>NC_138202.1:10758909-11284143 GCF_964194415.1 Vipera berus
GTCGTGTCCGACCCATCGCGACCCTATGGACAACGTTCCTCCAGGCCTTCCTGTCCTCTACCATCTTCTGGAGTCCATTTAGGCTCACGCCTACTGCTTCAGTGACTCCATCCAGCCACCTCATTCTCTGTCGTCCCTTTCTTCTCTTGCCCTCAATCTTTCCCAGCATTAGGCTCTTCTCCAGTGAGTCCTTCCTTCTCATTAGGTGGCCAAAGTATTTGAGTTTTAGCTTCAGGATCTGGCCTTCTAAAGAGCAGTCAGGGTTGATCTCCTCTAGGACTGACCGGTTTGATCACCTTGCAGTCCAAGGGACTCGCAGGAGTCTTCTCTAGCACCACAGTTCAAAGGCTTCAATTCTTTGGCGCTCGGCTTTTTTTATGGTCCAGCTTTCACTGCCATACATTGCAACTGGGAAGACCATCGCCTTGACTATACGCACTTTTGTTGACAGGGTGATGTCTCTGCTTTTTAGTTTGATCCCCACAACGTAAAAAAACATGCTGAGACACTAGAAAGAGTGCACAGAAGATCAATAAGGATGATTAGGGGACTGGAGGCTAAAAGAACAGTTGCTGGAATTGGGTATGTCCAGTTTAACAAAGAGAAGGACGAGGGGGGACATGATAGCAGTGTTCCAATATCTCAGGGGCTGCCACAAAGAAGAGGAAGTCAAGCTATTCTCCAAAGCGCCTGAAGGCAGGACAAGAAGCAACGGATGGAAACTAGTCAAGGAGAAAAGCAACCTAGAACTAAGGAGAAACTTCCTGACAGTTAGAACAATTAATCAATGGAATAATGCTCCAACATTGGAGGTTTTTAAAAAGAGACTGGACAGCCATTAGTCTGAAATGGTATAGCAGGGGGTTGGACTAGAAGAACTCCAAGTCCCTTCCAACTATTCTGTTCTGTTCCATTCCGTTCCGTTCCATTCCATATATTCTATTCTATTCCTATTCCTATTCCTATTCCTATTCCTATTCCTATTCCAGGGCTTTTCAACCTTTTCACCCATTGTACCGCTTTTAGGATATGGCAACATCCAAGTACCACCAGTCGCCTAGCAAGGTGTCAAAAACTTGATGACCAAAAAAAAGGAAAAAAGTGATGAAGTACAGGTAGTCCTCAACTTACAACAGTTCGCTTAGTGGCTGTTCGAAGTTACAATGGCACTGAAAAAAGTGCCCCCCAAGCCACAGCCTAGCAAGACACCTGCCTACCCGCCCGGCGGCGCTCTTCCTCCTGTCCGAGGTTTTCATTGTTGTGGTCATTTCTGTTGAGGATTGGCAGCGGGGGTGGGGTGGGGGGGTGTTTGGTTTTTATTCCCCCCCCGCTGGGTGGTTGTAGCAGGTTTTGGTCACTTCACATGACCCTGGGACACTGTGACCATCATAAATATGAATCAGTTGCCAAGCATCCGAATGTAAATCACAAGACTCTGCAGATGCTGCAATATTCCAGCTGATCGGCGCTTCTTCTGGGCTCAGCAGAAGCACCAGGATCAGTGCCGATCTCCAGCTGGAGCCTGGCGCTGATCCCGGCGCTTCCGCTGAGCCCTGACAGCCCTGCAGCTCCAGCCGTCTCTCGCTCAGGCTTGTGCGGTGCTGTCACCAGTTCAGCTCATTCCCCTCCCCCACAAACACTTTTCTAGGATGGTCACGTACCACCTGCCAGGTGCCAATGTACCACAGGTGGTACCCGTACCACTGGTTGAAAAGCCCTGTTCTATTCTATTCTATTTTATTCTCTATGCTATTCACAGCCTGCTGGGCCAATTCAGCTTAGGTTTTCCCATTCTTACAATCTTGGGCGTTTCAAGGAACTCCCTGTGACACCACTGCTCGGTGAGCTGCATTGCTTACCAGTCTGTTTCCAGGTGCAATTCAAGGGGTTGGTGGTCACCTTTAAAGCCCTTCATGGCATGGATCCAGGTTACTTGAGGGAACATCTCACCCCATTGGGATTGCCCCATATCACTTGTGCTGGCAGAGGTTCCCATCAGCCCGAGTATTCCAGCTGGCCGGTTCTTATAATAATAATAATAATAATAATAAAGTTGGAAGGGACCTTGGAGGTCATCTAGTCCAACCCCCTGCTCAGGCAGGAAACCCTATACCATTGCAGACAAATGGCTGTCCAGTCTCTTCTTAAAAACTTCCAGTGTCCAGGAGGAGGGCCTTCTCTGCTGTGGCTCCTGCTTTTTGGAACATCTTACCCCACAACGTGAGGTTGCCCCCCCCTCCCATCCTATCATAACGGCCTAAAGACATGGCTCTGCCAGTCGACTTGGGGATCCAGTGGGGGATCAGCTCAGTGGAGGTGGTTGATTGAGTAGTAACAGATCCCACCTCCCCACCCACCCCTCACTGCGCTCCCGCCCTCCCTCCCCATGTGTCTTTGGCTTTAAGGTTTCTTTTTTGTTGTTGTTTTAAATAAGATGTAATTGTAAGCCACCCATGGGAAGATGGGCAGCCAATAAATTTTAAATATAAATAAATAAACTTGCAAGTGCCTGGCTCTTTGTAACCTGCTTCTCTTGTTTCCTTTTTTTATTTTTCTTATTTCTTAACGTTTTATTTATTTTATTTTCAGGCCTTCAGGAGAAATTGGAGAAACCTCCGATCGAAGAGCCCAAGAGTCCAGCCCCAGCCCCAGCCCAGCCCGTGGTGGAGTCTCAGATGCCTCTGGAGCACGATTTCCTGGGTTGCATGTCCAAGTAATACCGCTCTGTGGTTTTTTTTTTAATCTTGTGGTTTAGAATTTAGGAAGACGGGGAAAACTGAGGAAGTCGGGGAATGAAATTGTACTTGGATTGGATCAGATGCAAAACAAATTTTTTTTATTTATTATATTTGTATACCGCCCTTCTCCTGAAGGACTCAGGGCGGTGAACAGGGCACATAAAAATACAGAATACAAAAATTAAAAAAGAATTAAATAAGAGCCCGAGCTAAAACAGTAGAATAATATAAAAATCCACAATAAAAACCCCAGCACATCCCCCCAGGCCGGCTTGCTCAAATAGGTAGGTCTTCAGGCCGCGTCGGAAGGAGCGAAGGTCAGGTGCCATCCAGAGCTCAACCGGCAGCTGATTCCATAAAGCCGGAGCGCCCACAGAGAAGGACCTCCCCCTGGGGGCCACCAGCCGACATTCTCTGATCGGTGGCACCCTGAGGAGGCCCTCTCTGTGGGAACGCACAGGGCGGAGGGAAGCTGACGCCGGCAGCAGGTGATCCCCGAGGTACTCCGGACCCCTGCCATGTAGGGCCTTGAAAACTATTACCAAAACCTTGAACCTCACCCGGAAGACAACTGGTAGCCAATGCAGCTCGCGGAGCAGAGGTGTAACATGGGAGTACCGGGAAACTCCCAAGACAACTCTCGCGGCTGCATTCTGTACCAGCTGGAGCCTCCGAGTGGTCTTCAAGGGAAGCCCCATGTAGAGAGCGTTGCAGTAGTCCAGACGAGAGGTCACGAGCGCGTGAGTGACCGTGCATAAATCATCCCGGCTTAGATAGGGCCGCAACTGGCACACCAGGCGAACCTGGGCGAAAGCCCCCCTAGTCACAGCCACTATATGATCTTCCAAAGTAAGCCGCGAATCTAGGAGGACTCCCAAGTTGTGGGTGAAGCTGACCGTGGGGGCGGGGTAAGCCAAATATCTGCATTTGGTTTGAGGAAAGCATTGTTTCCCCTCCCTTTTCCTCCCCCCCCCCCGTTTTCTTTCCTCTGCATTAAATTCATCCAGGCAGCCTTTGACTTACAAGCATTCATTTAGTGACTGGTTTTTTCGTCATATGACCATAGGGATGCAGCTACGGTCGTAAAGTGTGAAAAGCCATCGTAACTCCTTTTCAGCGCCGTTGTAACTTTGACTGGTCACTAAATGAATGCTTGTAAGTCCATGGTCCCCTTCATGGATTACTGCCTTGTCGTGGCGAAGGGGCTTGCGTAATTCAATGAAGCTATGAGCTATGCCGTGCAGGGCCACCCAAGACGGACAGATCATAGCAGAGAGTTCTGACAAAACGTGATCCACTGGAGAAGGAAATGGCAACCCACTCCAGTATCTTTGCCATGAAAACCCTATGGACAGTACCAAAAGGCAAAACGATATGACGCTGGAAGATGAGCCCCTCAGGTCGGAAGGCGTCCAATATGCTACTGAGGAAGAGCAGAGGGCTAGTACTAGTAGCGCCAGAAAGAATGAAGCGACTGGGCCAAAGCCGAAAGGACGCTCAGCTGTGGATATGTCTGGTGGTGAAAGGAAAGTCCGATGCTGTAAAGATTTTTTCTCCATAGGAACCTGGAATGTAAGATCCATGAATCAAGGCAAGCTGGACGTGGTCAAACAAGAGATGTCAAGACTGAACATCGACATCTTAGGTATCAGCGAACTAAAATGGACAGGAATGGGGGAATTTAATTCAGATGACCATCAGGTATACTACTGTGGGCAAGAATCCCTCAGAAGAAATGGAGTAGCCTTCATAGTCAATAAAAGAGTAGGAAAAGCAATAATGGGATACAATCCTCAAAATGACAGAATGATCTCAGTTCGAATCCAAGGCAAACCATTCAATATCACAGTAGTCCAAGTCTATGCCCCAACCACCGGTGCTGAAGAGGATGAAATTGACCGGTTCTATGAAGCCCTACAGCACCTTATAGAACTAACACCAAAAAATGATGTCCTTATCATCATGGGGGATTGGAATGCTAAAGTAGGAAGCCAAAAGATAACCGGAATAACAGGCAAGTTTGGCCTTGGAGTACAAAATGAAGCAGGGCACAGGCTGATAGAATTTTGTCAAGAGAATACGATGGTCATAGCAAACACTCTTTTCCAACAACCCAAGAGACGGCTCTACACATGGACATCACCAGACGGTCAACACAGAAATCAGATTGACTATATGCTCTGCAGCCAAAGATGGAGAAGCTCTATACAGTCAGTAAAAACAAGACCAGGAGCTGACTGTGGCTCAGACCATGAGCTTCTTGTTGCAAAGTTTAAGCTTAAACTGAAGAAAGTAGGGAAAAGCACCAGGCCAGTCAGGTATGAATTAAATCATATCCCCGTTGAATATACAGTAGAGGTGACAAATAGATTTAAGGAATTAGATCTGATAGACAGGGTGCCTGAAGAACTATGGACAGAGGTTCGCAACATTGTACAAGAGGTAGCAACCAAAACCATCCCAAAGAAAAAGAAATGCAAGAAAGCAAAATGGCTGTCTGAGGAAGCTTTGCAAATAGCTGAGGAAAGGAGGGAAGCAAAAGGCAAGGGAGATAAAGAAAGATACGCCCAATTGAATGCAGAATTCCAAAGAATAGCTAGAAGAGATAAGAATGCCTTCTTAAATGAACAGTGCAAAGAAATAGAAGAAAACAATAGAATAGGGAGGACCAGAGATCTTTTCAAGAAAATTGGAGAGATGAAGGGAACGTTCAATGCAAAAATGGGCATGATAAAGGACCAAAATGGCAGGGACCTAACAGAGGCAGAAGAGATTAAGAAGAGATGGCAAAATTACACAGAAGAACTATACAAGAATGAGCTTAACGTCCCTGATAATCACAATGAGGTGGTCACTGACCTCGAGCCAGACATCCTAGAATGTGAAGTGAAGTGGGCCTTAGAAAAGCTGAGCAACAACAAAGCTAGTGGAGGTGACAGTATTCCAGCTGAGCTATTCAAAATCTTAAAAGACGATGCAGTAAAAGTGCTACACTCAATTTTCCAGCAAATTTGGAAAACTCAACAGTGGCCACAGGATTGGAAAAGATCAGTTTACATTCCAATTCCAAAGAAAGGCAGTGCCAAAGAATGTTCAAACTATCGCACCATTGCACTCATTTCTCATGCTAGTAAAGTTATGCTTAAAATCCTACAAGCTAGACTCCAGCAGTATGTGGATCGAGAACTACCAGAAGTACAGGCAGGATTTCGAAGAGGCAGAGGAACTAGAGATCAAATAGCCAATATACGCTGGATCATGGAGAAAGCTAGAGAGTTCCAGAAAAACATCTACTTCTGCTTCATTGACTATGCTAAAGCCTTTGATTGTGTGGATCATAACAAACTGTGGCAAGTTCTTAAAGAGATGGGAGTACCAGAACATCTTATTTGTCTCTTGAGAAACCTATATGCGGGCCAAGAAGCAACAGTGAGAACTGGACACGGAACCACTGATTGGTTCCAAATTGGGAAAGGTGTCCGGCAAGGCTGTATACTGTCGCCTTGCCTATTTAACTTATATGCAGAGCACATCATGAGAAAGGCAGGGCTAGAGGAGTCAAAAGTTGGAATTAAGATTGCTGGAAGAAATATCAACAACCTAAGATATGCAGATGATACCACTCTAATGGCAGAAAGTGAAGAGGAACTGAAGAGTCTCTTGTTGCGAGTGAAGAAGGAGAGTGCAAAAGTTGGGTTGAAACTAAACATTAAGAAAACCAAGATCATGGCATCCGGCCCTCTCAATTCCTGGCAAATAGATGGGGAAGAAATGGAGGTAGTGACAGATTTTATTTTCCTGGGCTCCAAGATCACTGCAGATGGGGACTGTAGTCAAGAAATTAAAAGACGCTTGCTCCTCGGGAGGAAAGCCATGGCAAATCTAGACAGCACACTAAAAAGCAGAGACATCACCCTGTCAACAAAAGTGCGTATAGTCAAGGCTATGGTCTTCCCAGTTGCAATGTATGGCAGTGAAAGTTGGACCATAAGAAAGGCTGAGCGCAAAAGAATTGAGGCCTTTGAACTCTGGTGCTGGAGAAGACTCCTGCGAGTCCCTTGGACTGCAAGGCGATCAAACCGGTCAGTCCTAGAGGAGATCAACCCTGACTGCTCTTTAGAAGGCCAGATCCTGAAGCTAAAACTCAAATACTTTGGCCACCTAATGAGGAGGAAGGACTCACTGGAGAAGAGCCTAATGCTGGGAAAGATTGAGGGCAATAGAAGAAGGGGACGACAGAGAATGAGGTGGCTGGATGGAGTCACTGAAGCAGTAGGCGTGAGCTTAAATGGACTCCAGAAGATGGTAGAGGACAGGAAAGCCTGGAGGAACATTGTCCATAGGGTCGCGATGGGTCGGACACGACTTCGCAACTAACAACAACAACAACAAAGTCCATGGTTGTATTATAACTTTTAAAATAAAATAAAAATAATATTGGCCAGCTGCCCTTTGGTTTTCTAGCTTAGTCCATATTGAACAACCGACACCAGTAAATTTATTTCTTTGGGGGGTGGTTTTTTTTTTCTTTTTCTGTTTTAATTTTTTTTCATTTATTAGTTCTCTTTATTTTCATGGTTTCTTTATTAGGTATAATTTAGTTCATCTTTTGTGGTATTGTTGAGATGTATTTTCTCTAAAAAAAATTAAGAACTCGGGTTGATAGCTCTGACGGTTTGACCGAAGCTCCATCTATATTTTTTTTAAATACGCATCAATGTAGATTAAAAAACAGACGGAGCTTCGATTGCCCAGTTGCCATCACCATCTCCACTTTTCTGATCTTCCCTTTCAGACACTCCTAGTTAGATTATATCCCTAATTAAACAGCAAAAGCTCTGTGAAATGTTAAATAAAGAATAAAACATGGGCAGAAGTACCAATTAGAAATCAACAGTTAATCAGCACTCAGAAGTAAGGCAAAAATCTTCATCCATGTACAGATGTATTACATTTTTATCAGCCTTTATAGCTTTAGTTAGGGACGCGGTGGCTCAGTGGGTTAGGACGCTGAGCTTGTCGATCGGAAGGTCGGCAGTTTGGCGGGTCGAATCCCGAGTGCCGCGTAACAGAGTTGAGCGCCTGTTACTCGTCCCAGCTTCTGCCAACCTAGCAGTTCGAAAGCACGTCAAAATGCGAGTAGAAAAATAGGGACCACTCCGGTGGGAAGGTAACAGCGTTCCGTGCGCCTTTGGCGTCTAGTCATGCCGGCCACATGACCACGGAGACGTCCTCGGACAAGCGCTGGCTCTTCGGCTTTGAAACGGAGATGAGCACCGGCCCCTAGAGTCGGAAACAACTAGCACACATGTGCGGGGGAACCTTTACCTTTACCTATAGCTTTAGTTATTTACTGAAGGCAGTGAATATACCTAATACACCATCCTCCTCCTATTTTCCCCACAACAACCCTATGAGGAGGTTTGGGCTGAGAGAGTGTGATTGACCCAAAGTCACCCAGCCAGCTTTCATGCCCAAGGTGGGACTAGAACTCCCAGCCTCCTGGTGATTGGCCCAAAGTCATCCAGCCGGCTTTCATGCCCAAGGTGGGACTAGAACTCCCAGTCTCCTGGTGATTGGCCCAAAGTCACCCAGCCAACTTTTCTGCCTAAGGCAGGACTAGAACTCATTGACTCCTGGTTTCTAGGCCAACATTTTAATTACTAGCAACATTGGCTCAACACATATAAATGGGGTTACATGTATTCCCCTTTTCCATCCGCCCATGGTAATTTTGTGGCCTCTTTTTGGCGGGTGGGGGGGCTGCTTCTGGGTGATACAGGCGTTCAGGGCTGCCCCGCTGGATTCTGGCTGCTTGTCTCTTCCTTTCCATCATGGTGATGCTCTGGCTGAGTTGCGCCAGTTTGGTGACTGCGCCGGATCAACATGTCAAGACTCAGGTAGGGAGAAATGAATAAGAGGTGGGTCCTTTCTGTAGCTCTGTTGATCACTGTAGAATAAGACTTTTTTTCCAGGACTTTTGAGGAATTTGGATTGCATGAACTCTGGTTCTGTAGATCAGGAAGACAAGTAGGGAGGGTGCTTCGGCCCCTGACTTTTTCCAAAAATCATTTTATCAATCTTTAAGTACCCAAAGAGGCACTATTGTTTTCTTTGGCAACAGGTTAATCTGTCAGTCCCTTTGGGAAATTAAAGTGTTTGATGCATTCAGAAGGAATTAGGTACCTTTTATTATCAATTTTAATAACTAATCAATGTATTCTAACATTTTTGCTCTCAAATACACACATAGTCCTTGGATTATGACCCTTCATTCAGCGACTATTCAAAGTTACGACAGCCCTAAATGAATGATACTTATGGTTAGTCCTCATCATTCTGGCTGTTGCAGCACCCTCATGGTGATCTGATTGTGATCTAGGCACCTGGATTGTGATTATGCTGTTGCAGCAAGTCACAGTCATGTGATCCTGGTTTCCGACCTTCCTTGACCACTTCCTGCAAGCAGAGTCATTGGGGAAGCCAGCAGGAAGTTGAAAATTGCTATCACGTGAGATCCTCACTTAGCAACCTGTAGAGTCTTCATTTAACAACAGCAATGAGGACTGCTGGAAACGCTCTCGCTTTCAATGCCAAAAATGTTATTCATCATTTGAACCTACAGCGAGTCATAATCTCCTTGCTGGTAGACGATCTTGTAAAAAAAACAAAACCCCATGCAATATTTGTGAAGCGCAGTACAGCAAAGCACAATAAAATGACATATCCTGTTATTTAGTTAGTTATTTATGTTGGAATTGCTCCCAAACGTCTTAAAAGGTACTTTGAGGATAGCAATAGCCATAGCGCTTATATATTGCTCCATTGTGCTTTACAGCACTCTCTGAGCTGTTTACACTGTTAGCATGTTGCCCCCAACAATTGGGGTCCTCATTTTTCAACCTCGGAAGGATGGAAGGCTGAGTCAACCTTGAGCCATTCAGGATCAAACTCCTGGCTGTGGGCAGAATTAGCCTGCAATACTGCATTCTAACCACTGTGCCACCAGGGCTCATGGTAGGAAGGGAAGGGAATTCTGGGAAGCATAGACAGAATGCAGCTATGAGGTTACCTATTGGCCACTCCCCTTCATACAATTATAGGTAGTTCTCAACTTATGGCCACAATTGGGATCAGCATTTCTGTTTTATAAGCAAGGCAATTGTTAAATGAATTAATCCCAATTTTGTGATCTTTTTGCCAGGGTTATTAAGCAAATTACTGTAATTGTTAAATGAATTGTGGGATCCTTAAGTGACTCTGGCTTCCCCCATTGACGTTTCTTGTGGGGAGCCAGCTGGGAAGGTTGCAAATGGTGATCACATGGCACTGGAATGCTGTCACAACTGTTGTAAATACATACTGCTTGCCAAGCACCCAAATTATGATCAGGTATCTGCGGATGCTGCAATGACCATAAGGGCAAAGGCTAACCATCAATCATTTTTTCAGTGTGGCTAAATGAATGGTTGCGAGCCCTGACTGTATAGAGTTGGAAGGCACTGCAAGAGAGTCTTCTAGTCCAGGGGTCTCCAACCTTGGCAACTTTACGACGTGTGCAGTTCAACTCCCAGAATTCCTCAGCCAGCCATGGGGAATTCTGGGAATTGAAGTCCACTGGTTTTAAAGTTGCCAAGGTTGGACACACCTGAATTAAAGAATCCTCAAGAAGCAGCATATAGAAGGAGAACTATATGCTGACTTTCAATGACAGCGCAGCCGTTTTTTGGGGTTTTTTTTGGTAACATCCTGTATCTTTCCTTGTAGCCCCTGAGCATCAATGGAGACAAAGAGTACCTAGAAGACCTAGACGGACCTGTGCCCTATTCCTTACGCCCCGTCATTGCTGTGGCCATCTGTCCCGCGGAGGAGAACAAGGAAGCAGGCCTACTGCCGGTCAAGGTGGATTTAGACAAGACTGTCCTCTAAGTGCCTGCCCCTGCCCCCTGTCTCCAGTCCTCTTAATGCCCCATCCGCCTCTGCCCCTCCTCCTGAGTTCCTCTGAACAACCTTCCATGATGCTTCCCAGCTCCCCCCATAGCACATTTTGTCACCGCTCTTTCATCCAGGAAGGTCGTGAGAAGCCCAGCAGTTTTCTGCAAGACCATGCTGGAACATCCAAGTTTGTGTCCTTTCACCAGCAGCGCCACTTTGGTTGTTGAGAAAGAGTGGGCTAGAGAGACCCTGACTCTCAAATGCTGCCACTGCTTTTGTGACGTTTGAAACGAACAAGCCCTGGTTGTCCCCAGCATAAGGTCCTGAGATTGGCTAGGGGGATTTGGGGAAATTTGCTTCTTTACTGAACAAGGCTAGGTGATTCCCTGTCCCTCTGCCTCAACACCAGTGGGGAGCTGCTGCTTATCCTGGTCTTCTTTTGTCTAAAAGAATTGGGGAGGGGGGCCCTTAATGGGGTGATGCCTGCTTTTTATCTGAGCTTTGGTGGGAATACAACAGGCAGAAAAGCCGAGGGTTGCTGATCATGAAAAGTTTGCTGTTTTTCTGTGCCCTGATTTGCCCGACAGACCAGGATAGGGTTCAGTGGATCATGATTTCCCAAGAAGCCACAACTACCTAGGTTGGCACACTGCATGAAACCATTGCCTATTTGAGCAGCTGAGTTTAGTTTAGTATTTACTAAATAAATTTATATGGCCACCCATTTCACTTGAACATGACTTTGAGCGGCATACAACCAACACTTAATATCATCGCTGTTTGAAAAAAACAAACCTTAAGCATTCGAATGAAAGTAGGATTGAAAGAGAGAACATCTAGCTAAACACAATATAACCATCCTATAGGCTCCCGATGGGATCCCCAAGCCCCATCTTGAAAATCCAAATTTTCAGGGCTTTCTGAAAGACTAGCAGGAACAGGGCTATCATCACCTTGGTGTGGAGGATGCTTCAGAGAGGGCAGGAGCCACAGCAGAAAAGGTGTTCATGCAGCAGGCTAAGCCACAAAGAAACTACCTTACAGTTTAGACTGCAGTGTGATCCAGCTTATATTTCCTTTTTTTACCACCTCACACCAAAATATATTTTGACAAACAAGATACAAAGGAAAGGCAGATTCCTCTGGATCAATGTTTCTCAACCTTGGCAACTTTAAGGTGCGTGGACTTCAACTCCCAGAATTCCCCAGCCTCTTTCCAAAGTCTTCTTTTGGGACTTTGGCCGCCAGCAAATACTGACCATATTGGATATAGGGGGACAAGCCAGATGATTGAGTGCGAAAATGAATTGGACCTAGATGGGAGCTATAGGAGCTATGAGAAACTCCTCTCCCCCTCCCCCCCCATTTCACCTGAGAGAGAAAGGCTCAATTCTACGATCCTTCCCTCCTGATCACATGACCCAGAATGGAGCTTCCTTCATTTTAATCCTGCTTGGCCACATGATCCAGAATGGACTGCTAGGTCCTTCATTCTAAGCTCCCTCCCTCCTGGTCATGTGACCCAGAATGGAGCTGTCCTTCATTTTAGCCTCCACCCTCTTGGTCACATGATCCAGAATGGAATATTAGGTCATCTTTTGTAAGCGCCCTCCTTCCTGGTCATGTGACCCAAAATGGCGCTCTTACATCCTCCATTTTGAGCCTCCTCCCTCTTGGTCACATGACCCCCCCCCAAAAAATAGCTGCCACATCCTGCATTCTGAGCTCCTTCCTCTCTTGGTCATGTGACCCAGAATGGGCTTTATATGACTTGCCCTGTGTTTCCCAGTTTGCTCAGACACAAATGGCTGCAATGGGAACAAAGAGCAGGAACGCTGCTGTAGTGTATGCAACTAAAGCATACACAGGCTGTCAGCACAGCAGGAGGCGCAGGGCTGGACAGCTCCAGGCTATAACCGCATTTGGCAGGAAAGCCTGGTTTAAACGAGTTTGACAGCCCCGGGCTATGGCCAGCTCTGGCGGGAAGCCAGGGTTTAAATCTATTGGTTGGTATTCACCTGGACAGGTATAAAGGTACACCAGATAACCCCCTTTCCCTAGCTTCGTTTCTGACCATCAATAAAGAAGTCTCTTCACCCAGCCGAGTGTCCGTCTCTGTGTGCGACCACGCTACATTACAGCTGCATTATTTCAGTACTCACAAGAAACTAGGCACTTACGGAATTTCCAGCTTCTGGAAAGAATTCCAGAAGCTGTTCTCTGTTGGCTCTCCCTGTTGTCTTTTTCTCTTGTGACAGGAGGCCCTTTGGCTCTCTGAATTTGGATCACAAGCTAAAACTGGCCAAGGACCTGGTCTCTGGGGCTGGGTATTCCTTTCTTGGCACTGCAATGCCAGTGTTCCTGCCCCCCAGATCAGATAAAAGAACTGTCAGCTTCATTCACACAACATGCTTAGCCTGATTAGTGTTAGCCTTGGTTCAGTTCTCTCTGGTTTAGTTGGGGGGGGGGGCGGAATTAGAGTTTTCTTTAATTCCTCTATTATTTTTATATAATTCAAGGTGGCGAACACACCTAATACTCTGTTGCTCCCCCTATTTTTCCCACAACAACAAACCTGTGAAGTAGGTTGGGCTGAGAGAGAGCGCCTGGCCCAGTGTCACCCAACCAGTTTTCATGCTTAAGGTGGGATTAGAACTCACAGCCTCCTGGTGATTGGCCCAAAGTGAGTGACTCAGCTGTTTTTCATGCCTAATTGGGGGGGTATTAGAATTCACTATCTCCTAGTGATTGGCTCAAAGTCACTCAGCCAGCTTTTGTGCCTAAAATGGGACTAGAACTCACAGTTTCCTGGTTTCTAGCCTGGTGCCTTCACCACTAGATCAAGCCAGCTCTCTTGTTGGTTTTATTCTGCAAGTCCAGAACAATGGGCAAACTCCGTAATCATGTTAAGTATGCTAAGGGGAGGCAGCGAGGGTGCACTGTGTCTAAAAATTGACGCTCCATGTCTGAGGCTTTCCTTCAAAGCTGCACTGTCTTTTTTTAAAAAAAACTTAAAAGTCCCACATCATTGGGAAACACCAAGAGAAGAAAACAAAGAGCAAAGGGGTACAGGGCTTCCTTCCTCAGAATCACTGAAGCAAAGCGAAGTTTGCTCCAAAATAATTCTCAACCTGTCATCTGCCCTGATTTTACTCAGAAACCTCTCTGAGTCTAACAGGGACATGTTGTTGTAGTTGTTACTGTTGTTGTTTCTATTAATTATTATTATGCCCTTGATGAATGCAGGGCACTTTCGCGAACCCAGTATGTGTTTGAGAGCGATGCCCATCCTTCCACTTTCTCCCCTCTGGAACCTCATCATGTACAGTAGTTATCATAAGTGCAAAAGTTTCTTCCCTCACGAACTGGTGTAATTTTTTTCGCTTGCTTGTACATTCAGCCTAAGGATTCTCTGTACATAGATTTAACTTATCTCCTCACCCCACTTTTGGCTCTCTAACTCTCTTCCCCACGTAACAGGGTGCGCGTCTGCGTGTGCGTATGTGAAAAAAGATGATGTCTGTGACCACGCAAAGCCTCACACACACACAAAAAGGGGTGGAACTTTGATCATGATGTTGTGGTCGTCATCTTGACCTTTTTTAAACCGCTTCTGCGGAGACGTTTGCTGCATATTCTGAGTTGAAAATACTGCTTAATATGTATGGGGCAAGAGTGGTCCCCAGCATGGTGTCCTCTAGATATATTAGGGTGGTAATTCCCAGAATGGGAAGTCAGCAACATAGCTGGAAGGCACCAGGTTGAAGAAGTGTGGGCGAAGCCAATCCAGAGCCTTTAGTTTGGCTAAAAGGAGCTTGCCTTGCACAGTAGCTTTTTAGATTTTTGAAACACTTAACTCTTAAATATATTCTGGCATTCTTCATACGGGAAGAGTATTAGGAAGGTTTATATATATTTTATATCTCTCTGAAGCTCATTCACCTTTCATCAAAATTTCTGCACCTAAATATTTGCGTGAAAAAATAAGCTATCTTCATGGTACCTTTGTTCTGCCTGGCTTGTTTTAATTCCCTTAAAATTGTCTTTTTCTTCCCCTCTTCTTAGGCTCTACATTTTTTTTCTCTTGGGGGAGAGTTCCAAAGGCATAAGGCCTTGGTTGAACTGAGGTGAGACTTGTTGAAGACTTGTATCTGCTAACTATATCTGTATCTTTAATAACCCCTTCTGTCTGTCCCGGAAATCCGGAGAAGTTGTTTATTTCGTTTATTAATTTAAATTTTAAAGAAAAGATACAATAAAATCAAAGCTGTGAAAAGGAACTGTCATTTTTACTATTTTTTTAGTTTGAAAGTTTATTTTTTCTTTTGAAAATTTTCAATCAACAACCCATGCTGTGTGCTTATTGCAGGAAATAAATTTGGAGATTCAGGCCTGAATAACTACATTTATTACAGATACACCTTTACAGAAATGTTTCGGGACTCACCTGATTAATGAAATCTAATTTAAAAAAACTGTGTGAGGTCCATTGTAGCTGATGCATTCTGCACATATTTGGATAAGTTTACATATGTTTGCACACAAATAAAGTGAAGTGAAAGAACGAGATATGCTTCTTTTGTCTAAGTACAGTGTTAGAAGAAGTATCCTATTTTCTGTGAATGCCTCTTCTTAATTAGAGGTGCATATTCTTAACTTCTGGCTGTGTGGGCAGCAAAACCTTGGATTATCTCATTAAAAATTCCATGAAATTATAATGGGGAAGGGCTCATTTAAGGCTTTCTGGAGAACAAGATTAGCCTTGAGGGATCAATCCAAGGACCATCTTAGTTAAGCATTTTTCTCATAGCAGCCAGATTTATATCTTGATTTTATTTACATCATCTGTAGCCCAGCTGATCTATAGCCTCTAGGATACTACTCACAAGTGGGAAATTGTGAATACCCCTCCCTGTACATGGAATTATTCCAAATATTTGGAGGCCTGCTTCCTCCAGTGGTAACACTGAGTCTTGAAGACTGATAATTCTCGATATTAATTTTTAATTCACTTTTAATGTTTTATAAATATATATACTTGTTTTGTTTGAATTTATTTAGTTCTCATTTAAAGCCATGTAATGTACCGGCAGTCCCCGATTTATGTCGACAATTGGGACTGGAATGTCCATTGTAAGTTGTTGCAGTGATTAGTTGAGTTAGACCTGATTTTGGGACAATTTTTACTGCAGTCATTGTGCACATCACTGTGGTTGTTAAGTAAATTGCACAGTCATTAAGTGAATCCAGCTTCCCAGTTGCATTTTTTGACAGAAATCGGCAAAAAAGAGGTAGCACATCGCGATCACTTAATAGCAGGATGCTGCAACTTGGTCATAAATGTGAGCTGGTTGCTAAGTGCCAGAAGTGTGATCATGTGACTGGGAGTGGTGTCATAGTCGAAAGTGCAAGTATAGTTTGTAAGTCACTTTTTCTAAGGCCATTGTAACTTTGAACTGTTGTTAAACGATTGCTTATAAGTCAAGGATTACGTGTAATGGACATCACCATGTCTTCTGATAGCAGAGGTGGGGAACTATGGTTCCTTCATGACTTGTGGACTCTTAACTCCCAGCATTCCTGGGCCAGCATCTTAAAGTGGCAGAGGTTAAGAATCACAGGCCAAGCTGAATGGAAGCTCCAGACAATTCCTTTTACCCTCAGACCTAGAAAGGGAATGTGCTATGGATAATTTTTTAAAAATACATCAAAGATTATAGAAATATTATAGAGATGCTTTGCCTCTGACTTGCAGAGGAGAAACATTAACATTTCTGGGGCAGTATTTCTCAGCCTTGACAACTTTAAGATGGGTGGACTTTAACTCCCAGCATTCCCTAACCAGCATGCTGCCTGGAGAATGCTGGGAGTTGAAGTCCACCCATCTTATAGTTGCCAAGGCAGAAACACTACTATAGAGCAACGAGAAATTTTTTGTTTAATCCTTGTACTTTCGAAAAGCACCATTTCTTTTTATTGATTAACATGTTTCTCTTTAGGACAGGGTCACATCACCCTGCCAACAAAAGTGCATATAGTCAAGGCTATGGTCTTCCCAGTTGCAATGTATGGCTGTGAAAGTTGGACGATAAAAAAGGCTGAGCGCCAAAGAATTGAGGCCTTTGAGCTATGGTGCTGGAGAAGACTCCTGCGAGTCCCTTGGACTGCAAGGCGATCAAACCGGTCAGTCCTAGAGGAGATCAACCTTGTCTGCTCTTTAGAAGGCCAGATCCTGAAGCTAAAACTCAAATCCTTTGGCCACCTAATGAGAAGGAAGGACTCACTGGAGAAGAGCCTAATGCTGGGAAAGATTGAGGGCAAGAGAAGAAGGGGACAACAGAGAATGAGGTGGCTGGATGGAGTCACTGAAGCAGTAGGCGTGAGCCTAAAGGGACTCCAGAAGATGGTAGGATAGGAAGACCTAGAGGAACGTTGTCCATGGGGTCGCGAGGGGTCAGACATGACTTGGCAGCTAACAGCAACACCAGAAAGCACTTTTTTCCTACGCTCAGCTGGGTCAGACCCAACAAGAATGGCTGGCCAGGTTCATACTCTGGCTCTGTTTATGCAACATACTTAAAGAGTGATTAAACTAAATTTTCTTGGTTTACATGACATTTAGCTAGGTTTAAAACACATGCTAACTTTGACTGTTACAGGGTTGGGTAATTGGGAGTCCTGCATATCTTGTTAACCCAAACATAGGCTCTGTTTGCACAAATATTAGAAATATTACCGCAGAGGCCAGCAGGGAGATGGCCTTGAAGGATGAACACAGTGCAGCAGCCATTAATGAATGAATGAATGAACCTTTATTGTCAAAGTACAACCATGTATACATTGAGATTGGCTGAGCCTCCCTTCGTGCCCCCACCCCCCAGCTTACAGTGACACAAACCCTCCATCTTATTACACCATGTGAACTAATTGCACAACACACCGGCCTCGCAAGTCAATTATGCATAAAGTTTATAAAAAATATTTCCCATTCAAAAGCCTAACAGCCCATGGATAAAGGCTGTTTTTCAGCTTGTTGGTGCGGCTGGCTATACTCCTATATCTCCTACCCGATGGTAGGAGAGTAAAGAGATAAAAATTACAAAAATAATCAGCTTTGCCTGGAAGACAGGAAGGGTGAAGAAGAAACTCAAGATCACCCTCTTTAACTCTCTGAAATGTAAGAGAGAAGGAAACAGGAACACTGTTTGGCATTCAGGATTACAGCCTATGCCAGGGGTCTGCAACCTTGACAACTTTAAGACTTGTGGACTTCAGCTCCCAGAATTCCTCAGCCAGCTATGCAGACCCTTGGCCTATGCCAATTCAGTAGAATGTTAGTATATTGCTTATGGTCGGCTTGGTGATCTGGTTTACCTCAAAGGGCTGACAGGCTGGCTAATTTGTGGTTGTGCAACTCCTGCAGAAGTAGCTGATTAATGTCTTGAATGGAGAACTGAACCAGGGAACAGATTCCCTAGTCCAGGGGTAGGCAACCTTGGCTCTTTTATGACTTGTGGACTTCAACTCCCATGGCTGGCTCAGGAATTCTGGGAGCTGAAGTCCACAAGTCATAAAAGAGCCAAGGTTGCCTACCCCTGCCCTAGTCCAAGCATCCCTTTATATATTTTGGACCCACATTTACGACCACAATCAGGACCAGAATTTCCATGGCTAAGCAAGGCAGTTGTTAAGTCAGTTACATCCAATTTTACGACCTTTTTTGGCGTGGCTGTTAAGTGAATCACTGCAGTTGTTAAAGTCAACCGTGCAGTTAAGGAAATCTGGCTTTCCCCATGGACTTTGCTTGTTGGAAACTTGCGGATGGCAATCACGTGACCTTCGCATGCTGCAGCCATCATAAAATACATGCCAGTTGCCAAGCACCCAAATTTTGATCATGTGTCTGTGGGGACACTGCAATGGTTGTGCAAAAGAGACAATCACACAGCCCAAAAGGGACCAAAAAGACCCAAGCACCTCCCCACCAGTAATCAGCACCCAGATCAGCATAGATTAACTCCAAGGTCAACTTCAGACCAACAATCAAGTGGTAAGCAATACCCCAATCAAGAAACTGTATACACTATTGAAACAGCGACGTCTATACTGGCTTAGGCATGTCGTGAGAATGGCCGATGGTCGGATTCCGAAAGATGATCTGTATGGAGAACTAGTGCAGGGAAAGCGCCCCAGAGGGAGACCAGAGCTGCGATATAAGGATATCTGCAAGAGGGATTTAAAGGCCTTGGGAATGGACATTAACAATTAGGAAACCTTGACCTCGGATCGTTCAGCTTGGAGGCTAAAGACGCAGCATGGCATTCTCCAATTCGAAGAGACATTTGTGCGGCAGGCTGAGGGAAAGAGGCAGTCCTGAAACCAGTGAAATCTGGGGCCTGGACAGGGGACAGGTTGTATCTGCCCTCAGTGTGGATGGGACTGCCACTCTCAAATTGGCCTTTTCAGCCACACCAGATGCAGCTTTAGGACCCCCTTCCAGAGCACGATACCGTACTCTCTCGAGACTGAAGGATTCCAACGAATCAAGAAACTGCCAAAGAGCCAACAGTAAATAACCCAACCAATCTCCTAAGACAGGGGTCTCTAGACTTGGCCCTTTTATGACTCGTGGATTTCAACTACCAGAATTCCTCAGCCAGGCGCACCATGCCTGGCTGAGGAATTCTGGGAGTTGAAGTCCACAAGTCATAAAAGGGCCACGTTTGAAGACCCCTGATATAAACTGACAGCAAACAGCACTCCTTACTAGCACTGATGATGTTACCTAGTTAGGGCAATGAAACGTCTGCAAGAAAACAAGCAAGCTCAGAGAGCACCAAGGACCCCTCGTGTCAACCCTGAGCTACAAGTATTCTCCTTCATTCACTGCATACATTTTTCCAAGCTTAAATCTGGCATTGTAAATTCTTCCAGAAGACAAATATCTGCATAAGATTTTGTTGCCCTAGTTGTTTTGACTGACATCCTGCCTTTTGTTTAGGAGCACCAGTACAATTGGCATAGTTGTTAAGCAAATAACTGCAGCTGTTAAGTGAATCATGTGGTCATTAAGCAAATCTGACTTCCCCCACGGATTTTTTTTTTTGTGGTAAATACACGCTGGTTGCCATGTGCCCAAATTTTGATCACGTGACCGTGGGGATGCTGCAATGGGCGTTAAGTGTAAGGATCAATCATCAGTCACTTTTTGGTGCTGTTTCACTTAGAATGGTCACTAATTGAATGATTGTAAGTCGAGGATTACTTGTATGTCACGCTGACACTCTGTAAAAACTACCCTGTGAGCTGATTTAGTTTCAACCTAGAGAAAGGAGCACCCACACAAGCAGCAACTGTGTTATCCAAACACCATCATGGATGAAGAACAACAAAACAAAGCAAATGAAGGAGCTCCCCCTCCCC
The DNA here is from genome assembly GCF_964194415.1 of Vipera berus. Taxonomy (NCBI): domain Eukaryota; kingdom Metazoa; phylum Chordata; class Lepidosauria; order Squamata; family Viperidae; genus Vipera; species Vipera berus. The sequence goes on from NC_138202.1 coordinate 10,779,006, forward strand.
CCCCCACTTTTCTGGCATTTGTTTGCTGTCAGATGGGAATTCATGCGACTCCCTTGTTTTTAGATTCACTTTGACGCCTACACATTATGAGACCAGCAGAGCATCCAATCCCATATTTGTGTATAAGGAATAAACAGGGAGGGTGTGTTTGGTGGAGGGAGGGGGAAAGAGACATTTTGTGCTTGCAGCAGAAGCTACGAGAAGAAATTACTATGTATGTAAAAAAACATGGGTATGTGCCCCCTGTCCAGATGACAAATAAAACAGTGGTTTTTCCACCATGAGGTCAGTGCCGATTCTTAGCAACCACTGAGAGTGGTTTTCTCCAACTGATCTGCTTCCAGCTGCTTCTTCAGGTGTGCCCATCACTGCTGAAATGGCAGTCCATTCCGGTTATTCCAAATAAATAAAGACTATTAAGCATCCATGTGAAGGATTGGTTCACAAAACATACTAAGGCAAGGGTTGGATTTCCAAAACACACATTAAAAACCACTTTAGTGCAGACTTAAATTTCTAGGCTGCTCAACTCTGCCCTGATTCTGGGTGGTCTATAAATTTAGTCTAGTAGTGTGTAATAAGATCTTAACCTAGGGAAGTAATGTCAGATTAGCAAACGTATCGATGTAACCACAGTTTATAAGCTACCATAAAATGCAATACAGCAGAATATTAAAGTGAAATAGTTAAAAGTGTTTTAGATGTATGAAGGTTAAAATAAGACAATGCCAGAGCTACAGCGAAGAAGCATTTCTTTCTAACTTTAAATGTCAGAAGAGCAAAAGTAGCAACTTGGTTGCTAACACCTGGAAACACATCTGCAAGGAGGTAGTTCAACTGTTGGGGGTCCATGTCCCTGAGTTCACCTGCCATCAATAATTTGGCTTTAACCTAATTGTACATGGAGCACCCCCTTCATGGATTACTGCCTTGTCGTGGCGAAGGGGCTTGCGTAATTCAATGAAGCTATGAGCTATGCCGTGCAGGGCCACCCAAGACGGAAAGGTCATAGCAGAGAGTTCTGACAAAACGTGATCCACTGGAGAAGGAAATGGCAAACCACTCCAGTATCTTTGCCATGAAAACCCTATGGACAGTACTAAAAGGCAAAACGATATGATGCTGGAAGATGAGCCCCTCAGGTCGGAAGGCGTCCAATATGCTACTGGGGAAGAGCAGAGGACTAGTACTAGTAGCGCCAGAAAGAATGAAGCGACTGGGCCAAAGCCGAAAGGACGCTCAGCTGTGGATATGTCTGGTGGTGAAAGGAAAGTCCGATGCTGTAAAGATTTTTTCTCCATAGGAACCTGGAATGTAAGATCCATGAATCAAGGAAAGCTGGACGTGGTCAAACAAGAGATGACAAGACTAAACATTGACATCTTAGGTATCAGCGAACTAAAATGGACAGGAATGGGTGAATTTAATTCAGATGACCATCAGGTATACTACTGCGGGCAAGAATCCCTCAGAAGAAATGGAGTAGCCTTCATAGTCAATAAAAAAATAGGAAAAGCAGTACTGGGATACAATCCTCAAAATGACAGAATGATCTCAGTTCGAATCCAAGGCAAACCATTCAATATCACAGTAGTCCAAGTCTATGCCCCAACCTGTTCTGAACCAGCCCTCTTCTCGCACCCCTAATCAAAAGAAGAGTCTGGAAAGCGTCCAAGGCTAAAAGGCTTCTGCCAAGATTTAATTACGCAGTTAACAAAAACACAAGAGCTTGTCTTCTCAAGCGGAAAAGGTTGCTTTCAGCAACCAGCCCCTCCCCAAACACTTCTTTTATAGAGAGCTCAGGGCGTGGTCTCCCTGTGCCTCCTCCCGAGGAGTCCCATAGTCTTTCTTTGTTTGTCCCTGCTCGTCTGCCTCCTGCGTCGGGCGTCCTTGAACAGGGCCAGCTGTGGGTCATCATCCTCCGCACTCTCGGGCTCACACAGCTGAGAAGAGGTCCCCGGCTGAGGGCTCTGCAAAGCCTCCAAATCATCATCATCAGCCGGTTCGTTTCCCTCCTCCCCCACATCTGAGTCCTCCGATACATCGGAGCCGGCTGTCGGACCCACAGGCTGGCCCTGAGTCACAACACAACCACCAGTGCTGAAGAGGATGAAATTGACCGGTTCTATGAAGCCCTACAGCACCTTATAGAACTAACACCCAAAAATGATGTCCTTATCATCATGGGGGATTGGAATGCTAAAGTAGGAAGCCAAAAGATAACGGGAATAACAGGCAAGTTTGGCCTTGGAGTACAAAATGAAGCAGGGCACAGGCTGATAGAATTTTGTCAAGAGAATACGATGGTCATAGCAAACACTCTTTTCCAACAACCCAAGAGACGGCTTTACACATGGACATCACCAGACGGTCAACACAGAAATCAGATTGACTATATGCTCTGCAGCCAAAGATGGAGAAGCTCTATACAGTCAGTAAAAACAAGACCAGGAGCTGACTGTGGCTCAGACCATGAGCTTCTTGTTGCAAAGTTTAGGCTTAAATTAAAGAAAGTAGGGAAAAGCGCTAGGCCAGTCAGGTATGAATTAAATCATATCCCTGTTGAATATACAGTAGAGGTGACAAATAGATTTAAGGAATTAGATCTGATAGACAGAGTGCCTGAAGAACTATGGACAGAGGTTCGCGACATTGTACAACAGGTAGCAACCAAAACCATCCCAAAGAAAAAGAAATGCAAGAAAGCAAAATGGCTGTCTGAGGAAGCTTTGCAAATAGCTGAGGAAAGGAGGGAAGCGAAAGGCAAGGGAGAAAAAGAAAGATACGCCCAATTAAATTCAGAATTCCAAAGAATAGCTAGAAGAGATAAGAATGCCTTCTTAAATGAACAATGCAAAGAAATAGAAGAAAACAATAGAATAGGGAGGACCAGAGATCTTTTCAAGAAAATTGGAGAGATGAAAGGAACGTTTCATGCAAAAATGGGCATGATAAAGGACCAAAATGGCAGGGACCTAACAGAGGCAGAAGAGATTAAGAAGAGGTGGCAAAATTACACAGAAGAACTATACAAGAATGAGCTTAACGTCCCTGATAATCACAATGAGGTGGTCACTGACCTCGAGCCAGACATCCTAGAATGTGAAGTGAAGTGGGCCTTAGAAAAGCTGAGCAACAACAAAGCTAGTGGAGGTGACAGTATTCCAGCTGAGCTATTCAAAATCTTAAAAGACGATGCAGTAAAAGTGCTACACTCAATTTGCCAGCAAATTTGGAAAACTCAACAGTGGCCACAGGATTGGAAAAGATCAGTTTACATTCCAATTCCAAAGAAAGGCAGTGCCAAAGAATGTTCAAACTATCGCACCATTGCACTCATTTCTCATGCTAGTAAAGTTATGCTTAAAATTCTACAAGCTAGACTCCAGCAGTATGTGGATCGAGAACTACCAGAAGTACAGGCAGGATTTCGAAGAGGCAGAGGAACTAGAGATCAAATTGCTAACATACGCTGGATCATGGAGAAAGCTAGAGAGTTCCAGAAAAACATCTACTTCTGCTTCATTGACTATGCTAAAGCCTTTGATTGTGTGGATCATAACAAACTCTGGCAAGTCCTTAAAGAGATGGGCATACCAGACCATCTTATTTGTCTCTTGAGAAATCTATATGCGGGTCAAGAAGCAACAGTGAGAACTGGACACGGAACCACTGATTGGTTCAAAATTGGGAAAGGAGTCCGGCAAGGCTGTATACTGTCGCCTTGCCTATTTAACTTATATGCAGAGCACATCATGAGAAAGGCAGGGCTAGATGAATCAAAAGTTGGAATTAAGATTGCCGGAAGAAACATCAACAACCTAAGATATGCAGATGATACCACTCTAATGGCAGAAAGTGAAGAAGAACTAAAGAGCCTCTTGTTGCAGGTGAAGAAGGAGAGTGCAAAACTTGGGTTGAAACTAAACATTAAGAAAACCAAGATCATGGCATCCGGCCCTCTCAACTCCTGGCAAATAGATGGGGAAGAAATGGAGGTAGTGACAGATTTTATTTTCCTGGGCTCCAAGATCACTGCAGATGGGGACTGTAGCCAAGAAATTAAAAGACGCTTGCTCCTGGGGAGGAAAGCCATGGCAAATCTAGACAGCACACTAAAAAGCAGAGACATCACCCTGCCAACAAAAGTGCGTATAGTCAAGGCTATGGTCTTCCCAGTTGCAATGTATGGCAGTGAAAGTTGGACCATCAGAAAGGCTGAGCGCCAAAGAATTGAGGCCTTTGAACTATGGTGCTGGAGAAGACTCCTGCGAGTCCCTTGGACTGCAAGGCGATCAAACCGGTCAGTCCTAGAGGAGATCAACCCTGACTGCTCTTTAGAAGGCCAGATCCTGAAGCTAAAACTCAAATACTTTGGCCACTTAATGAGAAGGAAGGACTCACTGGAGAAGAGCCTAATGCTGGGAAAGATTGAGGGCAATAGAAGAAGGGGACGACAGAGAATGAGGTGGCTGGATGGAGTCACTGAAGCAGTATGTGTGAGCCTAGATGGACTCCAGAAGATGGTAGAGGACAGGAAGGCCTGGAGGAACATTGTCCATAGGGTCGCGATGGGTCGGACACGACTTCGCAACTAACAACAACAACAACATGGAGCACTGGAAGACATAATGAAGAATGTCTGAATAATATCCAACACCACCAAGACAAAAATGTTGATGATTGAACTGCAGTGGTTTCACATTAGACGGCTGGCTGAGGAATTCTGGGAGTTGAAGTCCACAAGTCACAAAAGGGCCAAGTTTGAAGACCCCTGCATTAGTAGATAAGAGCATTCAGGTTCTTGATTACGGAAGCAATAGATGCATCTTGGTGGAGCAGTGGGCTAATGCCTCCATAAGTAACACCATCTGCCTGCAATTAGTGCAGGTTCGCATCCCACCAGGCTCAAGGTTGACTCAGCCTTCCAGCCTTCCGAGGTAGGTAAAATGAGGACCCAGATTGTTGGGGGCAATTAAGCTGACTTTGTAATAATGCCGCTTGGGGGGGGAAGCCCTAATAAGCAGGCATGTACATAGAATGAAGGCTATTGCTAAGCACATTGATTTGTGCTTTAGATTATAAGCCGCCCTGAGTCTTCGGAGAAGGGCGGGATATAAATGGGATTAAAAATAAAAAATAATAATAAAAAAATCTTGGAATGCCTGCGGAGTCAAGCTGCAAATAGTTCAAACTGTAGATCAAGGGTCCCCAACCGCCGGGCTGCAGTTTGTACGAAACCGGGCTGCAGGAGAAAAAAGTGAATGGACCTTTGTGTGCGAGCGCAAGTGCCTGTTGCTTGCGCAAGTGGAGCCTCAGGTGCAAGCACAAGTGTCTGCCGCGCATGTTAGTGGTGCTCACACAAATGGAGCTGTGCACATGTGGGCACCTGCCACTCACATGGTGCCCCATGTCGGGCCGGGCCACCAAGCTGGAAAAGTTGGGGACAGCAGCTGTAGAGCAGAGGTCCCAAACCTTTTGGGCACCAGGGACTGGTTACGTGGAGGATGTGTAGTTTTGTGTGCTGCCTGCATCCTGTGGATGGGGCTTTTCTTGTTTGTGCGGACCGGTTGCTGGGATGCCACGGACCCGTACCGGTCCACGGACTGGGGTTTGGGGACCCCTGCTGTAGAGGGTCCATCAATATGATTGTTAAGAGTTGACACTGACTTGGTGTACATAATTACATCCATCATCGAGCTAGATATTAGCAGACAAGAGAAATAGATTTAGGTTGGATACTGGGAAGAACTATCTAACCATCAATCAAACAGGCTGCCTTGTAAAGCAGTGTGCCTTGCTTCAGGCCCCTGAACAGAAGCCGAGTAGCCCTACGTCCGAAATGCTTCAGCAGATCTTGAATCATTTAGGAACTTGGACTAGAATGATTCCGAGTCCCTTCCAACTCTGTGCTTTTATTTTTCTATTATTCATAAGGCTGAGACCTAGATTAAAGCTGCCCTGGAATGCATATTTATGTAAATTAAGGTTTCGGGAACATTTTTTTTCCAAAATCTGCAAGATGATGGGCATAAACTAGTGATCTAAGCCCCATTCCTTCTGTCATGTATACTGTAGAAATAGAATCGCAAGGATGGGCCAACTGTCTTGCAGGTTTTACCTCTCTGCACAAATAGCCCTGTGTGGATTCAGCCTGCACTTGTTTTTGAGGAGGCATCCCTAGACTTGTTCCCTTTAGCTAGTTTGGTTTAGCTTTTGTGCCTGGCTATGGATTATGGGAGATGAGGTCCAGGAGGCACCATGGAGAAAATCACCAAGAATTCTTATAACAACAACAACAACAACAACAGACAAGCACCTGCAACATAACACCCCAGACTTAACAATTGTTGATAAGAAAGACAAAAAAGTCTGAATAGGGGATGTGGCAGTGCCTGGAGACAGCAGAATAGACGAGAAAGAACTGGAGAAGATAACAAAATACAAAGACCTACAAATAGAAATAGAAAGACTGTGGCAAAAGCAAGCAAGGGTAGTACCAATAGTAATAGGCGCCTTGGGTGCAATCCCAAAACAACTGGAGCACCACTTGAACACCACTGGCATTGACAAATTCGCCATTAGTCAATTACAAAAGGCGGCCTTACTAGGAACTGCTTCCATCCTGCAACGATATCTGTAATACCATCAAACATTCACATCTGCCTATTCCAGGTCCTTGATAAGGACTCGATAGGTAGACAAAAATGCCAAATCCAGTCTGAACATCTGGCTGACTGTGCGATGATTAATAACCATAATAATAAAGTTGGAAGGGACCTTGGAGGTCATCTAGCTAGTCCAACCCCCTGCTCGGGTAGGAAACCCTATACCATTTCAGACAAATGGCTGTCCAGTCTCTTCTTTAAAACCTCCAGTGTTGGAGCATTCACAGCTTCTGGAGGCAGGCTGTTCCACTGGTTAATTGTTCTTACTGTCAGGAAGTTTCTCCTTAGTTCTAGGTTGCTTCTCTCCTTGGTTAGTTTCCATCCGTTGCTTCTTGTCCTTCCTTCAGGTGCTCTGGAGAATAGGTTGACCCCCTCTTCTTCTTCTGTTTCTTGAGAAGAGGTTTCGGAGGGAGTGTTTGGAGGAAGGGCAGTAAGACTTGGTGGTGTTCCTGGAATGTATTCCCAAAATTGGACAGTACAGATAGTCCTCGACTTAACAACCACAATTGAGCCTAAAATTTATGTTGTTAAGGAGACATTTGTTACATTTGTCCCATTTTACGACCTTTCTTGCCTCAGTTGTTAAGTGAATCTCTGCAGTTGATAAGTTAGTAACCCGTTTGTGAAGTGAATCTGGCTTCTCCAGTCAGTGACTTTGCTTGTCAGAAGGTCGCAAAATGGAAACACATGACTTTGCGACAATGCAACCATCATAAATATGAACTAGTTGCCAAGTGTCCGAATTTTGATCACACGATCATGGGGATAGTGTAAAGATCGTGACTGTGAAAAACGGTCATAAGTCACTTTTTTTTAGCGCTGTTGTAACTTTGAACAGTCACTAAATGAACTGCTGTAAGTTGAGGACTACCTGTAAGAACCTTCTGAGGAATAATCAAAGAATATAGGTAATCCTCGACTTATGACTACAATTGAGCCCCAAATTTCTGTTGCTAAGCAAGACACACATTAAGTGAATTTTGCTCCATTTTACAACCTTTCTTGCCACAGTTGTTAAGTGAATTACTGCAATTGTTAAGTTACTAACGTGGTTATTATGTGAACCTGACATCCCTATTGCCTTTTCTAGTCAGGTCACAAAAAGGGATCACGTGACCACAGGACACTGCAACCGTCATAAATACATGCCAGTTGGCAAGCGTCTGAATTTTGATCATGGGGATGCTGTAACGGCCATTAAGTGTGAAAAATGGCCATCGGTCACTTTTTTCAGTGCTGTTGTAACTTTGTGGTCACTAAACAAACAGTTGTAAGTCGAGGACTACCTGTAACCCTCTTCCCTCATTTGCCTAGCACAAGTGTAGGCAACCTTGGCTCTTTTATGACTCGTGGACTTCAACTCCCAGAATTCCTGAGCCAGCATGGCTCAGCATGGAAACCTCTCCCTTTCTCCTCAGCATGGCTGGCTCAGGAATTCTGGGAGTTGAAGTCCACGAGTCATAAAAGGGCAAAGGTTGCCTACCCCTGGCCTAGCACGAGTCTGTTGGGAGCTATGCCAACTTGAAAACTGCCCACTGCAACCCAGAGCCCATTGTAGCATCTTTGGCACATGTTTCTGTTTCATCAGCGCTTGCCATCTGTGGGAAGAGTATGATTAGCTCACAAGCTTCTGGCTTGTGTAATGATCGGACCACAAACCCACACAGGACAGGATTCAACAAAATAACAAGAGTATAGCGAAAGGAGCAATGCTTTGATTTTTTATACCAAAGCAGTGCTTGGAATTACGACAAGAAGCAACCGGCAGTTCAGTTATTGGTGAGTAGAATAGCACTGGAAAGTCCAGGTTCGGCCTCCACTCACCCATCAGCTTGCTATTTTACCTGGGTTGGTACAGTAGGTTAAGCAATAATATGGCCGGCTTGGTTTTCTAGGTCAATCAGTCTGTTTACAATCTATTATTTATGTGTTCAATGGCAGACAGGCACAGCACCTACTGCCAGCGTCAACACCCCTCCGTCCTGTGCGCTCCCACAGAGAGGGCCTCCTCAGGGTGCCACCGGTCAGAGAATGCCGGCTGATGGCCCCCAGGGGGAGATCCTTCTCTGTGGGTGCGCCAACCTTCTGGAACTGCTTGCCTGCCGAAATCCGGATGGCCCCCGACCTTCGCACCTTCCGGCGTGACTTAAAAACCTACCTATTCCAGCAAGCCGGCCTGGCCTGATAGATTTTGGGGTTTCATTGGTTTACTATTGCTTTTACTGTATACTCACCTTGCTCTGTATACCGCCCCGAGTCCTTCGGGAGAAGGGCGGTATATAAAAATAAATAAATAAATAAATAAATAAATAAATAAATAAATAAATAAATAAATAAATAAATAAATAAATAAATAAATATGTGGCCCATGGGCCATACAATGCCCAGTTCTGTTCTAGAGGGTAGCAGTCACAGCAGAAAAAGCCCGACTTAAGGTTCCGATCCAATGGAACTCCTTAATAGACAGGACCTGTTCCAATATCTCAGGGGCTGCCCCAAAGAAGAAGGAGTCAAGCTATTCTCCAAAGCGCCCGAAGGCAGGACAGGAAGCAACGGATGGAAACTAATCAAGGAGAGAAGCAGCCTAGAACTAAGGAGAAACTTCCTGACAGTCAGAACAATTAATCAGTGGAACAACCTTCCTCCAGAAGCGGTGAATGCTCCAGCACTGGAAGTTTTAAAGAAGAGACTGGACGGCCATTTGTCCGAAATGGTATAGGGTTTCCTGCCCGAGCAGGGGGTTGGACTAGATGACCTCCCAGGTCCCTTCCATCATCATCATCATATTATATTATCATTATATCATCATCATCATCATCATTATTATTATTATTATTATTAATTATTATTATTATTATTATTATTATTATTATTATTATTATTATTATTATTATTATTATTATTTCTGCAAGAAAAACCATCTAGCTCAGAGAGCACCATGGACCCCACATTTCAATCTCAAGTAACATTCTCTTCTATTGATTTCTCTTAGCTCCCAAATTGTTCCTCCTGTCCCCAGGCCTGCATCAAAAATACCCTTCAATGCACTTTAGGCATCTTTCTTGCTTCCTTGAAGTTGCCCAGCTGGGGTGGCCCTTGAGAAGAAGAGATATTGTCAGATGTGCCAGCACTCACCAGGGCAGGGGTAGGCAACCTTGGCTCTTTGATGACTCATTGCTGACTCAGGAATTCTGGGAGTTGAAGTCCACGAGTCATAAAAGAGCCAAGGTTGCCTACCCCAGCACCAGGGGAACATGCGCTTGATGTCTGTGTTCTTGTTTATTTACTGGTAGTCCTTGACTTACGACCACACTTGAGCCCAAAATTTGCTAAGTGAGACAGTCGTTAAATTAGCTTTGCCCCATTTTATGGTCTTTCTTGCCACCGTTGTAAAGTGAATCACTGCAGCTAATGAATTTGGCTTCCCCACTGACTTTACCAGGTCACAAAAAGGGATCGCATGAACTCAGGACACCGCAAACATCATAAATATCTGCCAGTTGCCAAGCATCCAAATTTGATTATGTGACCCTGAGAATTCTGCAACACTCCTAAGTGTAAAAAACAGTTACAGGTGGTCCTCAACTTACAACAACTCATTTAGTTACTGTTTCAAGTTACAATCGCACTGAAGAAATGGCTTATGACCGTTTTTTTACCCTTATGACCATCGCAGCATTCCCCCACGGTCACTTGATCAAAGTTCAGACGCTTGGCAACTGACTCGTATTTGACGGTTGCAGTGCCCCATTGCCATGTAATCACCTTTTGTGACCTTCTGACAAGTAAAGTCAATGGGGAAGCCAGATTCACAACAAAGATGATTGGGGGACTGGAGGCTAAAACATATAGGGAACGGTTGCTGGAATTGGGTATGTGTAGTTTAATGAAGAGAAGGGTGAGGGGTGACATGATAGCAGCGTTCCAGTATCTCAGGGGCTGCCACAAAGAAGAGGGAGTCAACCTATTCTCCAAAGCACCTGAAGGCAGGACAAGAAGCCACGGATAGAAACTAATCAAGAAGAGAAACAACCTGGAACTAAGGAGAAACTTCCTGACAGTTAGAACAATTAACCAGTGGAACAACCTGCCTCCAGAAGTGGTGAATGCTCCAACACTGGAAGTTTTTAAGAAGAGACTGGCCAGCCATTTGTCTGAAATGGTATAGGGTTTCCTGCCTGAGCAGGGGGTTGGAGTAGATGACCTCCAAGGTCCCTTCCAACATTATATTATTATTATTATTATTATTATTATTATTATTATTATTATTATTATTATTATTATTATTATTATTATTATTATTATTATTATTATTATTATTATTATTATTATTATTTATTATTATTATAAAATTCTGAAGAGTACACAGGGCAGGGAAAGAACAGCAGCCTGGATGGGTGTGGAGCCCCGTTCCCACATTCAGAAACGTCTCCAACTCTTGCGTCGGCCTTCACGCTTAACTCCGCGCCAGGAAAGGCTTAAACAGCCGAGGGAGAGTAAATTCGACGGTGGGGGGGGCGGTGTTTAAACACCGGCTAAACCCAAAGCGGCTTCTCCGGGGCGAATCCACCAATGCGCTCGCCAGGATTGTACAAACCCCCCTCAAAGCGGGCGCCGTGTGAACGCAGCCCGGGGAGGGGCAGCGGGGGGGGGTGTCTACGCCTTCCGAGCGGCTCAAGGAGCCCCTTGGTGAGCCGCGAAGGCGCAGCGGTGCCTGATGGGTGATGGGTTTGGATTTTGGGGTCTTCAAACTTGGCCCTTTCTTGACTTGTGGACTTCAACTCCCAGAATTCCTCAGCCAGCGTGCCTGGCTGAGGAATTCTGGGAGTTGAAGTCCACAAGTCATAAAAGAGCCAAGTTTGAAGACCCCTGTTTTAGTGCATTTTAACTTATTGTTGCTAGTTTTGGGCACCTTGTTTAATCTTTCTTAATATTTGTATTCTTGTATTTTTATATGTTTGCCCTGTTCACCGCCCTGAGTCCTTCGGGAGAAGGGCGGTATACAAATAAAATTATTATTATTATTATTATTATTATTATTATTATTATTATTATTATTATTATTATTATTATTATTATTATTATTATTAATTTATTCCCAGGCGGCTGCAGAAAGCGCAGCCGAGCCCGCCCCCCTCTCCCCGCCTTGGGACGCCTTATTTTCACGCCGCTTGAAAAAAATAATAATAAAATAAAACCAATTCCTCCCGCTTTATTCTTTCCTTTCTTCGAATATAGAGCGCGCCTCCCCACCCACCCACCCCGCTTTCCAGGGGGGGAGTCCCGGTTTGGGTTTGTTGCGCGCGGGACGCTTCTCCTCTCCGGAGGCTCGCGCGCCCTTGCGCTTGGGGACGCGCGGAGCGCCTCCCGGTCCGTCTCTTCCCGCGCCCTGTCCGGCCCGGCCCTTCCCTTCCCCTTCCCGGCGTCCCACTCCGGCTGAGTCCCCGGGTTGGGGCGGCCTCCAGCAAGCGGAAGGCGGCGGGAAGATGGCGGAGCCCGGCGGGGCCGAAACCTTCGCCGAGCGACCCTCCACGCCGAGCAACAGCAGCCTCAGCAGGTGAGGACCGGAGGGAAAGACGGATCCCCCTCCCGCCTGCCCTCCCGCCACCCCAAGCCGCCTCTAGTCCCACCTCCATGGGGAGGGGGGGAAGGGATGGTGCATTCCTCCCCCTCCCTCCCTCCCTCCCTCCCTCCCCAGCTTTGCCCCACACGGGACCGGGGTTTCCCCCCCCCCACGACGGAGAGCCCTCCGCGGCTCCTCGGGTGTCCAGAGGACGACGCGGTGCCCTCTTTCTCTCTTCTTTCCTCCGGGTTCTTTTTCTCCCCCCCTCCCCGCCCCGCAGCTGTTTTGCATTTTGATTAAGATTGCGATTCTTGGATTTCTGACCCACCTCTGGAAACTGGGCGGGGCTCTTGCCAGGAGTTCTGTCAGTGCGTGTGTGTGTCTGTGTCTGTGTGTATGGTGCTGTAGTGACACGCCAGGTTTAATTAACTAGGTTACCGCATTGGCCCGTTTTTCTGCTTTTCCACAGGATAAGGAACCCTACCCACCTGCTGGCTGCGGCGGCGCTCCGGGCTGAACTAGGGTTAGAGCCCAGCGTAATTAAAGCTAAATGAAAGATAGGGTGCTGCGCAAATGCATGGATGTCTGACCGGATGACTTTTTTTTTTAAATCCCATTTATATTTTATTTTTTTTATTTTTTTATTTTAATTCCATTTATATCCCGCCCTTCTCCGAAGACTCAGGGCGGCTTACAAGCTTAGCAGTAGCCTTCATTCTATGTATATGCCTGCTTATTAGGGCTTTCACACACACACACACCAAGCGGCATTATTACAAAGTCAGCTTAATTGCCCCACAATCTAAAGCACAAAACAATGTGCTTAGCAATAGCCTTCGTTCTATGTATATGCCTGCTTGTTAGGGCTTTGGGGGGGGGCAAGCGGCATTATTACAAAGTCAGCTTATTGCCCCCCCAACAATCTGGGTCCTCATTTTACCTACCTCGGAAGGATGGGAGGCTGAGTCAACCTTGAGCCTGGTGGGACTCGAACCTGCACTAATTGCAGGCAGCTGGTGTTACGGTACTTAAGGAGGCATTAGCCCACTGCTCCACCAAGACTTAAGTTGTGGGAGCGTGGGCAATGTAATCCTGGGTGAGGGTGGATCGTCTTCCCCAGCCCCGTAGCTCCAGGTTCTTGTCCTTCTGGGTCCATTTGTCAGTGGTTCCCTTGTGTGATGAACTCCAGATCTTCCTGTGTAGGGAATCTGTCAGGCTGGGGATGATGGGAGGTGTAGTCCATCGCATCTGAAAAGTGACTTGGGAGCCTTTGGGTCTTCCTTCCACCCCATAGTTGTTCTGCCTGCCCCTAGAAAGATTTTTCCTCCTCTTAATTTAAGGTCCTCAGGTGTTCCCCATCTCTCGTTTTTTGCCTTGTAAATGTGGTCAACCTTCACCTTTTAGTGCAGTCACATTTGTGGCTGAATGACAATTCCCAGCAACCTCAACTAGTGTGACCCAATATCTGGAGAGCTACAGGTTGTCCTCTGGTTGCTTTCACACAAAATTTTGATCACCCTTGCTAAGGTAATCCAACTCTTTGCTGTTGCCTAGTGGTTGTGCCAATTTTTGTAACCTAATGGTTCTCAATCTTTTCTTCACCCTGGACACCCTTTAAATACCTTTTGTAGCCACAAACCTCCAAGACAAGATTTAAATCATAACATTTCTTCAACCCTTCATGGATCCATTGTGACAACATTGTGCCCACCCAGGGGTCCGTGGACCACAGGTTGAGAACCACTGACCAAAGTATAGTTGTGGAGCTCTTGATTGGCGTCCTCTAAGACTGGTTGTTTGCTTGTAGATGTTTCTTTACCCAACTAGGTAATGTGCTAGTTAATCTTGGGTTTGCCTCCCTGTTTATATACAGTAGCTTCTATATAAACAGGAACCCAGTCTGGTCCAGGGGTTAAGGAAACCAGGAGATTGTGAGTTCTAGTCCTGCCTTAGGCATGAAAGCCAGCTGGGTGACTTTGGCCCAGCCACTCTCTCAGGCCAACCCACCTCACAGGATTGTTGCTGTGGGGAAAATAGGAGGAGAAAGGTGTATTAGGTATGTTTGCTGCCTTGAGTTATTTATAAAGTAATAAAAAATAATAAAATTGGGTGAGGAAACATCTGCAAGCAAGCAACCAAGCTCAGAGAGCATCAAGGACTACATAGTTCAACCCTCAACTACAGATATTCTCTTCTGTTAAAAAATATGGTGGTCCTAATTAAGTTAAAACATTCTTACTTATTTGAATATTGCTATAAAACATCTCCAGGTATTTTGTGTTGTGTGAACCCAGTTGCTATGCAGCATAGGTGTCCCTTTATCTCATTATGTGATCATGTCCCCTGCAGCATTATCTTTTCTGCCTTCCCTTGTTATTTTTTTTATATATATATATTTCCTATTTTCCTCTCTCTGGGAGGTCCAGACTGTCCTCTGCCAGGATTTTTGTTGTGGGAACTTAAAGGAGGCCTACTGGGTAAGAGGAAGGACCAATCAATCAATCACAATAGAGCTGGAAGTGACTTTGGAGGTCTTCTAGTCCAGCCCCCTGCTCAAGAAGAAGACCCTATACCATTTCAGACAAGTGGCTGTCCAGTCTCTTCTTTAAAAATCCCCAGTGTTGAAGCACCCACAATGTCTGAAGGCAAGCCGTTCCACTGGTTAATTGTCCTCACTGTTAGGAAGTTTCTCCTTAATTCCAGGTTGCTTCTCTCCTTGATTAGTTTCCATCCATTGTTTCTTGTCTTGCCTTCTGGTGCTTTGGAAACTAAATTGACCCCCGCCTCCTTGTGGCAGCCTCTCAAATACTGCTATCCTGTCCCCCCTAGTCCTTCTTTTCTCTAGACTGGCCATACCAAAATCCTGCAACTGTTCTTCATATGTTTTAGTCTCCATGCCTTTAATCTTAGTTGCTCTTCTTTGTACTTTTTCCAAAGTCTCAACATCTTTTTTGTAATGTGGCTCAGTGGGTTAGGACGCTGAGCTTGTCGATCAGAAGGTCGGCAGTTTGGCAGGTCGAATCCCGAGTGCCGCGTAACAGAGTGAGCGCCTGTTACTCGTCCCAGCTTCTGCCAACCTAGCAGGTGCCGGAACTCTGTTCTGAGCGTTCTATGAGAAAAAAAGCCCTGGTTATCTCAGAGGCTGCCGCAAAGAAGAGTGGGTCAACCTATTCTCCAAAGCACCAGAAGGCAGGACAAGAAGCAATAGATGGAAACTCATCAAGGAGAGAAGCAACCTGGAATTAAGGAGAAATTTCCAGAAAGTTAGAACAATTAAATCAGTGGAACAACTTGCCTCCAGAAGTTGTGGGCGCTCCAACACTGGAGGTTTTAAAGAAGAGATTGGACAACCATTTGTCCGAAGTGGTGTAGGGTTTCCTGCCTGAGCAGGGGGTTGGACAACAAGACCTCTGAGGTCCCTTCCAACTCTTATTATTATGTTATTCTGTTTTTAAGCTGGGTTAGCCAAAGAATGAACAAAACATTCATGGTACATCTGAGTAATAGTGCAAGGGATTATGGGACTGGATGAAAGTGATGCCATAATGCCGGAGAATTGGAATTAGGAATTATATTCTTTTCCTTAATAAAAAAAATGTATGGGACCCATAAGTCCTTCTTATCAAATAGCAGCTGTGAGGTAGGATTAATTCTTATTCTTATGCCATCTTATGCCATTTCCTTCTACTTTGTGTCACTGCAGCCTTGATCCTTACTGATTCACTCCTTTTGCACCTATTTGTAAGTAGGTAAATAGGCTCTTATATTAGTTTTTAAAAAATTATCCTTCCTTTTTGCTGATTAGGCATGAGATTTATTCATTTCTTGTTTAATCTGGCCTTAGAACAACAGAAATTCTACAGGAAATTCTTCTTTCTTTACAGGAAAGAAACAGTTACAATCCACATTATATTCATATAGAAATAATTTAGCAGGACTCTTGCTGATGTGCAGAGCTGAGCAGATTTAGGCAAAAAATATTGGAGTAGGATTCATATATTAATGCAGAAAATTCTTAAAGTGAACATAAAGATTAAACCAGAAACTTTCCTTCTGTGTCTAATGGAAAGATAATTGGGGAAAAAATTGGAACTCTGATTTTATATATGGTGATGGCAGCAAGATTGCTTTGTGCACAAAAGTGGAAGGATGCCTCAATTCCTACCATGGACGAATGGTTACAAAAGCTGATGGAATTAGCAGAGATGGCCAAATTGACTGTGCTGGTAAAAGAAAAAAAACATAAGTACTTTTGTTTCTACTTGGAAACCGCTTCTGGACTTTGTGCTTGAGGTGGAAGAAAAATGATATTACGATTTTGGGTTTTACTGATTAGACTGATTTGCCAATACAGAAATGGCTAGTGCAGGGCTTTTCAACTTTTTAACCCATTGTACCACTTTTAGGATATGGCAACATCCAAGTAACACCAGTCACCTAGCAAGGTGTCAAAACCTTGATGACCAAAAAAAAGAAAAGGGAAAAAATGAAGTACAGGTAGTCCTCGACTTACAACAGTTTGCTTAGTGACTGTTTGAAGTTACAATGGCACTGAAAAAAGTGCCCCTAAGCCACAGCCGAGCAAGACACCTGCCTGCCTATCTGGCGGCGCTCTTCCTCCTGTCCGAGGTTTTCATTGTTGTGAGCATTTCTGTTGAGGATTGGCAGTGGGGGTGGGGTGGGGGGGTGTTTGGTTTTTATTCCTCGCCTCTGCTGGGTGGTTGCAGCAGGTTTTGGTCACTTCACATGACCCTGGGACACTGTGACCGTCATAAATATGAATCAGTTGCCAAGCATCTGAATGTAAATCACAAGACCCTGGAGATGCTGCAACATTCCAACTGATTGGCGCTTCTTCTGGGCTCAGAAGCGCCAGGATCAGTGCCAAGCTCCAGCTGGAGCCTGGCGCTGATCCTGGCGCTTCCGCTGAGCCCTGACATCCCTGAAGCTCCAGCTGTCTCTCGCTCAGGCTTGTGCGGTGCTACTACCGGTTCAGCTCGTTCCCCTCACCCGCTACCACTTTTCTAGGATGGTTGCGTACCACCACGACCATCCTAGAAAAGTGGTAGCGGGGGAGGGGAACAAGCTGAACAGGTGGCAGCACCGCACAAGCCTGAGCGAGAGACGGCTGGAGCTGCAGGGCTATCAGGGCTCAGCGGAAGCGCCAGGATCAGCGCCAGGCTCCAGCTGGAGCTCGGTGCTGATCCTGGCACATCTGCTGAGCCCAGAAGAAGTGCCGATCAGCTGGAATGTTGCAGCATCTCCAGGGTCTTGTGATTTACATTCAGATGCTTGGCAACTGATTCATATTTATGACGGTCACAGTGTCCCAGGATCATGTGAGGTGACCAAAACCTGCTACAACCACCCAGCAAATGGGAATAAAAACCAAACACCACCCCCAACCCTGCTGCCAATCCTCAACAGAAATGTCACAACAATGAAAACCTCAGAGAGGAGGAAGAGCGCCGCCGGGCGGACAGGCAGGTGTCTTTCTTGGCTGTGGCTTGGAGGGCACTTTTTCAGTGCCATTGTAACTTTGAACAGTCACTAAGCAAACTGTTGTAAGTCGAGGACTACCGGTACTTCATCACTTTTTTTCCCTTTTTTTGTCACGTTTTTGACACCTTGCTAGGCGACTGGTGGTACTCGGATGTTGCCATATCCTAAAAGTAGTACAGTAGGTGAAAAGGTTGAAAAGCTCTGCTATACAGTTCAACATAGACTATTTCCAAGGGAGATCCATCTCTGAATGCATCCCAACTTTTCCAGTGAAGGCAATACAGCTAATCTCTTGACTTATGACTACAATTGAGACCTGACCTTCCATTGCAAAGTGAAGTGGTTGTTAAGTGAGCCATGCCACAGGTGTTAAATAAATCACTCCAGTTCAGTCATTAAATTATATCCAGCTTCTCCTATTGACTTTGCTTGTTGGAAGCCAGCTGGCAAGATCATAAATGGCAATTTGGGACCTTGGTAAAATGTTTACGAAAAATAAGGAAATAATAGAAATGTTTTCTGCTGTGTAAATGCTGATAGTGAGGAGAACCTGTGGCCTAGAGGTTAATACAGCTACCTAACATGCAAGCTGCCCAGGTTTGAATCTCAGAAGGGTATGGCTAGCTGATGAGAGCTAAATAGCTCGAAATAGCTATATTAGTCTCCCTTTAACTCTTTGTCAGCAAAATTTAAAATTTACAGCAATAGTTTATTGAAGTAGCAACTTGAGCCTGCAAAACACTCCTAGATTGGGGCTGAAACGCAAAAGTAATCATAGCAGTAGACCAAGGTGTTTTATTAGACTGGTTTCACCAGAAAACACTTGCTCTATATATCTATATCTATATATCTATACTATATATATATTGCGAGTGTTTTATAATGATTGTTTTTTGTGACTTTATCAGATTGTTCTACATCGCCCAGAGTCACTTCCAGTGAAATGGGTGGCTCTATAAATTTGATCAATCAATCAATCAAACAATCAAACAATATGATTTTTAAGAGAATAGGGGAAACTGAGCAGTTTTGTACATTGCCACCTATATAAAGGCCCGTCTCTTTAGTATTGAAGGAATAAAGTAGTCATTAGTAGTGGGTATGGCTAGCTAGCTGATGAGAGCTAAATAGCTTGAAATAGCTATATTAGTCTCCCTTTCTTTGTCAGCAAAATTTAAAATTTACAGCAATAGTTTATTGAAGTAGCAACTTGAGCCTTCAAAACACTCCTAGATTGGGGCTGAAACGCAAAAGTAATCATAGCAGTAGACCAAGGTGTTTTATTAGACTGGTTTCACCAGAAAACACTTGCTGTATATATCTATATCTATATTTATTTATTTATTTGATTTGTATACCGCCCTTCTCCCTAAGGACTCAGGGCGGTGAACAGTGACATAAATAATAGAATGTACAAATACAGATATTGAAAACAAATTAAACCCTAATTTAGCCCAAATGTAGAAGATAGTTACCTTAAAATAATAATTACAAAAGAACCCATCAGACCAGACCGGATTGCTTAAACAGATGTGTTTTTAGGTCGCATCGGAAGGAGCGAAGGTCGGGAGCCATCCGGAGCTCAACTATATATCTATAGTATATATATATTACGAGTGTTTTATAATGATTGTTTTTTGTGACTTTATCAGATTGTTCTACATCGCCCAGAGTCACTTCCAGTGAAATGGGTGGCTATATAAATTTGATCAATCAATCAATCAATCAATCAATCAATCAATCAATCAAACAATATGATTTTTAAGAGAATAGGGAAAACTGAGCAGTTTTGTACATTGCCACCTATATAAAGGCCTGTCTCTTTAGTATTGAAGGAATAAAGTAGTCATTAGTAGTGGTTTGAAAAGAGATGGATTATGATTGATTATATACCATAAAGTCATTTTTGACTCCCAGTGATCACATAGATCAGTGTTTCTCAACCTTGACGGCTTGAAGATGGGTAGACTTCAACTCCCAGAATTCCCCAGCCAGCATGGCTGGTTGAGGAATTCTGGGAGTTGAAGTCCACTCATCTTCAAGCTGTCAAGGTTGAGAAACACTGACATATATAGATCTTCTCCAGGAGATTCTGTCCCTAACTTGTTCTTTCAGGTCCCCCAATAGTGCCCCATGTACTGGAGTCTATCCCCTTTGCTGCTGGTGCTCGTCTTTCCTTCTACATTTCCCAGTACTAGAGCTTTTAAGAGAAAAGTTCAGCTTTCTTAAAAGAATAAATTCTTTTTAGCTAATAACCAAGTTCCAGTTTCTTCCAGACTCCCAAAGTAAGTTCTCAATTGGTTGAAACGGTATGTATGCAACTACGCGCACACAGCACCAACCACCACAATTGTGGCGTGTGGGTCTTGGCAAAGAATCACTCAAGGTTTTCTTTTGTGCCTTTCCTGGAATTTCTGCCAAGGAACAGATGCTGTTCTGTTGTTTTTCCCCCAACTATAGTAACACAAACAATGGGACTGCAAGGCAACAAGGCATTAAAGTTTTTTTAAAAAAATGCCATTATTTCACATTCTGCAATGTGACCTCTTTCTCTCTTCCCCCAGGGCCCTCAGTCCTCATTCTAATGGCTTTTCAATGAAAAGGTTAAATTATATCATGCTCCCAGTTGAAACCATAGTTTCAACTTGGAAACTGTGGGTATCCTACCTAGACCAAGTCCAAAAATGCTAGAGAATTCCTGGAAGCCTGGCACTCAAATAATCAGCCATCCACAGGCACATGAACATAAACAACATCTACATACCATTCAAAAGAGAGAATCAAAAAGCTAAAAGGGAAACAAAAAGACCAATGCACCACTTCCCCAGCAATCAACACCCAGATGAGCAGAGATTAGCACCAAAATTAACATTAGACTAACAATCAAAAAGCAAACAATACCGCAATCATGCCAAACAAGCTAACAGTAAACAACAGCCCAATCAAGGAATCACCAAGTATAGTATATAAAATGAGAGCAAACCCAACTTCCTCCTAGCACCGATGATGTTACCTAGTTGGGTAATGAAAGATCTGCAAGAAAACCACCAAGCTCACAGAGCACCAAGGTCCCCATATAAAAACATCCAGTGTTGGAGCATTCACAGCTTCTGGAGGCCGGTTGTTCCACTGGTTAATTGTTCTAACTGTCAGGAAGTTTCTCCTTAGTTCTAGGTTGCTTCTCTCCTTGATTAGTTTCCATCCATTGCTTCTTGTCCTGCCTTCTGGTGCTTTGGAGAATAGCTTGGCTCCCTCTTCTTTGGGGCAGCCCCTGAGATATTGGAACACTGCTATCCTGTCACCCCTCACCCTTCTCTTCATTAAACTACACATACCCAATTCCAGCAGCCGTTCCTTATATGTTTTAACCTCCAGTCCCCTAATCATCCTTGTTGCTCTTCTCTGTAGGGGGTTGGACTAGATGACCTTCAAGGTCCCTTCCAACATTATTATTGTAATAATAATAATAATAATAATAATAATAATAATAATAATAATAATAATAATAATAAAGTTGGAAGGTACCTTGGAGGTCATCTAGTCCAACCCCCTGCTCAGGCAGGAAACCTTATACCATTTCAGACAAATGGCTGTCCAGTCTCTTCTTAAAAACCTCCAGTGTTGGAGCATTCACCACCTCTGGAGGCAGGTTGTTCCACTGGTTAATTGTTCTAACCGTCAGGAAGTTTCTCCTTAGTTCTAGGTTGCTTCTCTCCTTGACTAGTTTCCATCCGTTGCTTCTTGTCCTGCTTTCAGGTGCTTATATTCCAAGATTATTTTTCCTGATTTCATTCTTATTAAAGAAGTGGAGTGTGTGTGTGTGTGTGTGTGTGTGTGTGTGTGTGTGTGTGTGTGTGATTAGGGTCCGTTGGTAACCACAATGGAGTTTCTTGTATTAACAGCCACTGTGATGCAGTGGTTAGAATGCAGTAGTGCAGGCTACTTCTGCTGACTGCCAGCTGCCAGCAATTCCGCAGTTTGTGTCTCACCCTCTCAAGGTTAATTCAGCCTTTTATCCTTCTGAGGTCGGTAAAATGAGGACCCACATTGTTGGGAGCAGTACGCTGACTCTGTAAACTGCTTAGAGAGGGCTGTAAAGTCCTGTGAAGCGGTATATAAATCTTAAGTGCTATCGCTATGACCTTGAAGAATGCTTAAATTTTTGTGGGAAGACGGGGCCTTGTTCCCTTCATTCTTGTATAAAAAGGGGTAAAACAATGGCTCTCAGCCTGTGGTCTGCGGACCCTTTGGAGGGCGACAGAATGTTGTCCCGGGGGTCCTTGAAGGCTTAAAAAAATGTTTTTATTTAAATCTTGAGTTAAGTCTTGGGGGTCTGTGGCTATAGTTTGTGGACACAAAAGGTACTTAAACGGGGTCCGTGGTGAAGAAAAGATTGCAAACCACTGGGTAAAAGATATTTCCAGTTCGAGAGACTGTTACAGAGCAGGTAATAATAACACTTCCTTGCAAATTGGTGGTGTGGCAGTTTTTCAGTAGCGTATATTGTCCTTAAACTGTGTTTAAATCTGTTCCTTTTTCTACAGTAGTCCTCGACTTACGACTGGTTGTTTAGCAATAATTCAAAATTACAACGGACCTCTCTAGGGTCCTTACAATCAGGATTGGCTGCCCTCCTGGTCATGTGACTCCATTTGGGCCCTTGGCAGTCAGCTCTCGTTTATGACTGTTTGTAGTGTCCTACAGTCACATTATCATAATTTATGATGGGTTTTTTTTCTGGAAACCTAAAAATGCCCATTGCAGACAAGGTAAAGGTAAAGGTAAAGGTTCCCCCGCACACGCGTGCTAGTCGCCTTAATGAGTCGCCTTAATGAGCATGGCATTCATTTAATGACTGTAGTATTAGCTTCATGACTGGTGCAAAAAAAAGTAGCAAAATCAGGTGCAGTTACATGGTGACCCACTTAACGACTGGCACAACATACAGTCATAATTCTGGGTGTCTCGAGGGTGCTTTTTTTCCCCAAAAGGCAGCTGGAGTGTCTTGTTGTTGTTTTTTTCCTCGAAAATGTTTTGCTTCTCATCCAAGAAACTTCTTCAGTTCTGCTTCTTGGATGAGAAAGCGAAACGTTTTGAAGGAAAACAAAAAGCAAGAGAGTCCAGTTGCCTTTTGAAAAAGCACCTTTGGGACAACCATGACCTGGACGACGGAGAATCTCCATAGATGTAATTACGGCTCACAAGTTGAGGACTACCTGTATTGTAGAGCTGGAAAAACTGCAGAAAAGGACAATCAAAAAGATCAAAGGCTTGGATCTACCTGTATGACTAATTCAAGGGGGGAAAAAAAACACCTTGTAATTTATCCCTCTCTCTCCCCCTTTCTAGCATGGCGGACAAGAACAGCACATTGAAATGCACTTTCTCTGCTCCGGGCCATAGTGTTACCCTCTTGCACGGCCTGGCTTCTCTGCGGGCTCAGTCCCAGTTGCTGGATGTCATCCTCACCATCAACAATGAGGTCTTTCAGGTGCACAAAGTTGTTTTGGCGGCCTGCAGTGACTACTTCAGGTGAGGGGCTCAAACGTCCTCATGGAAGCTGTTTTCCCGCTCTTTCAAACCCCGTTGAAAGTGTGGGTCCTAGATGGTGGGTTTGTGTCAGGGAATTGCACAGTAGGTTTCCAAATGGAGTCAGAGACAGTGACACGGATTTGAAGTTTTATATAAATAAATATATTTTACATCTGTATTCACGGCAGACAAGATAATTAGGCACATCACTACATCATGAGGTAAACTGTCAGGTAAATCACAGAACAGCACACAGGTAGTCCTCGATTTACAACAGTTCCATTTAGAGACTGTTCAAAGTTACAATGGCACTGTAAAAAGTGACTTTAGACTTGTGACCGTTCCAGCATCCCTATGGTCATGTGATCCAAATTGTGTCACTTGGCAACTGACTCATATTTATGACAATTCCAAAGACCTGGGGTCATGTGATCGATCCCCTTTTGCGACCTTCTGAGAAACAAAGTCCATGGGGAAGCCAGATTCATTTAACAACTGTGTTATCAACTTAACAACTGTGGCAAGAAAAGTCGCAAAATGGGGCAACATTCACTTAACAAATGCCTTAGATAGCAACAGAAATTTTGGGCTCAATTGTCGTCAGTTGAGGATTACTTGTACAGACCACACAGAAGAAAAAAAGGCGGGGGAAAAAAGGGAACTCCCCCTTTACACCCACAGCAACCAATCATAACGTAGATTGCCTCCTGCAGGAGCCAGCTCTCTCCAACCAATCAACGACAACTGTGTGTTCTGGCCCATTATAGACTTTACTGCAGCAGGTACTAAATTTAAATATCCTAACAGTTTGCAAGCAAGGGCTGTAATTAGTCCTTGACTTACAACCATTCTTTTAGCGACTGTTATAAGTTAAAATAGCGTTATGACCAGTCCTTGCATTTACAGCCATCGTGGCATTTCCCATGGTCAGGTGATCAAAAGTTGGGTGCTTGGCAACCAGCATGTCTTTACCGCAGTTGCAGCATCCCAGGATCATGATTGCCATTTGTGACTTTCCCAGACAAGCTTCCGACAAGCAAAGTCAATGGGGAAACCAGATTCCCGTAATAACCACAAGATTCCCTTAACAAATGCAGTGTTTTTCTTAACAGAGATGGCAAAAAAGGTCATAAAATTTGGCATGACTCAGAATGCCTTGCTTAACAATGGAAATTCTTCTGGTCCCAATTGTGGTCGTAAGTCGAGGACTACCTGTATTGTGCAGCAGATGGCTTTCAGGCAAGAAGGACAGGCATCATCTCCAGACATCTCCAAACCCTACCTGAGATCTGGAAAAGTTGCTAAACTCTGTGGCTCAAAGGTCTATGCTGGTTGGAGTGAGGCCACATCTTATGCTTGTATAAGGCAAAGATACCATTGCATCTGAGAGAGCTTTTGGGAAATGTAGGTTGCAGAGCTACCAAAGTCCAAACCTAGCCCATATATTGTCAAAAAGAAACCATTGGACCTCCTTTCCAGGCACTGGCAAAGTTGCATTACTGTAGCGTTTGCCCTTTGGAATCTAGGTGGTTTTCATGGGACCTCCCCAAATAATTTAAATCAGTGTTTGCAAACATGACAACTTTAAGATGTGTGGACTCCTAGATTTCCCCAGCCAGAATTCCCAGAGTCACCTTGTAGGGGAGGTGGGGGCATAAAAATTTAATAAATAAATTTCCCCAGCACATATTTAAAGTTGGGAAATATCGCTTCCTCCTTCCCTTCCCTTCCCTTCCCTTCCCTTCCCTTCCCTTCCCTTCCCTTCCATCTGCAGGTAGCCATCAAGTCTATTTCTCTCTAATTATCCTATCCTTTCATTTTTTTGGTATGTTGTTCATGAATATTAAAAAAAAACTACTTCTTCACTCAACTCATGGCACCCCAGCCCTCTTGGGAAAAAAACTCAAGGTATCATGTGTCTCCCATCCTGATGACAAGTCAAAAATCCCTATCTCTTCTCCCAGCTTTTAGGTAGTTGAGCCACTGTAGGTTTTAATTTTGTTGTTCTGTGTGCTTTTCTCTTCTGAATGCACATTTCTTTTTAAATTGTGTTTTCCTTTTAAAATGTAAGTCGTCCAGAGTGATTGGGGGGTCAGGCAGCTTCTAAATTATATAAAGAAACAACCTTCACTTTAAGGGCTGATACCCATAATTCTAGCCTGATTCTTTTTGTGTTCTTACTATCCTAAATGTATGTGTTGCTTATGCTTGGTATCATAGTTGAATGAATCAGGAGTTTTTTGAGTGTTACATTTTTTTGCAAAAAGTTTTCCATTCCTAAAAAGAAAAGGCATTTTGCAATTTATTAGTCAGGATGAATGCGTGCAGTGCAATACCAGTCAAACTTTGATGGGTTGTTCTAAACACTAATATTGTAATATTAACTGTAAACAATAACATTTTCATCTTAATCAGTATACTTGGAGTATAAGAGGAAAATGGACAGAACAAAACAAAAACAAAATATTAAACAAAAAAGGTTTAAATGTTCTCAGGTTAGGTTGATGAAGAATACTTGGATGAAAACCAGAGGTAGATTTCTGGATAGAAAAAAAAACCCTTGAGATCATCAATTCTTGAGCTGAATGTTGATTTATTTACATTTGCAAGCCATTTAGTTATAGCCTCTAAGTTGTTTAACATTAGTACAATGAAACAGTCAAAACAGTAATAAGCAATACTTATCAAACCAACACATCAGTTATATGCATCAAAAAAGGTAGCAACCAGCTATTTTACAATATTTGCTGGATGATTACATTCAGACTTGTTTCTTGAATGCTTTGAAGAACAGCATTTTAAGTGCCCTTCTATATATTAACAGGGAGGAAGTGGTCCTGTACTACTTATAACTATGTTATTTTAATATTTATTTATTTATTTATTTATTTATTTATTTATTTATTTATTTATTATTTATTTATTTGATTTGATTTATATACCGCCCTTCTCCTGAAGGACTCAGGGCGGTGTACAGGGCAATAAAAATAAGAATACAGGTTACAAGATTTACAAGATTTAAAGTTAAATGATTCTGCCCAATGTTGTAGGTTAGTTAAAATAATGTTAAAACCCAAACCCATCAGACCAGGCCGGCTTGTTCGAATAGATAAGTTTTTAGATCACGCCGGAAGGAGCGAAGGTCGGGGGCCATCCGTAGTTCAGCCGGTAAGCGGTTCCAAAGGATTGGTGCACCCACCGAGAATGCTCTCCCCCTGGGGGTCACCAGCCGACATTCTCTGACCGGTGGTACCCTGAGGAGACCCTCTCTGTGGGGACGTACAGGACGGAGGGAAGTTGACGCCGGCAGCAGGTGCTCCCGTAGGTAATATAAATGCACAATCATCACCCTGTGTTGGTATTTTGCACCGGATTCCCAGAACCACATAATTTTGATTGCTTAAATTCAGCTGTTGAGATAAGATAACAGTTGACCCAATCTGGAATAGAATGAAGACCAGACCAGCTTTGCTTAGGAAAACAGTTTCCTGGCTTCAGAATGTGTCCGGAATCACTATGTTTTTTTTTAAAAAAGAGTATATTTCTTGTACCTCATTCTGATAAATAAAACATATACTCAAATCTCCTCATTTTTCACCTAAATTGGTGGGATTTTGTTTAGATCAGGGATGTCCAATCTTGGCAACTTTAAGACTAGTGGACTTCAACTCCCAGAATCCCCTGACCAGGATGCTATTTTAAAGATGCCAAGGTGGTCACTTCTGGCTTAGATTTTTATGTTATTTCTGGAGAGTGTCCACCATCCCTTCTGAGATTGGGGCAGACTCCAGAGAGGTGATTGCTACTGGTAATCCTCATTTTATGACCTTAATGGACGGTGCCCATTATGATTGTAAGCCATGATTTTTTATTTTTTATTTTATTTTAATTCCATTTATATCCCGCCCTTCTCCGAAGACTCAGGGCGGCTTACAAGCTTAGCAGTAGCCTTCATTCTATGTATATGCCTGCTTATTATAAAGCAGGTCACCCACATGACCAACCTGATTTGATGACCTTTTTTCTGCGGCAGTTGTTAAGCAAACAATGCGGTTGTAAAGCAAGCCAACTGTTTAGTGTGAAGTGGTTTTATTGAAAACCAGAAGTAAATGTTGGTTTTTTAGCAAAACCATCGTAAAATGTCATATGACCACAAAAATGTTGCAAATGGATATAAATGCAGGCAGGTTGCCGAGTGCCTAAAATGCCGTCATATGACTGGGGGGGGAACCTATCAGAAATTTGGAACTGGGTCATAAGTACCCCTGGGGAGGTCCATTGTACCTTTAAGCTGCCCAGACTTGCTGCATCAGTGAGATGGGCAGCATAGAAATTTAATAAATAAGTGCATAAACTTTGAACACTCACTAAGCAACCAGCCACAAGTTGAGGATTACCTGCAAATGCTCCTTCCGTACCACAATCTGGCTCTGGTTGTTATGGGGCAGGTGTGAAAATGCCCCCATTGGAGATGATCAAGGCTCTGAGTCATTAGTCAAATGCAGTTGGATTCAGACATTTCCTGAGTGACCTCTGGGCGTTCACCATCTCTTCCCTCTTTCAAACTTTGTCTTTCCCACCTTTTATCTTGTTTTTGATTACACTTGCCTTATTTGTGCCTGCTGTGTGTGTGTGAGTTTTTGCACACACCCTGGTCCTTGTTTTTTGATTGGTGTTTGTTTCCGTAGTAACATCAACCCCAGAGATTTATTGCTCTTCATAATAAGGAGCAATTAAGGTGGGGGCAGAAGATCTCCCACAAGATGCTAATGGCTCTATCGGATTCTGTGCACTACACACTGGCCCCGGTGTGGGCTTGCTGCTGAGCTATAATTGCTTCAAGGGTTTCTCTTGTAACTTGGGTGTTTTGTAGGGTTGTCATGGAGGAACAATGAATAACATAATCTTCCCTTTGGTTTGTAGCTCGGATTTTGATGCAAATGAAGGGTAAAAGGAAAGAGACAGCATTAAGGATGATTTGGCAGCTGTTGCTTTAATCTAGATTTCAAGATTACAAGACAGTTTTTTTTAAAAAAAAACCAGGATAATTATACGTTGACCGTGCTTTTCTTGATATTCAGTTCTTTGTAGCAACAAAGCATTTTCAATCCTTCCCCTATAAGAGGAGGGAAACTGCAGCTCATGATTTTCTTTAGGGGCTGGAGGCTAAAACATATGAAGAACGGTTGCAGGAACTGGGTATGTCTAATCTAACAAAGAGAAGAACTAAGGGTGACATGATGCCAGTTTTCTAATATTTGAGAGGCTGTCACAAAGAAGTAGGGGTCAACCTATTTTATAAAGCACCTGAGGGCAAGACAAGAAGTAACGGATGGAAACTTACCAAGGAGAAAACCAACCTAGAATTAAGGAGAAATTTCCTGACAGTAAGAACACATTAGAACGGCTTCCTTCAGAAATTATGGTTGCTTCAACACTGGAAGCTTTTAAGAAGAGATTAGGCAACTATTTGTCCAGAATGGTATAGGGCAGTGATGGCGAACCTTTTAGAGACCGAGTGCCCAAACTGCAACCCAAAACCCACTTATGTATTGTCGGGTGCCGGGTGGGTGTGGCCAATTGGGTGGGCATGGCCCATTGGGTAAGCGTGGCTGCGATGATAATGGAAGACTGGGTGGGACTAAAAAGTTCAATCAATCAATTCCAACTTTGCGAGATTTATTTTTCTCCGCAAAAAGTTGAAATTGATTGATTGAACCTTTTTTTTTTGCACACGGCGGTGGAGGCCTAAAGCGAAAAGGTTTTATAAAACCCAGCTGAAAGCCTAGGACTGGGGTGACGGCACGCGTGCCCACAGAGAGGGCTCTGTGTGCCACAGGTTCGCCACCACGGGTATAAGGTCTCCTGCATGTACAGGGGGTTGGAGTAGAAAACCTCCAAGGTCCCTTCCAACTGTTATTCTGTATTCTGTATCTTCTGTTTGTTGTCTTTGATAACAACAGACTTACAGTTAGTCCTTGACTTATGATAACAATTGGGACCAGAATTTCCATTGCTAAGGAATGATGAATTAAATAACATTGCCCAACAAGGGTGTTAAGTGAGTCAGGCCCCATTTTACAACTTGTGCCATGGTTATTAAATGAATCTTTGCAATCTTTGTGTTATATCTCCAGTTCTTTAGGCATTAAGTGAGACGAAGTGTTGAAACAGCAAACAAGTTTATTAACTGAGAACAGAAGCAGCCCTAATGGCTGCTGTGCAGCTATTTATACTGTTAGCCTCTAGGCGGCGACCAATAGGTTTGAAGTAGTTTCCCACCCAAAACCTAATTATCTGCCTAGAGACAGTAAGTCTGGCTTCAGTAACAGCAACCTACAACACAGAAATCTAGGTCAGACACTTAAGCAAGTGATCCAAGACATTTAAGAAAACAGTTAAAGCCAATAGATTACACTTTGCACTTTGTTATGCGAATCATGCAGTTGTTAAGTGAATGCAATGCAGCGCTTAGAAAATGGCGGCTGCTTTTGGAATCACACCATGTGGCTTGCCTGAATGTAGAGCACTGTGGAAACCTCAGGAGATATTATAATAATAATAATAATAATAATAATAATAATAATAATAATAATAATAATAATAATAATAAAGTTGGAAGGGACCTTGGAGGTCATCTAGTCCAACCCCCTGCTCAGGCAGGAAACCTTATACCATTTCAGGCAAATGGCTGTCCAGTCTCTTCTTAAAAACCTCCAGTGTTGGAGCATTCACCACCTCTGGTTAATTGTTCTAACTGTCAGGAAGTTTCTCCTTAGTTCTAGGTTGCTTCTCTCCTTGACTAGTTTCCATCCGTTGCTTCTTGTCCTGCTTTCAGGTGCTTTGGAGAATAGCTTGACTCCCTCTTCTTTGTGGTAGCCCCTGAGATATTGGAACACTGCTATCATGTCACCCCTCACCCTTCTCTTCATTAAACTACACATACCCAATTCCAGCAACCGTTCCCTATATGTTTTAGCCTCCAGTCCCCCAATCATCTTTGTTGCTCTTCAGACCCATTAGTACCTTTGAATTTTTAAATGTGTCTCCCTTTCTTCCTCCAACTCTTATTTGAATCCAAGGAGACCATCCAAATGACAGTTTTGCCAAGCTGGTGTCCCCTTTATAATCATTGAAATATTGCTTTAATAACTCAGTGTTTGATGTTTGAAGTAATATAATTATCATTAATTCAGTCTGATCTTTTTCTTCTTCCATTTCCATCTGGGTTAGGTAGAAAGTAGTAGCTAATGTTGTTATCATTTGATTAGCTGAATCCTCAACATACTGTATTTGAAGGCCTTTGATATCTTCACTCTTAATGTTGCTTTCTTTGGGTGTTGTTTTTTGAGTTGTAAGTTTTGTAGTTGGAGTTTGGAGTTCAAGGTTCTCTGTAGGCTGCGTTTGTTGCTCTTTGAAATCTCCTATTTTGATGTTAATTTCTACTTCTATTTGTTTTTGAATTGTCAGTTCATCATTTAAGGTCAAAGTTTGGTTTAGTGGCTTTAAGTTGTCAGGTTTATCATGCAATTTGGCTTTAATTTGCTCAGTTATAGCCAACATTGTGTCCAATATCAATTTGTAGTTAAGTGGTGGGATATAGTCATTCATTTCGTTGGTGTTTACAGCTAAGTCTTCCATGGAGGCTATTTTAATAAGAGTCAATAATTGTCCACCTCCAATGCTCCTAACAGTTGTTTTCAGTGCCAGGTGTTCCCACACTTATCTTTGAAGATAGTATCAAGGACAGCTCTGTTATTCAGTCAGCTCTCACAATAAGCAAAAGGTTTGCTTGCAATTCCATGTTTAGCCACAAGATGTCATCAGTAGCATATAGAATAAGTTGTAAAGTTCTTTTTCCCCCCCAGATTAATATAAAGCTTTTGTATAATTAGTCCATTCTTTTTTCCTCAATTCACCTTTTAAACAGAAAATAGGGTAGTAGATCCCCACAAAAATAGGAGCTTTTTAATGAGTAGAAATAAGATTGCTTAATTTCTTTGCTTAATCAGATGATTTTTTTTCCTTCCACGCTTTAAGGCTTAAAATGTTATTCCCCAAGTATACAAATGCCGTTGTTTAAAAAAAAAGGGGGAGAAAATTTTCAGAAAAGTCCCACAGGCAGGCAGTTAGGGGAACAGCTTAATGATCGGCCATCTTGATTGCTGGTTTCTTCTTCGGGCCAAAAGGAGCTGCTCCGGATTCAAGTGGAGGGCTGCCGCCCTTCCACGATCACAGGAGGGCCTCCTTGCGGTGGTCGCCCCTCCAGGGCAACTTTTGACCCTTTTCAGGGTCCTCCAGTGAAGAAGGATCGGACGGCAAGGAGAGAGCTCTTCCTGCACATCCAAAAGCGCTGCGCATGCAAACCAGAAGCCAGCTTTCTATGTTAATATATATCCTACAGTTCTATTTTAATAGAGACACTTGAGACAGTCTTTAACATAAAACTAAATCCAAATTCATAAAACCTCATTTAAAAAGGCAGTGATTTGAGAAGATATAAAGGGTTCATTAACATTTCATAGAAAAACATCTTAACATCTGCACATGTCGAATCCTTGTGGAAGGTCTAATGAGCTGGTGTAAACAAGGAAGGGTTGAGGCAGATTTTCTGAGACAAGGAGCACTTAGCCATTGCACAGGAAAGAAACCTTTATTTTTGTTAGTCATTTATAATGATTTAAATATGCTTATTGATTGAGAAAACAACCTCAAAGTGGAGTCACATATGGGTAGTCCTTGAATTATGACTACTATTGAGACCAGAATTTCTATTGCTAAGCAAGGCAATTGTTAAGTGGGTCCTGTCCGATTTTACAACTCTTTTCACCATGGTTGTTAAGCAAATCACTGTAGTTGTTAAGTGAATCTTGCAGTTGTTAAGCACATCTGGCTTCCTCCATTGACTTTGGTTGTCGAAAACAGGCTGGGAAGATTGCAAATGGCAACCACATGATCCTGGGAAGCTACAACCATCATAAATATATACCAGGTGCCAAGCATACAAATTTTGATCAAGGGACTGTAGGGATGCTGCATTGGTCGTAAGTTCAAGTTGGTTGTAAGTCACTTTTTCAGTGCCATTGTAAATTTGAATGCTTAGTAAACAAATTGTTGTAAGTTGAGGACTATCTGTATGTAATTTACTGTGATGCATCAACCAACGGAAAAGCGAGTTATTTGTTGCACACTTTCTCAGTTGGCAACTTGTAGAAGATTTACTTATTTATCTATCCAATTTATATCTCAGTTTTATTTATTAAATTTATTTGTCAAATTTTTTTGTTTATCAAATTTATTTGCCATCCGTCTTGCAGTTCAGGTGACTCTGGGCACCTTAGATTCTCCCTGATGACGTCCAGGAATGGTGAATCTCATCAATTTCGTCTCCTGTTCTTTGATTCTTTTAGGGCCATGTTCACTGGTGGGATGAGGGAAACCAACCAAGACGTGATAGAGTTGAAAGGAGTCTCTGCCAAGGGCTTAAAGCACATCATAGAGTTTGCCTACAGTGCCGAAGTCACCCTTGACCTTGACTGCATCCAGGATGTGCTGGGAGCGGCTGTCTTCCTGCAGATGGTACCCGTGGTGGAGCTGTGCGAGGAGTTCCTGAAATCGTCCATGAGTGTTGAGACCTGCCTTAACATTGGGCAAATGGCCACCACCTTCAGCCTTGCCTCCTTGAAGGAGTCCGTCGATGCCTTCACCTTCCGGCATTTCCTTCAGATTTCTGAGGAAGAAGACTTCCTCCACCTCCCTTTGGAGCGACTCGTCTTCTTCCTTCAGAGCAACAAGCTCAAGAGCTGCAGTGAGATCGACCTTTTCCGGGCTGCCATCCGGTGGCTACAGTATGACCCAACACGCTGCAGCAGTGCCAGCCAGGTTCTCTGCCACATTCGCTTCCCGCTCATGAAATCTTCAGAGCTGGTGGACAGCGTCCAAACCTTTGACATCATGGTGGAGGACGTCTTATGCCGGCAGTACCTCCTAGAAGCTTTCAACTATCAAATATTGCCTTTTCGGCAGCATGAGATGCAGTCTCCCAGAACTGCAATCCGCTCCGATGTCCTTTCTCTCATAGCTTTCGGTGGCACTCCATACACCGATAACGATAGGACCGTAAGTGGCAAAGTCTACTATTTGCCCGATAGCAGCACACGCCAATTCAAGGAGCTGACAGAGATGGAGGTGGGAACTAGCCACACCTGTGTGGCTGTCCTAGATAACTTTGTTTACGTGGTTGGGGGACAGCACCTGCAGTACCGCAGCGGTGAGGGAGCCCTTGACGTCTGCTACCGCTACGATCCCCACCTCAACCAGTGGCTGCGCATTCAGGCAATGCAGGAGAGCAGGATCCTGTTTCAGCTGAACGTGCTGTGTGGCATGGTCTATGCCACAGGTGGCAGGAACAGATCCGGCAGCTTGGCATCCGTGGAAAAATATTGCCCCAGAACCAATGAATGGAGTTATGTTTGCCCCCTCAAACGCAGGACATGGGGCCACGCGGGGGCCACGGTTGGAGGCAAGCTGTACATATCTGGCGGGTATGGAATATCCGTGGAGGACAAGAAAGCCTTGCATTGCTATGACTCTGCCCTGGATCAGTGGGAGTTCAAAGCTCCCATGAACGAACCACGCGTCTTGCATGCAATGGTCAGCACCAATAATAAGGTTTACGCCCTCGGGGGCCGCATGGACCATGTCGACCGTTGCTTTGATGTCTTGGCCGTGGAGTATTACTTACCAGAAGCCAACCAGTGGACAATGGTAAGTCCCATGCGGGTAGGACAATCTGAAGCTGGGTGTTGCTTGCTAGAGAAGAAGATCTACGTGGTGGGGGGATACAACTGGCACCTCAACAACGTCACCAGCATCGTGCAGGTGTATAACACGGAGACGGATGAATGGGACAGAGACCTACACTTCCCGGAATCGTTTGCTGGGATTGCTTGCGCACCCGTGATTCTACCACAGCCAACAGCCTGGAGGTGACTATCGAAAACTATACCTGATCTCCTGAACCATCCTGTGCATGCTCTTGCCTGGCTTGTTTTGCAAAATAAAGTTGTGTATTCATGGCAGACGAGTGAACTCTTCTGTCTACACTCTCTTGGGGTTTTTTTTGTATTCCAGCAGCCCTTTTCGACTCTGCTGGGAATGGGAGTGTGATATGGAAGACTGTCCTGAGTAGGGAATCTTCTCAAGAAGATTGAGTGGTGGTGCACAGCCGGGTTTCTCTTCCCAACAGTATCACATCTGCAGACGTTCAATAATCTTTTTTTTTTCATTTTTGAATAACGGAGGGGTTCACTGTATCTCAGAGTGTCATCATCTGGAGGTGTAGAGCAACTGGACAGTTTGGAAAAAAAAGTCAAGAAAATTAAGATCATCCTGAACTTCCCAGAAGCAATAAGAAGAGCAATTGAGGGAAGAAGAAGAGGGCTCTAGGAACCAACAATCCGTGATCTTGTAACAGGAGTATTTGCCTGAAAAGCAGCTTTGAACAACTATAAAAAACATACCTGTTCTGTTGTTGAAAACTCGATAAGACATGTTTTCCTCTGCAGAGATTTAGGAAAGTGCCAAGAAGACTTCACAGAAGCTTGGAATCTCTGGAGAGGAGGCCAAACCAGGATTATTAGCACAGGTAAATACGACTTCCATAAACTGACAGTGTAGATATTCCTTGACTTACAACAATTCATTTAGCAACAGTTCAAAGTTACAAGGGCAGTGAAAAAAGTGACTTATGACCGTTTTTCACACTTATGACCGTTGCAGCATCCCTGTGATCACATGATCAAAATTCAGACGCTTGGCAACTGGTTCATATTTATGACGGTTGCAGTGTCCTGGGGTCATGTCATTAACTTGTCTAACCTGACCTGCAAAGTCAGTGGGGAAGCCAGATTCATTTAACAACTCTGTTAGTAACTTAACAACTGCAGTGATTCGCTTAACAACTGTGGCAGCAAAGGTCGTAAAATGGGACAAAAATCACTTAACAAATGTTTCACTTAGCGACAGAAATGTTGGGCTGAATTGTGGTCGTAGGTTGAGGACTACCTGTACCTGTTATTGTTTATCGTAATCATTTTTGGGGGAACATATGTGGAGAATCATACTTCAATAGGGATATGTTCCTGGCCAGCACACTGCCTTGACACTTGAACGCTTTGTTGAATCAAGAATGTTTATTGTTGGTCAGGATGGGCAAGTACAGTATGAACAATCACTTGATGGAATGGTTATATTTATCATTCCTCTTAATTGCTGGTTATGGAAAACCTCTTTTATATATCTGCAGCTGCTTGGAAAATGAGATGAGCAGAACAGATTGACATTCTGCAGGATGAACTCTGATGATAGGAGATGTTACGTGCTGAATGGGCATTTATATTAATCTGCCAATTCAGCACTCACATCTGCTGTGAGTCCTGAACTGGCAGATTACTTCGAGTACAGGTGGCGCTCGACTTACAACTATTTGTTTACCGACTGTTCGAAGTAACAACGGCACTGAAAAAGGTGACTTTCGACCGTTTTCCATGCATGACCGTTATAGCAGCCCCATGGTCATGTGATCAGAATTCAGATGCTTGACAACTGGCATCTATGTCAGTCGCAGTGTCCTGGGGGTCATGTGTTCACCTTTTGTGACCTTCTGAAAAGCAAAGTCAAGGGAGAAGTCAGATTCACTTAACAACCATGTTAGTAACTTAACAACTGCAGTGATTCACTTAGCAACCGCCTTGCTTAGCCACATAAATTCTGGTCACAATTGTTGCCGTAAATCGATGGTAATGTCTGCAAGAGAGAACCCTGAGGGAGGAGGGTTTAGCCCAGCTAAAACAATCAATAACAATATAAAAAATCCCCATTAAAACCCCAACATATCCCCCATCAGGCCAGGCCGGCTTGTTCAAATAGATGGGTCTTCAGACCGCGTCGGAAGGAGCGAAGGTCAGGTCAGAGGGTGTTTGATGGGGGATGTTTGGTCTAGAAGTAGCTGAGGTAAAATTTCCTGATGCAGTTCTCCATTTTCTGAGTATCTACGGAGATTCTCAGTTATCCAGGTCATGGTTGTCCCAAAGGTACTTTTTCAAGAAGTAACTGGGCTTCCTTTGTTTTTCCTTGGAAGACGTTTCGCTCCTCATCCAAGAAGCTTCTTGAGCTCTGACTGAGTGGTAAGGAATGGAAAGATTTATATTGCTTATCGGGCACAGATTAACCTCCAAATGGCCCCAACGACTCTCAGAAAGAGTGGTAATGACCAGTTTGTTTATTTATTTATTTATTTATTTATTTATTTATTTATTTATTTATTTATTTATTTATTTATTTATTTATTTATATTTGTATACCGCCCTTTTCCCGAAGGACTCAGGGTGGTGAACAGGGCACATATAAAAAATACAAAATACAAAAATTAAAAAAGAATTAAATAGTAGCCCCGCTAAAACAATCAATAACAATATAAAAAATCCCCATTAAAACCCCAACATATCCCCCATCAGGCCAGGCCGGCTTGTTCAAATAGATGGGTCTTCAGACCGCGTCGGAAGGAGCGAAGGTCGGGTGCCATCCGGAGCTCGACCGGCAGTTGATTCCATAAAGCCGGAGCGCCCACAGAGAAGGCCCTCCCCCTGGGGACCACCAGCCGACATTCTCTGACCGGAGGCACCCTGAGGAGGCCCTGTCTGTGGGAACGCACAGGGCGGAGGGAAGTTGACGCCAGCAGCAGGTGGTCCCCGAGGTACTCTGGACCCATGCCATGTAGGGCCTTAAAAACCATTACCAGTTGACTGCAAGGAATATAAATCCTTCCATTCCCCACCATTCAGTCAGAACTGAAGAAGCTTGGATGAGAAGCGAAACGTCTTCAAGGAAAAACGGAGACGGCATTGGTCGCGCTGGTGAATGATCTCTGGAGGGCTAGGGACAGGGGTTGCTCCTCTGTCCTGGTCCTATTAGATCTCTCAGCGGCTTTCGATACCATCGACCATGGTATCCTGCTGCGGCGTCTCAGGGGGTTGGGAGTGGGAGGCACCGTTCTACGGTGGTTCTCCTCCTACCTCCAGGGCCGCTCGCAGTCGGTGTTGACAGGAGGGCAGAGATCCGCCCCGAGGTCTCTCATTTGTGGAGTTCCTCAGGGGTCGGTTCTCTCGCCTCTCCTGTTCAACATCTACATGAAGCCGCTGGGCGAGATCATTCGTGGTTTTGGGGTGGGGTATCACCAGTACGCTGATGATACCCAACTTTTTCTTTCCACCCCGAACCAACCCAGTGATGCCCTCTCCGTGATGTCCCGGTGCCTGGAGGCGGTTCAGGTCTGGATGGGGAGAAACAGGCTTCGTCTCAATCCCGCCAAGACAGAGTGGCTGTGCATATCGGCGTCTCGGGTTAACCAAGTTATTCCACCTCTAACGATGGGGGGCTGAGGTGTTACCCCCCGTTGATAGGGCTCGCAACTTGGGCGTCCTCCTGGATTCACGGCTCAATTTTGAAGATCACATAGGAGCCGTGACCAGGGGGGCTTTTGCACAGGTTCGCCTGGTGCGCCAGTTGCGTCCCTATCTGGACCGAGACGCCCTACGCACAGTCACTCATGCGCTTGTGACCTCCCGTTTGGACTACTGTAACGCTCTCTACATGGGGCTGCCCTTGAAGACCACTCGGAGGCTTCAACTGGTGCAGAATGCGGCCGCGCGAGTTGTAATGGGGGTTTCCCGATACTCCCATGTAACACCTCTACTCCGCGAGCTGCATTGGCTTCCGGTTGCCCTCCGGGTGAAATTCAAGGTGCTGGTTATCACCTATAAAGCCCTACATGGCCTGGGTCCGGGTTATTTGAGGGAACACCTGCTGCCGGCATCAAACGCCCTTCGCCCAGTGCGCTCCCACAGGGAGGGTCTGCTCAGGGTTCCGCCGGTGAGAGATTGCCGGCGGGTGACACCCAGGGATAGGGCCTTCTCAGTGGGAGCGCCTGCCCTCTGGAACCAGCTGCCGGTGGAGCTGAGGACTGCCCCCGACCTCCGATCATTCCGCCAGGGCCTGAAGACCTGGCTCTTTGAGCTCCCGGGCCCAGGCTGAGGAGAAAATTTTAACTGGGGTTTTTAAGTGTACAGGGTGAATTTAATATTTTTAACTGGTTTTTAACTTTTGTATGTTTTGATTTTTAATTCCCTGTAAACCGCCCTGAGTCCTCAGGGAAAGGGCGGTATACAAATGTGATAAAAATAAATAAATAAATAAATAAATAAATAAATAAAAACAAAGGAAGTCCAGTTGCCTCTTGAAAAAGCACCTTTGGGACATCCCGTGAGTAATTGTAATGCCTGTGCTGGCCATTCTGGCAGAAGACTGCTGCTAACACAATTGAAACTCATTTCTTCCTTTGCTTTTTCTGTATTTAAATAGCCACGTATGCTTCAGCGGCAGCCTGGAACAACAAACGAGAACTTTGCATTAAATACATAAAACCAATGAATTGCAGCTTTTCAGAAGAAGCTTGAATGTGTATGCTTAGGAGTTTCACATCTTGCTGATCAGGTTTGTTTTTGTGTTATGGAACATGAACTTTGGAGCATTTTCCAAGTGTGGAATAAAAACATAACTTTCATATATAGACTTCTTGAATTATTTCAGTGCACAGTGTACAAGCTGTTTGCTTGATTCTGTTTTGCCCTGGGAAAAGAACCAGGAAAACACCGAGATACAGTCTTTATATGCAATAAAGTACATTTGCCTAGAAAAAAATTCTCTGTCTAAAATAGGGGTCTTCAAACTTGGCCCTTTTATGCCTGGCTGAGGAATTCTGGGAGTTGAAGTCCACAAGTCATAAAAGGGCCAAGGTTGAAGACCCGTGGTCTAAAACTTCAATCTTAATAGACACTTGAAGTGGAATAATGCAGATGGTCCTCAGTTTAACAACAGGTTGCTTAGTGACTGTTCAAAGTTACGGTGGACCTCCTGGGGCTACTTACGAACCAATTTGAACTTATGATGGCTGCCGCCTCCTCCGCCTTCCCTACAGTCACATGATTGCACTTTGGGCACTTAGCAACCAGCTCATGTTTAGAGTCATCCATAGTCACATGACCACAATTTATGTGGTCTTGTGTCCATGGTCACATGACTACATGGCCACAAGAGATTGGGCAACCATTTGAAATGGTACAGGGTTTCCTGCCTGAGTAGGGAGTTGGAGACTAGAAGATCTCCACGGTCTCTCCCAACTCTGTTATTATTATGTTATTACAACATATTTTGCTGGAAAATGGCATTTACTTCCTGTTTCCGGCCAAAAAAAAATTTCCATTGTGAACAATGGGATTCGCTACCAACTGTCACATTTGCTTGATGACAGTGGCTTTCACTTAATGACCATGGTCAGGAGTAGGCTGACCAGCCTGGCTGAAGAATTCTGGGAGTTGAAATCCACTAGTCATAAAAGAGTCAAGGTTGCCTACCCCTGACCATGGTGATTCACTTAACTACCACAGAAATGGTCATAAAATCAGGTACCCATTTAACAACTGGCATAACTTTTAAGTCTGGGTTCAGTTACAATTGTAAGTTGAGGAGTACCTGTTGTTTGCAAGTGTGAAAGACAACATGCGGCTGAGAAGGGAAATATTGTGATGCATCTGAAAGAGAATTTTAAAATCTCATTAACAAAAAAAGTCAGTATTTTCTAAGGAAGCAAAGATGGATGCTTCAGGATATCCCTTTACGCATGAACTGAGAAGCATGGCCAGATGTTAATTGTTCCCTTTTACTTGGTTTAGCAATACAATTTCTTTGAAATTTAGAATAAAGTTCTGGTGGTACATAATTATTTTTAAAAAAATCATCTGTGTAATATTTTTTTTTATATTTTTTTTATTGCATTTATATCCCGCCCTTCTCCGAAGACTCAGGGCGGCTTACAAGCTTAGCAGTAGCCTTCATTCTATGTATATGCCTGCTTATTAGGGTTTTCACACACACCCCAGCGGCATTATTACAAAGTCAGCTTAATTGCCCCCAACAATCTGGGTCCTCATTTTACCTACCTCTGAAGGATGGAAGGCTGAGTCAACCTTGAGCCTGGTGGGATGCGAACCTGCACTAATTGCAGGCAGCTGGTGTTACTTAAGGAGGCATTAATAATAGCATTCTTGATAGAATTTATTAATAGCATTAATAGCATTCTTGATAGAATTTATTGGTTGAATTTATACCATCAATAACTGAACCTGGTTACTGTATTAACCTATTTTCTGGGTTTTTGAATGACTAAATGGGCTAGCTGTATTATTATTATTATTATTATTATTATTATTTATTAAATTTTTATACCGCCCTTCTCCCAAAGGACTCAGGGCGGTGTACAGGGCAATAAATATCAAAATGTAAATACAAAAGTTAAAAAAGAGTTAAAAAGAATTAAATAATCATGCCCAATATAATACAATAATAAAAGTGTGTTAAAACTAAATCCAACTCACTAAGCCAGTAAGAAAACTAATCAAGGTTAAAACTAACCAAGCCTGGCATGTTTCCAGGTTACTGTAATCAATTGCGCTTTGATCTAGAATTTAAGCAATTTTTAAAAAAAGATCCATAAAAACAACCAACACAATTCACCAATCAAAATACAAACCTAGTCCCAACTCCCAACTCACAACATGATTAGCTCCCATAAAATAGAATCTGTTCACAGCCTTGGGGAAGGATTTAACTGGAAAACTGTTCCACCATGTGCAAATGCAATTGCAGTGATTATGGAACAAGGTTCAGCATTTTGGTAAGCTTGTAGACATTCTAGATCTAGAAGGAGAGCATGGGTACTCAACGGTAGCAAAAAGATCAAGAGGAACTTGGGAACATCTGATAAAATGAAGGGCACTTCACAAAAATGTAATCCAGGGGTATCCAACCTTGGCAACCTTAAGAATTGTAGACTTAAGCTTCCAGAATTCCCCAGCCAGCAGTGCTACCTGTAGCTAATTTAAGTGGCTTGTTTTTAGACCTAGCCAGCAACAACAAGAACAACAAAATCTACTGATTTGTTTCTGGCTGCGTTAGAGATACTAGATTTTTGACACAGTAAAGTTTCAGTCTTGATCTGCAATAGTGGTAGGCCTAGTTCGTCTTTTAAAATGTCAAGTGGACCATCACAGATTGGTGCCGTCAGAAGGGGCAAACCTGAAAATGGTGGGTTGAGTTTTAGTTCTTAAAAGAGAGGGGTGGAGTGTTTAACCTCCCAGAATCTTTGTGTTCGCATTCCAACCCTGATCATGTTTAGCACTCAAATCTCAGGATGCTTGATGGAGAGACAGATAGGGCCTGAGGTTGCCTGTTGCCTACACAGATTGCAGATAGACAGCTGAGTGGACCACGAAGGTAGCAATGTTTTTGTTCAGAAGGGTCACTCTTAAAGTTTGGGTGGAAATGAAAGATGGACAGAGTAAAAGTCAGGAAGGATCTGGTACAGTAGTATGTTTTGATTTGTTAGTCTGATAAGACAATACCAAATGGCCTTCTGATTTATGACTGACGATGGCTGTCCTCTTACAGATGGGCAGGGCAGCAATACAGGGAGCAGAGTGACCTCACCCAGATGAGTAGAACTTGGGCTGAGCAATCTTTGATATCTACTCCAGACTTTTCCCAGGTCTTAATGTCAAGACTGCTCTGTCCCTTGCACAATCTTTTTGAAGATAAGGAGAACATTTGCTCTCCTCCCATCATCTGGCATTTCACTAGCTCTTCAGGATTTTCCAGACAGTTTAGTCAGACCGTAAATTCTTCCAGCATCAATTCTTCGGTTGGTCGTTGTCCTAAATGCAGTTCAACTGCTCCTGGCGATTTAAGCACATTTGAAATAAAGAGGAATCTCGTTTTCAAGCTTACATCCTTCTCCTGTATTCTTCCCTTCACAATTTATGGGTGGAATGCATCCCCCACCCCCTGGAAAAGACTAGGCAAAGTAAGAATTGAATTGCTCAGCCTTTTCTTCTTAGCTCACAGCATTTTTCTTCACTGAACCGCTGATATACGGATTATTTTAATTTTGATTGCATCCAAAGAAACCCATTGTTCTTGGCATCCTTTGCTAATCAACTCCACAGCTTTCACTTTTTTATTGCCAACTACAAGCCTAGTCTATCTGCTTATATTCTTCTGTCTCTATAAACCAGGGGTCTTCAAACTTGGCCCTTTAATGTCTTGTGGACTTCAACTCCCAGAATTCCTCAGCCAGGAAGTCTACAAGTCATAAAAGGGCCAAGTTTGAAGACCAAGTTTGAAGACCAAGTTTGAAGGCCAAGTTTGAAGGCCAAGTTTGAAGACCCCTGCTATAAACCAACTCCTTTTGCTTTTCCTATATGCCTCCTTTCCCCTTTTGGGGTTTAAAAACCCTTTTCAGGTTTTAGTAAGCTTTTGGGGTAACTACCCTGGCTTCTTTGGTGTCTTCCATTTCCCCCCCCCCTCCTTATTACAGTTGTTTGTTCAGGTAGTCCTCGACTTACAACAGTTCATTTAATGACCATGAAGTCACAACGGCACTGATGGCCGTTTTTCACACTTAGGACTGTTGCAGCATGCCCACACATGATCAAAATTTTGGACACTTGGCAACTGGCTTATATTTATGATCTCATATTTATGACAGTTGCAGTATCTCGGGATCATGTGATCACTTTTTGCAAACTTCTGACCAGCAAAGTCACTGGAACTCATGGTCTCCAGATTTGTAGCCTGTTGCTTTAACCACTGCACCAAACTGGCTCTCATACTTTATTTAGCTCTCTTTAAAATAAGAATTTCATTTTCTTCCAGCCCTTTTCGTATTTCCTTTATTAAATGCTTTGTATT
This sequence comes from Vipera berus, assembly GCF_964194415.1. Lineage (NCBI taxonomy): Eukaryota > Metazoa > Chordata > Lepidosauria > Squamata > Viperidae > Vipera > Vipera berus. Next base: position 10,822,134 of record NC_138202.1, read on the forward strand.
GGTTTCAAGTCAAGAATAGCTGATTCGCTTGGCCTCTTCCAATACCTGCTGAAAGAGAAAGCTGTCAACAAGACACGTCAGGAATTTCCTGGAATGACCATGCTCAAGGACATTTGTATCCTAACAGATGTTGGGCTAATTGATGTTTCCCATTTCGATGGCTTCATGCCTCTTGGGAAAGGCCTGCCATTTGTTTTGGGAAGGCATCATCCAAATTTTCTCTGTAATTGATTGGGTGATAGTAAGCCTCATGGACCATATTGTTTTCATTTAATCCTCCACTCATCCAGATGCTCTCTGCAACATTGCCAGGTTTATCCATTTGTCGTTCTCAGCAGGAAAGGATATTTTTAACCTACAGTACAGATCCTCCCCACTTTCTTTTGCTTCTGTCTTTAGAAGAAGTGGCATCCATAGTTTGCTGTATTCCGGTCATGGTGCCATCTCACCAGACCTCTCATTCCTGTTCAGTCATATTTCTCCTCTTAAGCTCATTGTGTTTACATTTCATGCTCCGAGCATTAGATAGTAAAGGCCATGAACTTTTTGAGCCAATGTTCTTTTTTATTTTAATTTGAGTGGTTTCAGAGGCCTCGTTTCAGCAACATTCCCATTTTCTACAGAGCACAAGTCTTTACCTGAGGTGTTACTGCAAAGATTTCAGCTTTATCCCTCTCTCTTTGAAGTCTTCCTTGGTAGATATCTCCTTTAGGCTATGTGCATAGGCCAGTGGTTCTCAACCTGTGGTCCATGGGCCCCTCGGGGGCTGCGATGTCGTCACCGGGGGTCCGCAAAGAAAACTTGAAGAAATATTATGATTTAAGTCTTGAGTTATGTTTTGGTGATTCACTTAATAACTGTGGCAAGAAAGGTCATAAAATGGGGCAAAATTCACTTAATGACAGCACCAAGAAGAGTGCCTAGCCAACAATTTCCCACATGCCTTTTCTAACTGTTGAAAAAGCTATGTTAGTAGAATTGCATTCCAAGGACAAAACTTGTTCCTCCAACACAAAATGCATTCCTTTCCCCATAGATGGTGTGTATGTGTGTGTACAAAGACACCAGTGCTAATCTCTGCAGGAAAATGGCAGTCTTCTCTGCCTCTTATATAACGAAGTGGCTGAGTCACTCTGGGTGTCATATCACAGATATGTGAGACCTTGTACACAACTTGTATATTGCTGTCTGGTTTTGATGACATTCTATCCCACTTTTAAGCCAAGATTGCTACTCAATAGGAGCTTAAAACCCAGCTTCACAACAAAAATGTGACGCATAACTGAGGAAGAACAAACTCAGTGCTGTGATAATAATGCTTCTGCCCTACAAACATAAAAGATGATTTTGAAGCCCTTCCTTTCATCACTCCTCCATAACAACCTCTTCTCAACTCTATTCTCACTTACAAGGTTAATTAAATCTATGTCATCAATTTAAATCAGCCCTGGATTAAAGTAAATCAGTGAGGATTTTGTTCTGTCTCCAATGCCTTCAATTTGGCCCAGGCTTGTGAGCAATCTTCGCCTAGAAAGGGTTGCCAAGAACACTATAATTTCTTCCCTTTGTCTTGTTTTAAACTTTCAGTGAATCCTAACTAAGAATTGTAGCTGGTCAGAAATAGGATGAGTCTAACAGAGTGGATGTCCTGAATCATAGTTAATCACCCCTTACTGTGCAGGAGAACTCAGTTTTCTATCATTTGTTTCCGTGGTTTTCTGGGCAAATATTTCCTCCATTGCTAGACACTAAAACTCAGAAGTATCCTTTTTCTAATCCAGAAGGATTGATAGACCTAGAACAGAGATCCCAACTTTTTGGGCATCAGGGACCAGTTCCGTGGAGAGAGGTTTTTCCGTGGACCGGAGGGTGCGTGGTTTTGTGTGCTGCCTGCATCTCGTGGATAGGGTTTTGCTTGTTTGTGCGGACCGGTTGCTGGTATGCTGTGGCCCGGTACTGATCCATGGACCGGGGGTTGGGGACACCTGACCTAGAACTAAGAAGAAATTTCCTGACAGAACAACCAGTGAAACAACCTGCCTCTAGAAGTTGAGAATGCTCCAACACTGGAAATTTTAAAGAAAAGATTGGACAACCATAGGGTTTCCCGCCTGAGCAGGGGGTTGGACTAGAAGGCCTCGAAGGTCCCTTTCTTCTATTCTATTCAGCATATAAATGCTGATCAGTGTTACAGTGTACAAGTACTATGTTATTAGCATCACATATGAACTAAACTCTGGATACTAATGCTTACAGTAGTCCTAATTACTATCATTGGCTATTTATTTCTGAATAATTTATTTACAATTTAAATTATTCAAGGTTTCCAAGAGATCAGAATGACTAAAATGGAGAGTTGAATGAACCAGATGTATATATGAATTTATTTTCACATTTTTGAACTGTCAATATCCCTCCCAGAATGCACTTCAGCTCCCAGAATTCCCTAGCTAGCATTGGATTCTGGGATCCCATCTTAATTCCCTGAATTCTGGGAGTTAAGTCCTCAGAACTTAATGTTCCCAAAATTGAGAAACACAGGGTTATTTGATAGCTTTGAAAAGAGAGTGAAATCCATGGAAACAGCCTCTATAACTGCTTAGCCAGGTGGCCACAGAGGCCTGGGCTGATATGAAAGGAGAGCCTTTGAAAAATCATGAAAGTATACACTATCCTGCTATAATTCTGAATCCATTCCTTAACTAGAGTTTAATATTGGTTAGTGGTTTGTCCTTAACTTGGTGCAAACTAAGGTTGTTGGGTGATCTAATGTTTCCCAACCTTAAGAACTTGAAGCTGTGTGGATTTCAACTCCCAGAATTCCCCAACCAGCATAGATAATGAATGACTTGGGAATTCTGGGAGTTGGAAGTCCACACATTTTCAGGCTGCCAAGGTTTAGAAACACTGAACTAAGGCTAAGCTGCAGAAGATGATGCAAATGGAGAAAGTATTCAGAAAAAAATCTAGGCACCAATTTAAAGCTATTGGATAAATGCAGCTACTGAGGAATGTGAAAGGGATTTTTTTTTTAAAAAAAGAATAAAGTTCCCTTAATAAGGAAGGACAGTAGAGAGAACAGACGTCTGCCTTTGCTCTTTAAACGAGCAATAGTGGACAGACGCTTTGAGCATGCGTGACACAGCCCGCTTACTTGCCCGCTAAGTGTGAAAGTGGGGGGGGGGCTGAGAAGAACCCCCGCGCAAGCGTAGAAAGAACTACTCGGCCCATAGAGATAGGGGGGAAAAAAGTCCATTGTGCGCCTGCTTCAAGGAGTTGCGCGTGCGCCAAAGTTCCTCGCCTCCAGGTTGGCTTCGCAAGTCGCGACTCTGAAACTCTTTCCACCTCCCTTTCCCTAGTCTGCCTGTTCTTACGGCTGCGCAGTTCGGGCCGTTCGGCTGGCTCTTGCTCGGACGGCGCATGCGCAGAAGCGCGCTCCTAGCCTTTCAGGCGCTCGCTTCGGCCTCGTCTCTCTCTCTCTCTCTCTCTCTCTCTCTCTCTCTCTCTCTCTCCTGGTGCGCCTGCGCAGTTGGCGCCGTCTGGTTGGCGGTGGTGTCTGGAGCCCGCTGGGAGAGGGGGGGGGGAGTCGGGGGGGGGAGAAAGAGGAGGAGGAGGGATGCGGACGGGGGAAGATGGCGGCGGCGTCGTCGAACAACCCGCGGAAATTCAGCGAGAAGATCGCGCTGCACAACCAGAAGCAGGCCGAGGAGACGGCGGCCTTCGAGGAGGTCATGAAAGACCTCAGCCTGACGCGTGCCCACCGGGTGAGGAGGAGACCCGACGGAGGAGGGGAAGGATGGAGAGCAGGAGGGACCGATGGACTGACGCGCTGTCCCGAGTCCCCTCAGAAATGGAGGGGGGGGGGGTTTGCCTCGAAATTCGCCCCTCTTCTCACTGCGCGGCTTAGGCAGGGGGCCGCTTTTAAAAAGTCCCATTTCGGAAGGGGAGTCGAGCGGCACGCTCTTTTTTTTCCCCCTTTTCCCCGAGAAAAGGGGAGGTCTTCGAAAACCGCCCCCTCAATTTGGGGTGAGGGAAGGGGATTAAAATTGGGGGATTAAAAACGCCGGATTGGCATCCTTTTCCCCCCCCCTCGCCTCACCGAGTGGGTGTGGGGGAGAGAGAACGGATGGGGCCAGCCCGTCATTTCAAGCTTGAGGAGTGGGGGCAGTTGAGGGGCTGGGGGAGCAGACGCCCCCCCCGATCAGGGACGGAGCTGGGAATCGAAAGCAAAAATCTGTTGAGGAAGAAGGGAGAAGTTAAGCCCCCCGGTTAAAAAAATAAAATAAAATCCCGTTAAACGTTGTGATCGTTCCCCTTTACGCTGTAATGGCTTTATGCTGTTTGCCAGGGGCCTTAGTATTTGGGATCAGAAAAGCAGGATGTAGAAATGCTGGATGCATTCTCTCCCCTGGAAAAAGAAATTGGAATGAAAGGCCCTTCCGTGCTTTGGGTGAGAGAGATGGAGTGCAAAGACGGATAAACTAAAGAAAGGAGGTCAAAGGGGGATTTATTTATTTATTTATTTAGTTATATTTATATACCGCCCTATTCCCTGAGGACTCAGGGCGGTTTACAGGGAATTAAAAATCCAAAATACAAAAATTAAGAACCAAATTAAAAAATATTAAATTAACACACACACCCCTCTTCTTTTGGTACAAGGAAGGGAATTATGCCTTCCCAACCTATCATGGAGTTATTGAAAGAGGGGGAAAGGATAGATAGATAGATAGATAGATAGATAGATAGATAGATAGATAGATAGATAGATAGATAGATAGATAGATAGATAGATGATAGATAGATAGATAGATAGATAGATAGATAACAAGCTTGGAAGAAGAGTGGGTCAGAAGAAGGGATTTTAATTCCTTTCTACTTCAGGTGAGGGGTATTGGGTTAATAAAATGTAAGAATAGGGGTGGGGGAGCATGGAAGTGGAGTTAACCTCTCCAAATCAGAAGGGAATCATAACACTTTTGTCTGTCTTTTATTAAATGTTAGGGGAATAAGAGGGAATGAGTGAATTTTGATAAAAAGATCATAATGACTACTCTTTCCTCAAAGGATGGGCAAATTTGTATTTTTAATATCTAACCACGTAGCAGGACTGTATTATTATTAACCTTTACATCGTTCCTATTACCTACTCCTATTGGTATTTTATGACTATCACTTTGTTGGTTGTATCTTACGATTTATGATTGCATCTCATGATTTATCACTTTGTTGCTTGTATGTATGCTGAGAGCTTATGCCCTGGAGACAAATTCCTTGTGTGTCCAATCACACTGGGCCAATAAAGAATATTCTATATAATGGCAAATATGGGCAAGAGGCTAGCAGCGCCTATATTTTTAGGCAGATATTCCCCTGCTCAATGTATAGCTAAAAATAATGATTTATAAATATTCCTTATAAGTATATAAGGAAGTTGTAGAGTAAATCCCCTCCATATGTATGGGAAGGAAATAATAACTCTCTTCCCAATTTATGGACAGGGAATTGAAGAGTCTTGCGTATATTGGGAGGAGTGTTTAATTAAAATATTCAAGATGTGTGGTAATTACACCTCATCTTGTTATGTTTATAATGAGTGAGGCTCCCATTCTTTTATTTGTATATAAGAAAGGACAGTATTGAGGGATGAGCAGTATTGTGTATTTGGAAAAGGGGAGAAAATTAATTAGCCTTTAATTTTTGCATAAGGGAATCAATTCATTCTCCCTGTGTGTGTTTAGGAGCAAATTAAGAAAAGGGGTTAACAATCTTTTCCTTCATAAAAGAGGAGTGTGAAAATGAGGGAAATGCAAAATTAGAAAATGCTTACATCTAATTTACATGGTTGTGTGTGAATTGTTGAAAGGGTGACTTCTACCCATCTTTGCTTTTAGGTGGTGTATATTTTCCTGTAGGATATTGTGAGGACATTGTATAAAAATGCTCTCTTTCTATTTGCTTAAGCAATTGCTTAATGTTAGATGAGCAGGGAGAATTACAAAGAATTAGGTACAATCTATAGTCTGGGATACAGTATTCATTCATTTAAGGAAACAGCTATCCAGTCTTTAAGAATCTGTTACCTGGTTTTGTAGAGTGGGTCAGTGTGATCAGGTATCACAATATACTTAATGAAGTATGGATTATCAAGATACTGCTATTTTATCAGGGAGAATCATTCTTTTCTATTTTAGAATGCAATTAATGCTCTCCTGCTTGGGTGGAGTATCTGGATTTGAACAAACAGGGAAAAATATCTTTCCTTTGTATTCTGTCTGTTTCTGGGTGGAAATATATGAGATCAAGGATATTTAATATCCACTTGCTCTTACTGAAAAAGAAAACATTGGAGAAAATAATTTTATTTCCCATCCTTGCAGTGTTGTGTAATTGTAAATATTAAAGAGTTCAACATCGTGCTTATATAATTTTAGTGCATAATAGCTATGTGAGAAAGAGCACTTTAAACAGTTGATTCCTAGGAATTGGTTTGGGTATTAGCTTGTGTAGATTGTTTTGTAACTAGGAGTTTGCAATGTGTGTTGTAGCTATGTTAGTAATAAAATGTTACTAGAACTTTGAATTGTAGTACGCAGCTCTTTTCTGAAGTCACTATTCTTTCAGTGAGAAAGATTGGCTTTGTATTGAAATTAAGTTATTAACTAAAGGGGAATATTACATTTTCTGAATGAAATATCAATAGAATGATCAGCTATCTTCTTCTAAGAAATGACTTTAAGAATGGGAGAATGGCTATTGCAATGCAATTAGACGATTACAAATGTCATAAATAGAAATATTAGAGTGGAGTAAAATGAACATCCCTCCTTAAAAATGCTGATTGTCATCTAAAAAATTCTATATGGCCTATTGACTTGGGAGACTGCCTCTTTCCCATAGGGATGTGCCCAACCATTTTGTTCTTGCATACTCCATAACCAGTTTTGTCTATTGGGACTCCAGAATCACACATTCTTTACAGTACCTTTGCATTCTCCCAGACATCTGAATGGCCTCCAGAAGAGAAGAACTGGTTCCTCACACAGCCAGGGAGAGTGAAGTACACCTTTTCACTCCATCTGGTCTGTCCTTTTATATTTTACTGATTTTTTTTGGTAATGTCTTTATTTCTTTGTTGTAAGCTGCCCAGAGTCATTGAGATTTGGGTGGCAGATAAGTTTAATTAATGCTTATTTTACAAATGCAACTTTATTTATTCAATTTCTGAGTGGCTTGCAATTCTAAAACTATAAAAGAGTTAAAACAATTAAAAACAATAAAAATGTCCAAATAATAAATACAGCAGCCAAGGTGGTTTAGCCAACTAACAGTAAAGGCAAGGAACGGGGCCCCTGGTTCAGGAACAAGTTTTTAAAACCTTATAAAAGAAAATCCCAAGGGACGCAGTGGCTCAGTGGGTTAGGACGCTGAGCTTGTCGATCAGAAGGTCTGCAGTTTGGCGGGTCGAATCCCGAGTGCTGCATAATAGAGTGAGCACCTGTTACTCGTCCCAGCTTCTGCCAACCTAGCAGTTCGAAAGCACGTAAAAATGCAAGTAGAAAAATAGGGACCAGTACGGTGAGAAGGTAACAGCGTTCCGTGCGCCTTTGGCGTCATGACCACAGAGACGTCCTCGGACAAGCGCTGGCTCTTCGGCTTTGAAATGGAGATGAGCACCAGCCCCTAGAGTTGGAAACGACTAGCACGCATGTGCGGGGGAACCTTTACCTTTACTAAAAGAAAATCCCACAGGGTTGGGGTCATTATAATCTTCAACGGAAGAATATTTCACAAAGCAGAGGCTACAGTGGAGAAGGCCAGTCTTGTTCTTTCCAGTTAACACCCTTTGAGTGATGGGATTTGCAGCATGTCTACAAAGAGTTAACAATGGAAATAATTTAACTGATGACTTTGTTTAAGAAAATGGATGGGATGAACATAACAGGATTTTTACTTTTGCTATTTATCGAGTGTAGCCTCCTATCCTATGAGAAGGTCACCAGCACTGCAGCAGTTTTTGAAATAATACAAAAAAAGGTGCTTCAAGGTATATAGGAGGTGTGAACATAACATCTGTCTGGAACACTTTAAAGTAGCAATATCTTTTCCTGGGCTTGTGCTGTTGTCTTCTGCAGCTGCCATGTGACCTCAGGAAAGACAGATCGGCTAAGAATTGTGAGTCCATGCTTCTAAACATCTTTTTGGAATTAAATTGAAGGCTCTGCATGGCTCCACTCATCAGTACGTCCTGTTTGGCATAGAAAAATCTATTGCCACCAGTGTTTCTTTTTAATGGTTATTGTGGTTATTTTTTTATTACATGTCAACTGAGGGGGAACATATATTGATAATAAATTAATACTTATGGTCTAGTTTTTGATGGAGCCACATTGTGTGTTTACACTGAAGATTCATGCTGGTAAGGGCCATTCTGCAAGTTCTTCCCACATATTAAAGATTACAGCCGGCATAAAAATTCTTTCACAGTTGAGGTAAAAATACTTAGTTTTTTTCTGTAGTAGAAGTGGGATGATCAGCTTGTAAATGCCAGGATATTTGGGTTCCTAGTTAGTATAAAGACATCTAATTTATTAGGGGCAACTCAGAAAAAGGCACTAAGAATGAGGTAATTTGGAATGTGGTATAAATTACATTACAAATTGGAACAGAAGAACAAACTGAGTTGAAACACACTTTTCTCTGTTGAAAATGTGTGTTTTCCTGTTTGTGGATCTGTTAATGTTGTAGTAACTTGGTGCAGCCTGAAGTCTTTATACAGAAGATAATAACTTCCTTTATATATAAAGTTCTTTTCACATTTTGGTTAAATTCTTGCTGGCCAGATGTGTTAATACCGATATTTCAGTACAAATGCTATCTTGTATTATTATGGAAATGTATCATGTCAGAATATAAGGGTTAGAAAAGCTCTGGGCTAGAAATAAGGCAACAGTGATTTAAAATATCCACCTGATTATGAAGCTCGCTGGGTGATTTTGGGCCAGGTCTAATTTACCTTACAGGATTGAAATAAGATTTTTTTAAAATTTGGGATAAAACTATTTATGTTACTTTAGATTTCTGAAGAAAGATCAGGATATTCATTTGAACAATCAAGTAAGACCCGTGATAGGGAATTCCAGTTATGTCCCATAGCATCTGATGACAGATGAATAAATATCTAGCTACACAGGGTGAGCTATATGAACCAGTCTGGACTCTTCATTTCTTGTTACCTTTACACTGGTGTTCATTGTTGCAGAAGAACAGATGTAGTTGATATGGAGAATTAAACAGGATGTGCTGTGGGGTGTGGAGACATTTATTGGGCTAAATTAATGGTAGTGGTTTACAGAGGGCTGATGAAAGTGATGTAGCTCTGTGCCTCTGCTGTTTAAACCGCCCTTTCCTATGAGTTCTTAATGTCATTGACAACATTGTTAAATCAGTGTGCTACTTAGTATTATTGCATTTGGCAAATCAGTAAGACTTGTGAGGGTTTCTCATGCCTCCACCCCAATTCTTAAGCAAACCTTTCTGATTGTTCAATTGTATATTGAACAAATTCAGATATGGAATTGTAGATCCATGGCAAATGCAGTGCAGATACTCTACTGTAATAGTCTTGTAATATCTTAATTGTCATCCAGTGTTTGAAAATACATTTTCCTCCAGCTTTTCCTAGTCCCTTGTGGTTATTGCAAAAAAAAAAAAAGTAGCTACGAATTACACAGTGATTATTAAAGCTGTGAGTCTGGCTTTATACTCATACAGGAATGGTTTTACGTGGTTTTCTGAAAACCAAATTTATTTCTTACATTTTATGGAGCCTTATTTTTTCACTATCATTCCTTTCTCTGCATTATCTTGTGCTTCATGTCCATTAGTGTGTTTGTGTGCTTTTTCTGAGGATCTAAGATAGCCAAGTAATAAACAAATGATTACATTTTATCATTTGTTTTCCAGTGGACATTATAAATGGATCTGCCAGGGTTCAGCTGCTTGCTAATATTATTAATGGTACTTTTTGGTAGCTCATTATTGGCAGTAGCTTAATTGATCTGCTAACTTGGTTTTTGTTCTGGAAGATCTTCAGAAGAATTTATCCCTTCCATGACCGATCAACTCCATGCTTCCTTCAATAAAATTCCTTATCCTCTGTCTTATGATTGAAGCATCCTAATATGCAATTATTTTTATTAGAATGGAAAAGGTGGTGGTGGGAGAAACAATACCTTTTCAAACTCTACTGTTGCTGCAGTGCTATGTTCCTTTTTATCGTATCCCTTGAGTGGCACCTAAGGGGATGCAAATCCGTCTCATTCTTTCAGAGGGTCTGAAATTTTGGTTGGGAATCATTTGGGCAACTGATTCATATGTTTTCACGACAGAAAAACAATGTACACTGCATAGAACTTTATTTGTCATTTTATGCAATATTTTAAAAATGTCTGCTCGAAGCAATTGGAACCAATTCTTTCTATTATTACCATATTTCTTTATTATTGCAAAAAAAATTATAGCTCAATTGTAGATCTCTGGTAAGTGTGCAACAATAAAAAATAATATATAGGAAATAATAAAACCATATACAATAAAACTATATTGTGGTTCATCAATACAGCTTATGCGCCAAAATCCTATTTAGAAAGAAAGGTTTAGCATCATCATAAATGCCAAAAGGAGAAGGAGCCAGGCATACTTTGGGGGTAGAAAATCCCTGTTTCAACACTTCTCATGAATTGAGATTTCTCCAGATTTTTTTTTAATTTAAAATTGGTCCTTCTTCCATCCATCTTTATAAAAATTAAACAGCATGTCCCAAATAGCCAACTAAGCACAAAGGAACAGTCCAGTATCCATTTGCATATTTTTCCATGCATTCCACCAGTTATGAATCTGAGCCAACAGAGAGTAGGCTATTCATGTTTATTTATTTATTTATTTATTAATGGGATTTAGATCCCGCCCTATCTCCCGAAGGACTCAGGGCGGCTAACAACAAAACATATAATAAGTACAGAAATTAAGATAAAAATAAAATTAAAATCATCTGTGCAATAAATTAAAATTAAAAATTAAAAATTGTAAATATAATTAAAATGCCTGTCAGTCCAGGTCACCAAGAGTCAAAACACAAGGAAGTTTTTACGGTTGATTTCAAACATTTAGCATTTTGCAATAAGGATGCACCAGCAATGGCATTCTGCATTTTATTTATTTATTTATTTATTGATGGGATTTATATCCCGCCCTATCTCCTGAAGGACTCAGGGCGGCTAACAACAAAACATATAATAAGTACAGAAATCAAGATAAAAATGAAATTGAGAACATCAGTGCAATAAATTAAAATTAGAGAATTTAAAAAATGAATTAAAAATACTAAATATAAATTAATTAAAATGCCTGTCAGTCTAGGTCAGCCTGGTGGAACAGGTGTGTTTTGAGGCCGCGGCGAAAGGATTGGAGGTTTTGGGCCATCCGAAGCTCAGGGGGGAGCCGATTCCCTAGGGTTGGCGCTCCCACAGAGAAGGCCCTCCCCCTGGGGGTCGCCAGCTGACGGTACCCTGAGGAGGCCTTCTCTGTGTGAGCGTACTGGACGATGGGAATTTTGTTGAATCCTGTCAAATAATCGATGAATTTAAAAAATATGACATATTTTTAAAATATCAGTAGTTCAAAAATTACATGAACAAATAACGGTTGTGTTCATGGGCACAGGTGTAGCAATTATATTGTACAAAATTAAAGAGTTGTTTTTTTTAAAAAAATGGTGAATGCTGCCTAAATAGGTGTGAAATACTGTGCTAACAAAAAAACCCCTCTTCAAATTGTGACATTAGGGAAAAAGTAGTTTTTTTCTTTCCCTTTTTCCTTAGTTCTGGTTAGGGTGGAATGCATAGTTTATCCAATTGTCAGAGACACTCTTTGAGGTAGTTTTTTAGACTAATAAGTGTCTCAAGCCTGCTTCATGTGCTTCTTAATTAAGGATTCAGTTTTGGTCCACATTGGATTAGCCTTACTCCTTATTGCTGACTGGATTTTGAATCTAGCCATTGAGTGATCATTTGGTGAATTTGATTGGGCTATGGTGCCATACAGTCAGTCAAATGGGTTACCTGCTGATGGGATTGATGGCAAACCTAGACAACTGTTGTGTCAGAAACAGGAGCTCTTATTCTCCTTGCACTGGGAGTTTTGTTGCTTGTCAGCTCTGCACAGTAAGGCTTTTGCCTGGCTTTAACTTCAAGCGTGTTTAAATAAAATATTGCTAGTTAGAACAGAAGGTGCTTTAGGACATTTATCCCCATTCATGTCCTGCCAACTAATTGTTTCTTCATGACTGAACAGAGAGCACAACCACTCACGTGGTTACTTTGCCAATTGTAGTGTATCCTCTCATCTTCCTGGTAGGAAAAAAAAATATATTGTAAACAGTCAGCAGAGCTTCACAAAGAGAGTGACAAAAAAAAGCCAGTGAAAGAAAGAAAACATGTTTTGCAGGGGGAAAAGTGTTCAGAATATACATCATATGCGCACTTGGTTCATCTTGGCATGGATCCAGAGGGTTTCATGGACACGATTTTGATTTTCTCTACTCAGTAATATTCAAGACAATCGGTCTGTGGAAGCGTCTCCAGCTTAGTGCTAAGTACAAGTTTGCATGCCTGAACCTCAGTCTCCAAATGATTAGGTGACAAATTATGAGAAAGACTTTTACTTTAACACTTGAATTGCTAATTCTAATGGGGTTTTGAACCTAAAATGAACTTGGCAAAAGAGGGATTCCTGCGTTATTTGTGTCTTTAGTGTGGGTGGCTTAAGAAGTTAAAAGTTGCTTGATACTGAGCACCCAGATAATATATGTCACTTTCTAGCTGCATTAGTGTCAAGCTTTTTAGCTCACAGCCCAATCTACTCACAGGGGTTGTCAGGGGAAGAAAATAGGCAGGAGCGTTATGTGTGCTGCTTTGAGTTGTACAAAGTAAGAGCGGGTTATTTATCACCTGTTCACAACAATGTGAAATCACAGCTGCCAGTTATTTACTGGTGCTGGCCTTCATATGCAGCAGGTTCTTCCCAGTAACCTAGGACCGTGGTGGCATGCAGAGCCCTCTCTGTGGGCACACGAGCCATTGCCCCAGTCCTAGGCTTTCAGCTGGGTTTTATAAAACCTTTTCGCTTTAGGCCTCCGCCGCCGTGTGCAAAAAAAAAAAAAGGTTAATTTCAACTCGCTGGAAAAAAAAAAGATCTCGCAAAGTTGGAATTGATTGATTGAACTTTTTAGTCCCACCCAGTCTGCCGTTACCACTGCAGCCACGCCCACCCAATTGGCCACACCCACCCGGCACCCGTTGATACATAAGTGGGTTTTGGGTTGCGGTTTGGGCACTTGGTCTCTAAAAGGTTCACCATCACTGACCTAGGAAAAGGGTCCTCAACCCCGGTCCGTGGCCTGGTACCGGGCCACGGCATGCTAGCAACCGGTCCACACAAACAAGCAAAACCCCATCCGTGGGATGCAGGCAGCACTCAAAACCACACATTCTCTGCTCTGTGGAAAAACCTTTCTCCATGGAACTGGTCCCTGGTGCCCAAAAGGTTGGTGACCTCTGACCTAGGATGTCCTAATGTATCGAAGTAGTGTATGTGCAGATTCAAGCAGTGTGTCACTAAGAGATGGAAATTATCTCAGTGTGCAGATTTTCTAAGTGCTAGTCAAGATTGTTTGGTATGGCACCCGGTGTGCCAATAACCACTGGGGCCACCGTGGCAGGTTCATGACCTATAAAGCCCTACATGGCATGGGTCCGGATTACCTACGGGAGCACCTGCTGCTGGCGTCGACTTCCCTTCGTCCAGTACGCTCCCAAAGAGATGGCCTGCTCAGGGTGCCACCGGTCAGAGAATGTCGACTGGCGACCCCCAGGGGGAGGGCGTTCTCTGTGGGCGCGCCGGATCTGTGGAACCGCTTACCGGTGGAGCTCCGGATGGCTCCCGACCTTCGCTCCTTCCGCCGTGATCTGAAAACTTATTTATTCGAACAAGCCGGCCTGGTCTGATGGGTTTAGGGGTTTTTAATATTGATTTTAATTATCTATTGCATCGGGCATAATTATTTAATTTTCTTTTAACTTTCGTACCTTGTATTTTATTTTATTTTATTTTATTTTATTTTAATTCCATTTATTTTAATTCCATTTTATTTTATTTTATTTTAATTCCATTTATATCCCGCCCTTCTCCGAAGACTCAGGGCGGCTTACAAGCTTAGCAGTAGATATTTATTGCCCTGTACACTGCGGAAATTCGGGAGAAGGGCGGTATATAAATCAAATAAATATAAATATGTCGTAATCTTTCGATTTTGATTTTCAGATCTTCCTACTTTGTGATCTTTTTCAACTCTTTGTTTTCTACTAAGCCCTGCTGTCTTCTGTTCAATCACAGTTAAACATGGTGTGTCATGAGTTAAGTCTGTATCAGTTTGTGTTCGGAAATACCACAACATTTTAACCTGCTCATTTTCAACTACTTTTTCACCTCTATAGTCCCATCAATGTTTTATTACCAGAACATGATACTTTTTACAGACGTTTCAGCGAATCATTTTGGCAACTATGTTATGTTGTTTATAATCAGCTTGTGCTACCTTCTTGCGTGATCTGATCATATACCGTAATCTAGTGTTTCTCCTGCCTTTTTCCATAATCTGCACTTTGGATCATTTCATGTTTTTTCAGTTCTGGCCTAGATTGCATCAGTTTAATTTGGTTGCTCTTGCACAACCAAAATCAAGCCTTCAGTTTCTTTTTTTTTAATGTTTAATGTTCCTGTTATAAGTCATTGCCAGGTTTTATTTTTATCTAGTTTCCCCTCAATTTTTTTTGTAGAAATTGACCATCTTTTCCTTGCCAGCATTCTGTTTGCATTTTTATTACATTATTTCGATATCCACTGTTTGTTGCCTGCACATTCAGTAAGTTCCAATTTTAACTTGCATCAATGCTTGTTCTTGGCTGTCTTTTGCATAATCAACTGATGCACGCTTTTCTTGACATTTTGACCTGAAGAAGACCTCCTCCTCCATTTCTGTTGGGCAGGTATAATCAATATCACCGCAGAGATATAATTTGTAGTTAATTTGATTACCTTCCTTTTTTTCAGTCCAGGCAGTCTAATTCAGCTTGTGTCCAGTTAATAATTCCAGCTGTGTGTTGTATCACAGGTATGGCACAGGTATTGATGGTTTTTTGTGGTGTTTCCACCATTCAGTGATTTTTTAACACCTTTCTCACTTGTATATATTATTTACTGATCGCATTTTTTACCTGTCCATGCGTGAGGTTATCCAACTGTAAAGTGTTCAGATACTTGTAGGCTTGATCCTGATGGCTCCTGATGGTTTGGCCATTCAGTATTTAAATTCCATTACTATTCGTAATGCTCCTAAATCCTGCTACTACTGTAGCACATTACTCTGGGCCAAATTCCATTGCTATATCTATGCTAAAAAATTCTAAGGTTTTTGTCAATGACTGGATTTGAGTTTCTGGTTTTCCATAAAGCTTCAGATCACCCATATAAAGCAGATGTGAGATTTAATGGTATTTTTTGCTGTTTGATAACCAAGGTTTGTTTTCGTCAGAATCATTGAAAGTGAGATCACAGCAAAGACAAATAATAAGGGTGGTCATGAGTCACCCTGGAAGATGCCTCTCCTAAGGTTCACAAAATCATATTTTTTTCATCTACAACCAACAAGTTTGTCTTCCACTGATTCATTATTTTTTTCTATTAACATTGTAAATTTTTGTTTTATTGACATTGCAAAGTTTGTCTTCCACTGATTCATTATGTTTTTCTATTAACATTGTAAAGTTTTTACTGACACTATTTTGTTTCCATACATTTTATGATCCAGTTGTGTGTAATGAATCAAATATCTTTTTATAATCAATCCGTACCTTATGTATGTTTTTCACCTTTTGCAATTGTTTTAAGACCATTTTATCAATTAATGGTTTATCTTTTGTACCTATGGTTTTCATTAATTTCCTTTCTGTTCTACTGGGAGAATGTTATTTTTTTCTAAATAATCTTGGATGTTATCTGTTATTATGCCAATAAGTAATTAAAATCGTGTAGGCAAGTATGTTATTGGCTGGTAGTTTCCTGGTGTTGTCCCTTTCCTTATCTTTTGGAATCAGATAATTTTTATCGGTTATTAGCCAGTCGCTGATATCTCCTTTATGCAATAGTTCATCGAGCTATAACTGTATGTAAGCTAATCAGATATTTGAGCCAAAAGCCATGTGATGGGTTATTTCCAGGCGATGTCCAGTTTTGAATCCTTTTCACTTGATTTTTAACCATTTTTGTTATTCTTCCATTTGACTTTTACTAAATTCATGTTGATTTTTTTTATCCATCCAGCATTTTTATTGCAGCTTTTTTTGAGTCTCCCATAAATCTTTCCCAAAGTGTACTGTTCCCTTTTTGTTTTGTTTTCCATTTTCAGAATTTTTATTGCCATTTATACTTTGGTAAAATCATCTCTAGTCTCATTGAAATAGCTGATTTTGCTTAGATTGGATGATTTGTGCTTCATAATGTTAAATTTTCCCTGCTATTGTCGTTATTTGCTGTTGTGTGATTTCCAAAGTTGCTTCAAATTTTCTGCTGCTAAGCCAATATTTTTTTATTAGGCTTGATCTTTGCATTCTTCAATTTTTTTTGCTTTTTCGTGTTCTTTAAATTACATCTGATCTTAATACCTTAATCTTGAGCCCCAATCTGATCTTCCACTTTGCAATTGAACGTGATTTTAATTTTGAATTTCTAATGTCATTATCCAGTTCTTCTGTAACCACCACCACCACTGCTGTACTAAGGCAAGCTGATTGTTCTGTTTGATAGACATTATTTTAACTACTGCATATGCCTTATTCACATCCTTCATAAGGTGGCAGGTCTTTTTTTAATCCTGTGTTCAAGATTGGCTCTCTTTGTCTTTCTATTGGTAATTCTGCATGTGTCATAGTTTTTTCTTTTACTTTTTCTTGTTGGGGAGTAGTTCATGCGTGGTTTCAAGTGCTGGCCTGTACTGCTCTGTCGTTATTGCTTCTTCTAACTAAGTTATCCGTTTTTTAGTTCATATCAGCTTTTCCCTTTATACTTGCAATTGTTATAATCTGAGTTTCTTCTACTTGTCTAGTATTATTTTGGGGTCTTCTATTTTTCACAATTTTTCTGAATCTCTTCCAGTTCTGCGTTCCTGAATATTTTGTTTCTGGTAATGAATCTCCTTTTGTCTGCTTAATAGTTGTTTAGTGATATTTGATTCTGGATGAATTCTTTTCCAATATTCAAACATTTGCTTTTAAGTATCTCCACGTGCTTTGTTGGTTCCAATTTATAATAGCAGGCAATAGTGGTGTAATTTTCAAACAGAGTACACTTTTGTCTTGTCTGTGCTTGTTGTTGTTGTTTCGGTAATCCTGCAAGGCAAGGCCTTGGTTGCCCAGCCATAGCTCTTGAGTCTTGTTGCACATTTGTCGACAGATGCTCGGGAACTTATCTGACACAGGTGATCCAGTATGGGATTCTCTTTCTTTTTTAAATGGATTGATGGATACGCTTAGTTTGGCTCTTCCGCTAAGACTTATCTGGCATGGGTGACTTTAATACACTGCTGCCAGGATGGCTCTCAGTCTCATCGGAGCATTAATTGTTATTGGTTTGGTTTGTTGCACAATCAGCCAAATGTTTGGACTAGATTGGCATTTTTATCCACCTATCGAATCCTTCCCCAGGATCTGGAGTAGGCAGGTGTTGTTTGATGGTGTTAAAGGTATTGTCGCAGAGTGCTAGCTGTTCCAAGTAAAGCTGCAAATTGACTGATGATAATTTTGTCAATGGCAATGATGGTGCTTAAGTTGCGCTCCAGACTTTTTGGGATTGCATCCAAGGCACCTTTTTACTTTGGGGACTATCTTTGCTTTCTTTTGCCAGAGTTGTTCTACTTCTATTTGCAGATCTTTGTGTTTTGTGGATTTTCTCCTGTTCTTTCTCTTCTCTTCTGCTATCTCCAGGGATTGCCCTGTCCACTATCCAGACTTCCTTGCCTTTCCTAGTGACAACTGTTAGGTCCAGAATGTTATGTGGCAGATGCTTGTCTGTTTCAATTCTAAAGTCCTACGCTAGCACTTTAGCTGCTTCATTTTCTATGACTTTGTCTATTTTGTGGTCCCACAAGCAAATGGTATTTTTTTTGCAGATATTCCAATGTACTATTGTTGCTTCGTTGTTGTTTTGTTGTAGTTTGTAATCATTCTTACTTACATTTTCCGTTTGCACCATTGTGTAGTCACAGCTACCAGTTCTTTAGCTGGGTTTTGTCCTTCATATGCATCAAGTTGTTCCCAAAATCCTACGCTATCATTGTGGATCCAAGCAGTACTGCCTTTTGTAATTGACAGATAGAATTTTTTTTGTCAATTTCTGTATTTTCTAAGTGCATTTTTGGTATGGCTCCCAGTGTACCAATAACCATTGGACCACCCTTGCTGGTTTATGCCATAATCCTTCAATTTTGATTTTCAGATCTTTTACTTTATGATCTTCTCCAAAACCTTTGTATTCTAGTGTATTGGACACTGATATTGCCACATCAGTTATCCTTAGTTTCTTCTTTTCAAACATAGTTAAAACTGGTGTGTTATGAGACAAGGCTTAAGCAGTTCATATTCAGAAATTCCACAATATTTCTAACCTGAGCAGTTTTGACTACTTTTTCAATTCTTATTTTCTGACCAATTTTTAATTACTGGCACATGATGACTTTTACAGATGTCCCTGTGAATCATTTTGTTAGCTGTGCTACAGTTGTTTGTTTATAATTAGTTTGTGCTATCTTCTTGCTCAAGCTGATTTACTGTTCTTCTGCCTCTTTTCACAATCTGCACTTTGAATCATTTGACGATTTCTCAGTTCTGGTCTTGATTGCATTAGTTCAAATAGCTTGCTCTTTCACAGCCAGAATCAAGTCTTCAGGTGTTTTTTTTTTAATGTTCTGGTTGTGAGAAATTGCCAGGTTTTATCTTTATCCATTTCCCCCCCCCCCTCAAACCTTTTGCAGAAATTGACCATGTAATGCTTTTCCTTGCCAGCACTCTCTGTTTGTGCTTTTATTACATTAGTTCAATATTCACTTTTTGATTCCTGCAACATTTCGTAGGTTCCAATTTTTAACTGGCATCAGTGCTTGTTCTTGTCTGTCTTTTTATATAATCAGATAATGCACGCTTTTCTTCTTCGATAGTTTGTTTGACCTGAAGTAAACTTCTGCTTCCATTTCTGCAGGGCAAAATTTTCAATATCATTAGAGGGATGTAAAGCATAGTGAATAGTAAAAGGTTTCCTTGTGTTTTTTTTTTATTCCAAACTATCCAGTCCAGCTTGTGGTCTTAAGTCGAGGATTACCTGTAATGGATGAATCTTGGCTTTTGGACCGATGGATGGGTATGCTGGTAGTTCCGCCCTTGGATGTCTTTAAGCTAATTTTCTTTTCATGCTTTTTAAAAAAAATAAAACTGATGTGAAGTTAGAATCTATTGACATCAGTTGTGGTTTCTCCATTTTTTTTTACCTCTCCCGCTTTTTTTTGGCAACCAGAGGCTTTGCCATTCCATTTCTGAGATGGTGCATCAGTTTGCTCTCGTATTGCCTGTGTATATTTGATCTTTTCTCCCTCCCTGCAGCATTTTTCTTCATTAAGCATTGTTTACCCTCATGCTTTTACTCTCCAGCACTCATTATTACAGCGCAAGGCTGTGGGGCTGCCGTTTCGCTACACCCTTCTTCATTTTCGATCTTGAATGCCTGTTTTCTTTCGTTGTCGTTGCTGCCCCCTCCCACGCTTGCTGCCAAGATTTTGGAGGCAATCTTGTGTCGGTGGGTGGTGATATCTTTTTATTTGGTCTTTTTATTATGATTTGATTAGAAATGCAGAGCTTTATTTCAGATCCTCTTTCCCTGAAAACAGTTTCACTGTGAAGAACAGATAAGCCCTTGAATGAGGGGGTGGAGAGGAGGTGGATGAGTGTTATGTTAGCAGGGAGTATTCTGACATTCTGCTGTATTACTCAGTGTGGGAGGCAGATGGCTGATGATCAGGACCGTGCAGTAGTAAGGATACTTTGAAAGAAGGGGGATTTGCTTTTGTGGTACACATCTCTAAGTAACGGGAATCCATCTTGTCACAGGGCGGGTATTAAGAGGGAAATACTGCTTTGAAGTGTACATAGGAGAATATTTTATCAGGAGGAAGAAGTGGCTACTCCTAAAAAAATTGGATTGTAGAATGAAGGTAATATATACTCTGCTCAGTTTTGGAGTGTCCCCCCCAATAATTTTATTAAAGATTATATTATAAAAGAAGGAATAGGGGTGACATGATAGCAGTGTTCCTATATTTAAGGGCCTGCCACAAAGAAGAAGGGGTCAACCTATTCTCCAGAGCACCTGAAGGCAGGACAAGAAGCAACAGATGGAAACTAATCAAGGAGAGAAGCAACCTAGAACTAAGGAGAAATTTCCTGACAGAACAATTAAGCAGTGGAACAACCTGCCTTCAGTTGTGGATGCTTCAGTAGTGGAGGTTTTTAAGAAGAGATTGGACAACCATTTGTCTGAAATGATATAAGATTTCCTGTTTGAGCAGGGGGTTGGGCTAGAAAACCTTTGAGGTGCCTTCCAGTTCTTATTCTGATATTATACAAATAAAACCAATATTATCTACACCAGGGCTTTTCAACCTTTTCACCCATTGTACCACTTTTAGGATATGGCAATATCCGTGTACCACCAGTCGCCTAGCAAGGTGTCAAAAACTTGATAACCAAAAAAGGGGAAAAAGTGACGAAGCACCGGTAGTCCTCGACTTACAACAGTTCGCTTAGTGACTGTTCGAAGTTACAATGGCACTGAAAAAAGTGGCTCCCCCAAACCACAGCCGAGCAAGACACCCCGCACCCCTAGAACGCTTCTGATATATTCTCGCACCCCTTACAAAAGTTTGAAATAACGGCAACAAATTAAGGCACATACACTATAATTTTGAAAAGCCAAGTTTTTGCACCCCCTGGAATATCATCTTGCACCCCTGTTTAGGAACCCCTGTAGTAGAGGAACATATTATAGGAAAAGGAAGTTAAATTTAAAAAGCACAGAAAAGAAAGGAAATCTCCCCCCTTCATCCTGGACAAGTGTAATCAGCATTAACAACTTACGACTCACTCTTAAAATAAAACCAAACACCTCTTCATCCCCTACTTCATCCCAGTCTTTTAAAGCTCATCTCTTCATATTAATCAGCAAAAGTCCATTCAGGATTATCAAAACTAACATAACTATACAGGCCGTTTCAATCCTTCTGTTTGATATTTATATTTACAGCTTCATTTCTTTATATCCCCCCTCCATTTCTTCTCTTCAAATGAATGTTTTTTTAAAACATCACCATCCAGAGCCAATTAAAAAAAACATTAAACATTTATCAAAAAAATAGTAACTCATTATTTTAACTTGGATCAAATTTAAAAAAAACATTAAACATTTATCAAAAAAATAGTAACTCATTATTTTAACTTGGATCAAATTTAAGTTCCTCAAAGAAAGTTCTAAAATTTGCTTTTTCATACTCTCTTTTCTCAAAGTTTTTAACATGTTTATCAATCCCTTGTAATTTAGCAATCCCAGTAAATCCCTTTATTAATGCAACTTAAAAAAAATCACTCTTCTGATTTATTATTTTTATGCCTTCTTTCATTACTAGATCATCATATAGTTTCATTTGCAAATCCATAACTTCCATCTCTTTCTTGTAAGCTACCGTTTTTTTTAATCCACCTGCAAGTCGATTTCAGTTTTATTCAATGGGGCTTGTTCCTTTTCACCTTCAGGTATAAAGGTAAACGATTTTAAAACTTCCTTTCGCTATTCATCAAAAATCTCTCTTTAAGATAGCCATCTGGTGTCCTATGATGTCCAGCCTTCAAAGTAATCAGTTATTTTGAAATATAAACAAAGGCATTTTTCCATGAGAAAGGTTTTTTCAGTTGGCTTCAGACTTTAATCCTAAAGGTCATTTGGGCCCATAATTTGTTTGAAACTTTCTAAAGCCAACATTAATCATCTTTTTGCTGCATATTGTGCAATAGTTGTTTTGTAACAAATCTTTAAGCTTGTAGTTGATTTTTTTAAAGGTTTGGACTCACCCAATGATTTTAATACAACTTGCCAATCTGAAGGTTCTTAGTCTTTTTATTAAAAAAACAGCAAAAAAGAAACAGAAGTCCAAAATCATTAAGCCTTGGTCAAACCTAAAGATCATGCAGGCGACATTAGTGGATATAAATATCATGAAATCCTACAATCCCAACCAATTACAAGCCAACTGTAAAAATGCAATTCCTACCACATGCTCACAGAAAAATAGCTATGAGGAGTACGAATGGGTAATTTTACAATGTCTCCTTACTCCAGAAAGATTTCGGCAGTCCGAATCCTGCACTTGAGTACCATTTTCAGCCAGAACGTGTATTTTAAAGCAGAATTCCCCAGCTTTTCCAACTTTGTGGACCGGTGGGTTGGGGGAGAAGGGACAGTTCCGCATGAGCGGTGAGCAAACATGCACATGTGTGTATTTATTTATTTATTTATTTATTTATTTATTTATTTATTTAATAATATTTCTATACCGCCCTTCTCCCGCAGGACTCAGGGCGGTGAACAGGGCAAGAATAAAAATACAAATTACAAAAGTTAAAACTAAATTAAATAAATGCCCACATACTAAAATAGATATTTAAAACCTAATAAATAGCAATAGCAAACCCACCCCCCGATCCCCTCATCAGGCCAGGCCAGCTTGTTCAAAAAAGTATGTTTTTAGCTCGCGGCGAAAGGAGCGAAGGTCGGGCGCCGTCCGGAGCTCAACCGGGAGCTGATTCCATAGCTCCGGGGCGCCCACAGAGAAGGATCTCCCCCTGGGGGCCACCAGTCGACATTCTCTGACCGGAGGCACCCTGAGGAGGCCCTCTCTGTGGGAACGCACAGGGCGGAGGGAAGTCGATGCCGGCAGCAGGTGTTCCCTCAGGTACTCCGGACCCCTGCCATGTAGGGCTTTGAATACCATTACTAGTACCTTGAATCTCACCCGGAAGGCAACTGGTAACCAATGCAGCTCACGGAGCAGAGGTGTAACGTGGGAGTATCGGGAGACTCCCAACACAACTCTCGCGGCTGCATTCTGTACCAGTTGGAGCTTCCGGGTGGTCCTCAAGGCAGCTCCATTTGTGCAAGCAGCAGACACCCGCACCCACCACTGGTGTAAATGGAGCATGCACACTTGCCTGCCGCTTGCTCAGTTGGAGATGCACCCATGTGTGCTTTCCTGCCACTCCCGCAGCCCGGTTGCGAATGGCTCAAGACACAGTAGTGGGCTGTGGCCCATGGGTTGAGAATCCCTTTTAGAGGAACATCAGTTCACCATCATGGCTGACTGTAAGCTGACCACTCTGCTGAGTTTTGGTTTGGTTGGGTTTTCAATAATTTTTATTAAGGATTACATTAAACAAGAATCAAATAAAAACCTAATGCAGAAAGAAATACATTAAAATAGACTTAGGCGTACATGCCTTTCTCTGCTCAATATTGAACACAAATACAGATGCAAATCTAGACAGCATACTAAAAAGCAGAGACATCACCCTGGCAACAAAAGTGCGTATAGTCAAGGCCATGGTCTTCCCAGTTGCAATGTATGGCTGTGAAAGTTGGACCATAAGAAAGGCCGAGCGCCAAAGAATTGAGGCCTTTGAACTATGGTGCTGGAGAAGACTCCTGCGAGTCCCTTGGACTGCAAGGCGATCAAACCGGTCAGTCCTAGAGGAGATCAACCCTAACTGCTCTTTAGAAGGCCAAATCCTGAAGTTGAAACTCAAATCCTTTGGCCACCTAATGAGAAGGAAGGACTCACTGGAGAAGAGCCTAATGCTGGGAAAGGTCGAGGGCAAGAGAAGAAGGGGACGACAGAGGACGAGGTGGCTGGATGGAGTCACTGAAGCAGTAGGCATGAGTCTAAATGGACTCCAGAAGATGGTAGAGGACAGGAAGGCCTGGAGAAACGTTGTCCATGGTGTCGCGAGGGGTCGGACACGACTTCGCAACTAACAACACGTAGATGCATCATTCTTTGCTGTCTGTTTGTTACAGCAAAATGGAAGGTTAATATTGCTACTATTATTAGTAAAGTCAGTTTTTAAGTTCTAAATATTTTGAAATACATTCTTACAATCCCAAATGGAGGACTACTGTGTAATAGGTAATACAAGGAAGAGACAGGTAATCCTTGACTTAGGATCATTTGTTTAACAATGGTTCAAAGTTATAATGACCTCAGAAAAAGTGACTTACAACCCATCCTCAAAATTATGACCATTGCTGCGCCATCCACAGGATCATGTGACCACAATTCAAGTACTTGCCAGCTGGCTCCCATTTATGATGGTTGGAAGTGTTTTGTGGTCAGGTGGTTGCAATTTGCAGCCTTCCCAGATGGCTTCCGACAAGCAAAGTAAATTGGGGAAACCTTATTTCCTTAACAACCCCATGATTTGTTTAATCACTGCAGTAAAACTGGCCATAAAATCGAGTCCAGTCATGTGATGATTTGCTTAAAGACCACATTGCTTAGCAACCGGTATTCTAATCCCACTAGTGGTCATGAATCAAGGACTATCTAGAAAATACTGGAGAAGTTGCTCCTTCTCTGGTTGGTCTCCGGCTTGTCATAAAGCTTTTACTGGGAAGCAAGAGAAGCTGCCTCCCTGGGAGCTTTATGACAGCAGACGTTTCTATCGGCTCTGTGAATCTGGAATGATTGATTATTGTCACGGATTCATCTTCCAGACAAAGGGAGAGGTAAAGTTAATCTGGTGATAATACTGTCCAACTCTCTGGAGATAAGACCGAGGGTTTTTACTAAGACAAGGCCTTCTCTCTCCCTCCATCCCAAAAACTTCTACACCTGTGTTTCAACCTTTTGTTTCTTGGCCAGAAAAGTCTGGTTAGATTCTTTTTTTAGGAATCTCAATAAATAAATAAATTTAAATTATTCAACACATTCCCTTTGTTTTTATCAAACCTGAGACCTAACGGACAACAAGTAACAAAACAAGCAAAATAATTTCTAGTAGGGAATATAGGTGGTCCTCGACTTACGATTGGTCGTGTAACAACTGTTTAAAGTTACAACATCCTTGTGTCTGTAAAGCATTTCCGACCTTCACAAAATGTCACATACCCTCACGGCCACCAGGTTGCGATCTGGGCACTTGACCATCCATTTCCACTTACAACCGCGTGATTTGCCATTTGCAGTCTTTCCTGCCGGCTTCCCCAGAAAGTCAGTGCTTTCCACTCAGATTTCGGCAGTCCATACTCCTTACTTACAGAGAAATTTGGGAAATTAATGGAAGAAAGGCTTATCAGTTTTAGACTGTGAATGCCACTGTCAGGATTACCCTGGTTATCCTTGCAAATTGATGAATATTCAAATAATTTAAACTGTGCCAGGTTTACTATTGGCACTGCCTTCTCTGCCTTATATTTCTCTTCATGTTTTCTTTTTTACTTGTTGAGGGAATTGCTTTAAGTTATTCTATATCAGGTCTTGGTTGAAAAGAGAAAACAAGGTTAAGTACATACAGGTAGGAACTTGTGAACTGGCTAGTTCTGTTTTCCTTCCTTGCTAGTTTTACTCCTTTCATCTTCCCGCTGATTGGCTTAGCACCTTTCCCCAAACAAAATCTAATTTCTATGACTAATAGAGCAAAGTAGGGTCTGATTATTAGCCAGATTAGATCAGATGAAAATAAAGTGCCTATGCTTGATAAATAGTATTTGAGTGTTAAAAATATTTGAAAAATGACCAAATAGATTTTAGCAAATTTCTGTTACTAAACGAGACAGTTGTTAAGTGAGTTGTGCTCTACTTTACGACCTTTTTGCCACAGTTGTTAAGCAAAACACTCCAGTTGTTAAGTGAATCATGCGGTTGTTAACAAATCTGGCTTCCCTCCATTGACTTTGCTTGCTGGAAGCCAGGTGAGAAGGTTACAAATTGTGATCACATGATCCCAGGATAGTGCAACTGTCAAAAATACATGCCAGTTGCCAAGTGCCTGAATTTTGATCACATGACTGTGGCGATGCTGCAATGGTCATAAATGTGAAAACTGGTCATAAGTCCTTTTTTTCAATGTTGTAACTTTGATGGTCACTAAATGAATGGTTGTAAGCCAAGGATTATCTGCAGTCAGTTGTTAAACAATCTGAGTCAAAATCAGAGCTTGGTAAATTACCTAAATGGCTGAATTAATAAATAAACAAATCAAAGTTTCTTTTCTAACTTGCTTAACAAACTCAGCTTTCCTTTACACTTAACAGCAAACCAGGAATTTGCAAAAAGGAAAGTTTCCGATTTATTCATCTAGTTAAATGGGAAAGGGGGATTGTTTCTATGTGGCAATTTGTGCAGGTTCATTCCTGCATATAATACTAAATAATGGTTTATTTTTGTGAATTGGGCCACAATGGTGTTTTTTTGAAAAATTGATTGATTAAATGATTAAATGAAGGATTAAATGCATTTATAGCAGGTGAACTCTACTGATGTTCCTATGCTGTATTAAATGTTCTGATGAAAAGATGGGGAACCTGTAATTTTCCTAATTCCTGTTTAGCTATCTGGGAACAAATTAAATAACCAGAAGACACATAATTCAAATGACCTAAGCAACTAAACTCTGGGCAGCAAGGTGAAGGGATAAGGTTATAAGTGATGTTTTCTTCCATCTTTCCCAATCTAGGAACAAGAAGGGAAAATACAATCCTGATAGTGAACAATTAACTAACAAGATGGTCTTGTAAAAACAACAGT
Source organism: Vipera berus (assembly GCF_964194415.1). Taxonomy (NCBI): domain Eukaryota; kingdom Metazoa; phylum Chordata; class Lepidosauria; order Squamata; family Viperidae; genus Vipera; species Vipera berus. The sequence goes on from NC_138202.1 coordinate 10,849,144, forward strand.
TTTAATTCCTTAACTGTTACTAGTACTTATAAGAGAGAACTCATAAGAAAGGAAGGGCTGCATGCAACACAGGCAGAGAAAAAGGTATAGGCCACAGGTCTGCAACCCGCGGCTCTTTCAGTCCTCTGCCATGTGCAGTCCAAAAAAAAAGAAAAAAAGAAAGGTGGGACTAAAAAAGTTCAACCAATCAATTCAAATATGCAGGGTAGGTGCATATCTCGCCTTGGCTCCACTCTTCAGTCAAACCCTGTTCTGCGCATGTACGCGCATGTGCACACATTTTTTGCGGCTCCCAGTTTTTCCTTTTGGGAGGGAACCGGTTCCGAGTGGCTTTTTCACTGTTTCAGGTTGCTGACCCCTGGTATAGGCAGTCCTCAACTTATGAAAACCATTGAGCCCAAAATTTCTGTTGTTATGTGAGCATTGCCCCATTTTATGATCGTTCTTGTCACAGTTGTTGAGTGAGTCACTGCAATTGTTAAATCAGTAACGGTTGTTAAGTGAATCTGGCTTTTCCACTGACTTTGCTTGTCAGAAGATCACAAAACACTACACTGCCGTGGTCATAAACACATGCCAGTTCTCAAGCGCTCCTAATTTTGATCACATGACCATGCAGATGCCGCAAAAGTCGTAAGTGTGAAAAAACGGTCACGAGTCACTTTTTTCAGTCCGTTATAAACTTCAAACCGTTACTAAACAAACTGTTGTAGCAATAGCACTTAGACTTATATACCTCTTCATAGTCCTCTCAGTCCTCTCTCTAAGTCGTTTACAGAGTCAGCCTCTTGCCCCCCAACCATCTGGGTCCTCATTTTATCGACCTCGGAAGGATGGAAGGCGGACGGACTCAACCTTGAGCCGGTCAGGATCGAACTGCTGGCAGTCGGCAGAGTTAGCCTGCAATACTGCATTCTAACCACTGCATCACCACGGCCCTTGAGGACTGCCTGTATTATCCTGCAGTCCTTTTGAAGGGCGTTTTAAACTAAACTGGAAAGGGCAAGAAGATGGGCTGTGACAAAGCCTCTGGGCCTATCTAAATCCCTGGTGCGATTCAGAGAATCCGTTTCATCCACCCTCAGCTCATGGATCAAGGCAGAAGAGGTATCCTTCCCACCCTTTTAATTCCCTCAGCTTTGCCAAGCTTTTTTTTTCCCCCTACTCCATTATCTTTCTGCATCACAGTCCAAATTAGGTGTGTTTCTGCTTGCTGATCGTTGCTTTGAGGGAACAATCAATCTTTATTTGGTCCAGAATTGATTGGTTCTTCTGGCAGACCTTGGTGCTTGCAGTAACTGTCTCCCCATCCATAATTTGAAGGTTTCCGTTTCGCTCATTCGTTGTCCAGCTTTCTTAGCCACTCATTACCATTGTGAAAGATCAGGGCTTTAACTATTCTGATCTTTGTTGTCATAGAAATAGCCTTCTCGTTTGTGATGTTGCGTAAGGTTTTCGATGTTTTCTACCTCAGATTAATCTCTGCTTTGCTTAATGGCCCTCTTCATCTCTTTTGAGTCCAAGAAAATAGAACCACCCGCACCTTCACTTTTTTATCCACTTTTTAATATGCTGATATTCTTTCTAGCTGTCGTCTTAATGTTTAACCTTAACCCAGATTTTCTACTTTCCATTTTTTTTGTTTTTTATGAAATCGTCCGAGTTTTCTCTACGTTTTTCCCAATAAACAGGTATCATTTATTTATCTCAGCTTCTAAGTGTTTTCAGACTCCTGTTTGAGGTCATTTTTTCCCAATCCCGATATTCCTATGTTTGCCATGTGAGTTAAAAAGGTACGGGGGGGCCATATAGTTTAGTTTATTATATTTGTATACCGCCCTTCTCCCGAAGGACTCAGGGCGGTGAACAGGGCACATATAAAATACAAAGTACAAAAGTTAAAAGAGAATTAAATACAAAGCCCGAGCTAAAACAATAAATAATAGTATAAAAAACCGCAATAAAAACCCCAACACATCCCCCATCAGGCCAGGCCTAGAGGAGATCAACCCTGACTGCTCTTTAGAAGGCCAGATCCTGAAGTTGAAACTCAAATCCTTTGGCCACCTAATGAGAAGGAAGGACTCACTGGAGAAGAGCCTAATGCTGGGAAAGGTTGAGGGCAAGAGAAGAAGGGGACGACAGAGGATGAGGTGGCTGGATGGAGTCGCTGAAGCAGTAGGCGTGAGCTTAAATGGACTCCAGAAGATGGTAGAGGACAGGAAGGCCTGGAGGAACGTCGTCCATAGGGTCGCGATGGGTCGCTCACGACGTCGCAGCTAACAACAACACAGGTTTCTGACCATAGTTCCTGTTTGCCAAAATCCTCTGGAACTTTGATGCTGCTCCCTTCATCTATGGGTTTCATAAATAGCACAGCACTTAAAGTGGAAACCTACAGTATGTCGTTTGATGCTTCCACAGCTTGGTGAGGCATTGAATGACTTGTCTGGAATCATTGGCCTATGTTTTGCTAATCTTCTGTACTAGAATCTCATGGAAACTGTTAAGTTCTTTACTGAATGCAAGGTGCACTGCATTCTCACAGTCAGCCTCTTAGAAAGATCAGATTGATTTGACATGATTTATCTTTGACAAGGCTCCATTCTTTAGTTCTCAAAGTGGCCTGTTCCAATCTTATCTAGGTCCACTAGTTCCTGAACATTTCATTTGGTATGGCTTGTTTCTACTTCGACAGATTTTTTTTCCCCTGGTCCATATTTCTCACATTCAGTGTTCCAATTGTACGTGTCCTTATATAAAAGGCAACTTCTTTTCCAACAATGGCACTATGATTGATGATAATTACTTGTGGGTATGATCAAGATCTATTTGTGAAAGCTCAGTATCATCTGTCATCCTCTGTCAGTTAACCCACGACAACACCGCCAATGTAGTTGATTTCATTTATTTATTTATTTGCCACCCATCTCTCCAGATTTGATTTTGTAGAGTTCCTTCTCGTAGGTACTTTGGCTTCTCTCATGTCTACAGAGCTCAGCTGCCGCGTTTGTGAATTGCGTTAACTTCACCTTCTTTCCTTCTTAGTTATTTTACCAGCAAGCACACCATTCCAGGAGCTTTTCCTCCCATCAGTATTATTCTTGTTCATTTAGCCTTGGCTGGTTTATATACCGTATTTTCCGGCGTATAAGACGACCCCCCCCCAACTTTTGAGATGATTTTCATGGGTTAAAAAGTCGTCTTATACGCCGTAAAATACGGTAGTTTACGTTTGTCTTCATGCTGGTTTGGGTCAGAATGTTAACTTTAGCTTCTTCGTTGTCATTCACCAGCATTTTGTGCAATTGTTATAATTACAAGATTTAAAAAAAGACATTTTCTAAAATCAATAGAAGTAAGTAAAATAGTTCACTATAATACTGTAAATATGGAAAATAAATACCAAATAATCTATATATTATAATTAATAGGATTATAAAACTACTTTGTGAATAGAAACTAAAACGCCAACGTACTAAATACTAAACCACTACGTGAGCATATATTATATTATTATATACATATTACTATATCTGCATATAGTAATTGGATATAAATCTTATTAAGACAGAGATTGGTAAAATACAACAAAGGACTAGAACTTAAAGAAAGTTAAAAACCATTTTAAAAGGTGGAAAAATGGAATTATATTGTGGTAGAGTTCTAAAAGTGGTTTTCTGTGTAAAACAATAGATGCTGAAAAAAAATTGCAGTTCTCTTAGAGATGTTACAGTTCCTGTCCTACAGTAAGAAACAAATTAAATAGTTCCCAGAACTAGTGAGACAACAATTAGTAAGCAGAGTTATAAGGGTTGGGTGCAAGTTACTATACAAAGGACGTATAAGAAGTAAACGGGCTAGAATTTCCTCCAGTCACATAAGCAGGTTCACCGGGCAAAAGGGACATTGTGCCTACCATCCAAAATTTTGTAGCGCAAAACCTAAAAATTGGGATGAGAAGACAGCTCTGCAGGTCATACCGAATAGATAATTTGCTGGTGTGAAAAGGTTCCTATTTATATATTGGTGGTGTTAGTGACCTAATTTGCCCTGTCCTACCTGGAAAACTTTGAAAAATACATTGCCTGATTGTGGCTTTCACTCTTAGTAATCTCATTACCAGGAGAGCTGTGCTTGAGCAGCCAAACTGGCATCACTTAACTCTGGATTCTCACTTTCCAGGAAGGGCAGAACTTGTCAAGAAGAATTGTGGCAACCTTCATCCTTAGGACTTAACAGGGTCAAATCCTCCCGTGTATTTGAGAAAAACTGTTGTCTCAGTCCACTTCATAGGATCTGCATGGCTGGAGTGGAGTTCTGTGAATCCAAGCGAATTTATCCAGCAAGTGCCAAGCAGCTGTCCTAAACAATTCCTAATGATATTGATCCTACATGTAGGGTTTCACACTCACCTATCTGCCTGGCAGTGCCCTAATAGCCTCCCAGGTCTGCTAGACCAGGGGTCTTCAAACTTGGCAACTTGAAGACTTGTGGACTTCAACTCCCAGAATTCCTCAGCCGGCCCTGGCTGGCTGAGGAATTCTGGGAGTTGAAGTCCACAAGTCTTCAAGTTGCCAAGTTTGAAGACCTCTGTCCTAGACCACCATCATTACTGCCTTGCCCCTCTCCTGGAAGAGTCTGGGCCAGCTAGCTGCGGGACAAGAGTTACACTAATATCGAAGAAATAGTCAAATAGAATCATTAAAGAAAAAATGCCAAAGGAAGGGCAAAATCAAATGGGAATGACAAAAATTAAATAAAAAATTAAATTATTTTTTAAAAAGCGGTTGAATTGTCCCACAGCAAGCTGTCCCGTGGCGAGTTGGCCATGGTGAGTTGTCCCACGGCAAGTTAGCCATGACAAGTTAGTCGTGGCGAATTGGTTGTGGTGAGTTGTCCCATTCCACTCCTGTAATTGTATCTGGCACAATACTTGGAAGTCCAAATGGCCACTCCCTCTGTGCCCAGCTGGGTCTCAAGTAATGCATGCCAGCCCAGCCCTCTTCATCTTTTAAGTTATGGATATGGTGAGCCTTGTTTTGAGACTGATCAAAATGATCCATAATAACCTGTTTTAAAGTCCGTTTAAATAAGACCTTATTTGGACTACTGTCTCCAGTTTTAGTCACCACAATACAGAAGATGTTGAGACTCTAGAAAGAGCGCAGAGAAGAGCAACAAAGATGATTAGGGGACTGGAGGCTAAAACATATAAGGAACAGTTGCTGGAATTGGGTATGTCTAGTTCAGGGGTCAGCAACCTGAAACAGTGAAAGAGCCACTTGGAACCGGTTCCCTCACAAAAGGAAAAACTGGGAGCCACAAAAATTGTGTGCGCATGCGCGTACATGCACACATGCGCAGAAAAGGGTTTGACTGAAGAGTGGAGCCAAGGCGAGATATGCACCTACCCTGCATATTTGAATTGATTGGTTGAACTTTTTTAGTCCCATTTTTTTTTTGGACTGCACATGGCAGAGGACTGGGAGCCGCAGGAGACGGCTGAAAGAACCGCATGCGGCTCCAGAGCCGCGGGTTTCAGACCTGTGATCTAGTCTAACGAAGAGAAAGATTAAGGGATGGTAGAACAGTCTTCCAGTATTTGAGGGGCTGTCACAGAGAAGAGGGGTCAACCTATTTTCTGAAGCAGGACAAGAAGTAATGGATGGAAACTTGCCAAGGAGCGATTCAACCTAGAACTAAGGAGAAATTTCCTAACAATGAGAACAATTAATCAGTGAAATGGCTTGCCACCAGAGGTTGTGGGTGCTCTGTCACTGGAGGTTTTTAAAAAGAGATTGGATGGCCATTTGTCTTGAATGGTGTAATAGAGTCTCCTGCTTGAGCAAGGGGTTGGACTAGAAGACCTCCAGGGTCCCTTCCAACTCTGTTTTTCTGTATTCTTCCCAGTGTTGACATTAGCTAACTGGTTTACAGTTTCCCAAAGCCAGCTTTTCTTTTCTTGTTGAAAAAGGGGGAGGGAGCATATAATCATCCTCCAGCCTTGCACCCCAGAGATTATCCAACATGAAGTAAATGGAATAATATCAACAAACTCCTTTGGGCTGTTTCCAGGCAGACCTTTTATTGTGCAGCATTCATTACGGTAATTTCATAGGACTTCCAGATGACATTTTTATCCTGTTTTCTTAATTAGGACAATCTATTTAGGTTGAACGGCATAGAACAGAAGAACAGACCTCTGAGTGTGTAGACGATTGTTTGTGCTTTGTGTTCCTAAATTACAGAGCTATTGGCATAAGTGACGATAATTCCCCTCTCCTGTCTATCACTTATCTGAGTTTCTGTAGGTATGTCATACACTTGCACATATACCTTTGCATTTTTATTTTTTATCTTGATTCTTCAGAATTCTACAATTGCGCCACATTTTTCTTTATACTTTCACCTTTTTGTTAGGTGTAAATAATAATAGGTAATATACCTGCAAATTAGCAGAATTCCTTTTTAAAAAAATAATACGCTTATAAGATCACTTCAGTTCCATGGAGGTTAATGTGGAAATCAGTCGCCATTATTCTGACGGAAAATAATCTAAGCTATTGCTCCTTAAGGCAATTCATTAATCTACCTTAGCTAGCCTTGTGATTCTGTTATTAAAGCTTTCATTTCAAATGGCAGCTTCTTTTCAATCTTATAAACATACAGGATAACTGAACTATGATAAATGATCTCAGCAAAGGATGCTTAATATTTGAGTTCTTTTGAATTCTTGTGTATGGTTTTAAAAAGGGTCTGTTCATGCCTCAGAAGGTGGCAGTATTTGTTTGGCTGACTTATCTAGGTTCAGGAGCAAAGTAGAAATGGATCTAGTTAATATTTCCATGGGAGATTACCAAAAAATTCCAGGAATTTAGGCTAGATCTTCTGGAAAGTGAAGTGAATCGTGCCCTATTAAATAGCGCTAATAGCAGCGCTGCAGCAGAATCTTTTAAAATCTTACAGGATGACACAGTTAGCTACGGGGATGGAAAATAAAGCAGAAAATAAAACTGGAAAAGATCAAACTATATTTTGATACCCCAAAAAAGCACAATGAAAAGAACGTTCAGCTACCAAAGTACTGCACTTACCTTGCATGGCAGTAAGACAGTGCTCCAGATTCAGCATTCCAGACTTTTTCCATTTTACATGGAACGAGAACAAGACATACAAGCCGGATTCAGAAAGGCAGGAGTGCCTGAGATTACATTGCTAACATTGGTAGATCATAGAAAAGGCAGGGGAGCTAGTCTAAATCAGAGTTCCCCAACCTTTTTGGCTTTGCGGACTAGCGGAAGAGGGGATAGTTCCACACAAGCGACAGGCAAACGCACACAGCTCCATTTGCACAAATGGAGCGCACGCACACACTTGCCCGCTGCTTGCACGAGTGGGGATGCCCCTTATAACAACAACAACAACAACAACAACAACAATAATAATAATAATAATAATAAGTTGGAAGGGACCTTGGAGGTCATCTAGTCCAACCCCCTTCTCAGGCAGAAAACCCTATACCATTTCAGACAAACGGCTGTCCAGTCTCTTCTTAAAATCTTCCAGTGTTGGAGCATTCACCACTTCTGGAGGCAGGTTGTTCCACTGGTTAGTTGTTCTAACTGTCAGGAAGTTTCTCCTTAGTTCTAGGTTGCTTCTCTCCTTGACTAGTTTCCATCCATTGCTTCTTGTCCTGCTTTCAGGTGCTTTGGAGAATAGCTTGGCTCCCTCTTCTTTGGGGCAGCCCCTGAGATATTGGAACACTGCTATCATGTCACCCCTCACCCTTCTCTTCATTAAACTACACATACCCAATTCCAGCAACCCTTCCCTATATGTTTTATCCTCCAGTCCCCCAATCATCTTTGTTGCTCTTCTCTGTACCCTTTCTAGAGTCTCGACATCTTTTTTAAATCGTGGTGACCAAAACTGGATGCAGTATGTTAGGCATATGGTGTTAGCCTACAATGTTGGGTTGAAAATATATTAACCATAATGCTATGTCTTTAAGAAGTTAATTGGCCAATGGGTGTGTAAGTGTTCTCATGGCCATAAGAGGAAGCTAGGAACGTAGCTTCTCTCTCTCTCTGAATTCACTGATCTCTACTGTTACTGTTTTTGCTCTGCTGTTGGTTTACTACTGTTGTAACCTGAACTGTGTATTGACCTCTGGACCGGTAAGAAGACTTTGTAGTTTTGGATTACTCCTTGGACTGTTGCTATTGTGTATGACTTGGACTGTTTATTTTTGACTGTGCATTTTTGTTTTTACACCACCTCAAAGTAAAATACTTTTTGCTTTTAGAACTCAGTGTATTTCTGTGTGTGACTTTTACTGCTCTCAGTGCCCTTCCTTGTCTGTGCAACTCTTTGGTAGCACAAGGAGACCTCTGCACAACAAATTCCTTAACACAGTATTCCAGGTGTGGCCTTACCAAAGCATTGTAAAGTGGTATTAGTACTTCACTTGATCTTGATTCTATCCCTCTGTTAACGCAGCCTATCACTGTGTTGGCTTTTTTGGCAGCTGCAGCACACTGCTGGCTCATATTTAAGTGATTGTCCACTAGGACTCCGAGATCCCTCTCACAGTTACTGCAATCGAGCAAGGAACCACCTATACTATACCTGTGCATTTGATTTTTCCTGCCTAAATGTAGAACCTCTTTTCACCATTGAATTTCATTTTGTTAGATAGTGCCCAGTGTTCGAGTCTTGTTCTGTACCAGCCTGCTACCGGCCTTGCAGAAAGGCAACCCCTGTACAAACGGCAGAGGCTGGAAAACGTCTGAGGCTGGAAAACGTCTGCCAAGTTTAATACACAAACAAACAACAGAACATGAAACAAGATACCGGAACTTTGATCCTCAAACGGAGCGGTTGCTTTCAGCAACCAGCCCTTCCCCAAACACTCCCTTTATTAGAGTTCAGGGCGTGGCCTCCCTGTGCCTCCTTCCGAGAAGTCCCACAGCCTTTCTCTGCTTGCTCCTGCTTGACTGCCTCCTGCGTCGGGCGTCCTTGAACAGGGCCAGCTGTGGGTCATCATCATCCGCACTGTCGGGCTCGCGCAGCTGAGTCTCCACCAAGTAAGAGGGCCCTGGCTGGGGGCTCTGCGAAGCCTCCAAGCCATCATCAGCAAGTTCGTCTTCAACACCCTCCTCCTCCCCCTCGTCTGAGTCATCCGAGTCATCCGACCCGGCTGCCGGACCCACAGGCTGACCCTGAATCACAACAAGTCTGTCCAGATCCTTGAGCTCCGTTCCGAAAGGCTTAAGACCCAGTAGTGGGCTGCGACCTGGCGGTTGGGGACCCCTGCTCTAAATGAGTAGTTAAGGTGCTGGATAAGTTGCAGAGAGAGCCACGTTCAAGCCCACAGAGTGACTTTGAGCCAACTTTTCTCTTAGCTCGAGAGCTAATGTTAAGTTGTTAAACAAGAAATAGGAAATGCAGCTTCTAGTCCAGCCAGAACTATACAATCAGCAGAATGTTTCCAGAGTGATACAGGAGTCTGCCAAGATTATTATATATTGCCATCTTATTTACGCAAGCCATGAAAAAACGTTGGCCCTGGGCCTAGGAGAAATAGAAGTTGGAATTAAAATCTCTTGAGAGATTCAGCATAATCTGTCTCTCTGCTTGCTGGAAGCAAGAAAGATTTAGGGAATCACTTGTTGAAAGAAGAGGTTGCAAAAGCTGGTGGGCTGCTCAATTTTATTTTATTTTTTTTAAACAAATCTCTTAACATGTCAACAGCATGTGCATTCCTAGTACAAGTAGCTGGGCAGGAAGTTGAAATAATAACAAACCTTTGTATTCCCGGCTTTCCAAATTCGCAGTGAGTTTTGCCCTATTTTACGACCTTTCCTGCCACCATTGTTCCTTTTTTAAACATTTTATTAAGATGTAAAGTAAAATACAAAGCAAATAGTGGGACACAATGGGGAGGGGAAAAAAGGGAGAAGAAAGTGAGGGAAAGGGAGTTAAAAGGAAAAAAAAGAGATTGACTTCTGACTTTCGCTGTTGCAGTAGAATAGAGTATTAACGTCGAGCCTCGACTTTTTACTTTTTCACAATAGTAAAAACTAGCCATTTCTGTAACAACAAATCAATCTAATCAGGGAAACCCAAAATCAAAGTTTCATTTCTTTGCCACCACTGTTAAGTGAATCACTGCAGTTGTTAACTTAGCCACATGGTTGTTAAGTGAATCTGGCTTCCCCATTGACTTTGCTTGTCAGAAAGTTGCAAAAGGGGATCACGTGATCCCAGGACACTGCCACCGTCATAAATATGAGTCGGTTACCAAACGTCTGAATTTTGATCACTTGACCACAGGGATGCTCCAATGTTCATAAGTGTGAAAAACAGTTGTCAGTCACTTTTTTCAGTCCCGTTGTAACTTTGAAGCGTCACTAAATGAACTGTTCTAAGTCAAAGGACTACTTGTACTAGTGTCTCTCAGCCTTGACAACTTTTAAGACCTGTGGACTTCAACTCCCAGAATTTGAAGTCCACAGGTCTTAAAAGTTGACAAGCTTGAGAAACACTGCTATGTACAATGTTAACACACAAGACATCACACTGACAACAAAAGTACATCCTGCCACTGAGGGTTTTCCACCCACATTTTCATCCTCCATGCTTTAGGTAGCCTGCTTAGGTCTTTCCTTGACATTTTGATTTTTTGCACCCTGGACCCTATCTTCGTATTTCTGTTTTGTAAGGGATGGAAATGAAAGGCAAGGTGAATCTCTGCCAGGAGGAAGCTCCGTATAGCTACAATTTGTCTGTAATGTTGGGTGAAGATCAAAGGGTATTTAAACTGTAGGAAAGAAATTTAAGTAATGTGCAGTTACGATAGAGGTTGCAAAACCTTGTGTATGTTGGCTGGCGGAACCAAAGTTTGCTGGAGTCCACATTACGCTCTTTGCTAATTCACTTCTGGCGTAGAAAGTAGCTGATCAAGTGGGCACTCTGGCTGCTTCTTGATATAATTTGTTGGTGCAAATGTGTGACTTTGTATTTCTCACATGCGGTCCACCTCCCCTTGCCAGTAAATTCTTATAAATGATCTATAAGCCAAATGTGAACAAGAGACTTCATTTCTGCTATTTTTGTTACTGTGCAACCATTTGGGTTTTTTTTTAATGGGATAGTGGTGAAAAGGTCTATTTTAAAGAGCTAACATTCTCGCCATGATGGCTAGGAAGAGGCAATATATTTTGCTAGTAACTAAAAGAGTCACTGCTCCAGACCCCAATGCTGCTGTTAATTCTGGTGAAATGGCATTCCTTAATATGTTTTTTTTACACTGCTCAAAAGAGGACAGCTGGTTGAGGTCACTATACCAGCGTCATTAGAGGCCAAGGATTGCCACCATTTCTATATTGTAAATGAACTTCAGCAGAGAGGAAGACACAACTAGCTAGATCTTGGTTTCTTTCTTGGAATTCAGATCTAGAAATTATGTGGTGGTGGGAGGGAAGGTGGCGTTAGTAATGTGTCTCTGTCTTTTTATCAGCCCCACGTTCAGTCTTTCCAAATGTATACCAGTTGGGCCTCAACATACAGCCATGCAAAGTTACAACGGCATTAAAAAAAGTGAGTTACGGTTGGTCTGCTCACTTACAACTATTGCAGCATCCTTACAGTCACGTGATCGAAATTTGGGTGCTTGATAACTGGCATCTATTTACATTGGCTTCAACATCCTGGGGATGAGAGATCTCCATCTGCAACCTTCCCAGCCAGCTTCCAGCAATCAAAGTCAAAAGGGAAAACTGGATTTCCTTGACAAACGCGGGATTAACAACTGCAGTGGTTCACTTAACAACTGTGGCAAAAAGGTGGTAAAATTGGGCGTGTGAACTCATTAACAACCATCTTGCTTAGCAACGGAAATTCTGATCTCAATTGTGGTTATTATTTGAGCATTGGCTGTACTCAAGGCAGTTTGTTCCTTTACTCATTGCAAGCAGCAGTAACAGGTAACAGGCCATCAAGTTCGGGAATGCTAATTTGTTCCCAGCCAGTCAAGACAATTGAGAAAGTCATAACCTAAAGTTCTGATAGTGACTACAGGTAGTCCTCAACTTACAATCATTCATTTAGTGACTGTTCTACTGGTCCTTGCTTGCATTTACAACCAATGCAGCAGCTTCACAGTTCCATGATTTAAAATGGTTGCTTGTTAACTGGCATGTATTTATGATGGGTGCAGCATCCAGGATCGTGTGAATGCCATTTGTGAGCTTCCCAGCTGCAAGCAAAGAGGGGAGAAGTCAGATTCACTTAACCATGTGATTCACTTAACAACCTAACAGCTACAGTGATATAATCATAATAATAAAGTTGGAAGGGACCTTGGAGGTCATCTAGTCCAACCCCATGCTCAGGCAGGAAACCCTATATCATTTCAGACAAATGGCTGTCCAGTCTCTTCTTAAAGACTTCCAGTGTTGGAGCATTCACAGCTTCTGGAGGCAGGTAGTTCCACTGGTTAATTGTTCTGTCAGGAAGTTTCTCCTTAGTTCTAGGTTGCTTCTCTCCTTGATTAGTTTCCATCCGTTGCTTCTTGTCCTGCCTTCAGGCGCTTTGGAGAACAGCTTGACTCCCTCTTCTTTGGGGCAGCCCCTGAGATGTTGGAACACTGCTATCATGTCACCCCTCACCCTTCTCTTCATTAAACCAGACATACCCAATTCCAGCAGCCGTTCCTTATACTTAGCCATTCCTTATACTTAGCAGCCACGGCAAAAAAGGTTCTACAATTGGATGTGGCCTTGCTTAGCTTAGCAACAGAAATTCTGGTCCCAATTGTGGTCATAAATTGAGGACTATCTATATAGGTTTCAAATTGCTTCCAGATTTTTCCTTGGGATTCATTTGTTACGGTGCCCAATATGTGTCACGTAAACTAAAGTTGCAGGCAGGTTTCAAAAAGGAAGGATAAGTCCTACTGACCAAGTTCCTGTTTTGTCTGCAAAGATACCCAGACTTACCTTCTTTTATTGCAGCCTATTTGCAGCCAGTCTAAGCAGAGAAAGGACTACCTAGAAAGCAGTTAATAGCTTGACAGAACACATGGCTTTGCATGCAGAAGTTAGTTTCTGGCATCCTTGGTTAAGATTGCCTCTGCCCTTGAGGATTTAGAAAACTCTTTACCATTCAGACTAAAAATGCTACACAATTCATGAGGTGAATACGTACACTCAAGTTTGGTTTTTGGCATCTCTCATGTGACAAGTCTCGAATAGCAGTAGCACTTAGACTTACATACCGTTTCATAGTGCTTTACAGCCCTCTCTAAGAATTGAACTGCTGGCAGTCAGCAGAGTTAGCCTGCAGTACTGCATTCTAAAAACTGCCTCACCAAGGCTCTTTATAATAAGACTTTTGCGTCTGAGATGTGAAGAATAGCTGTCAGTCAAGAGAAGACAGGACTGGGCCAATGATGTCAGGGAGCGAATTTGATAGATAGACTCATAAAAAACAAACAGATATTGGGCTGTATGTGTGTGTGTGTGTGTGAGAGAGAGAGAGCTTTTGCCTTTTTCCTGTTCTACATGGTAAGAGCTAGGGTGGCGCAGTGGTTAGAATGTAGTATGGCAAGCTAATTCTGCCGACTGCCAGCAGTTCAATTCTCACTGGCTCAAGGTTGACTCAGCCTTCCATCCTTCCAAGGTTAATAAAATTGCCCCATATTGTTGGGGGAAATATGCTAACTCTGTAACCCGCTGAGAGAGGGCTGTAAAGCAGCATATAAGTAAAGCGGCATATCAGTCTTAAGTGCTACTGCTATAGGAATTCATGGGGAGTGGCCCAGTGTCAATAGCATCTTATTTTTTATGTGCTCTCTGCCACACAATAATGGAATGATAGTCTGTGCATTCCTTCACCCCAACATTATTTACAGGTGCTGCAGAACTACTATACTCTGAAGCAGTATGCTGGCTGGGGCATTCTGGGAGTTGAAGTCCACACACCTTACATCTGCCAAGGTGGAGAAACTCTGCTCTAAAAGAACATAAATATCCCTTGTTTGCTCATATCAGAACTATGCTCAGTTACATAAGTGCATATTCTGCCGCTAAAAATAAAAATGGGAGCAGAAAAGCTATTTTAATCTTGCTCAGCAGTGGGCATGTCTCCTTTTTTTGTGTTGGATTTTCATTTTGAGTAATTTTGTTTGCTGAATAGATAATTTAGTTAAAAGGGTAGGTGAGTTGACTCTGAGTAACAGAGCATAATGGTTGCAAATTGAGCTATGAATTATTAAATCTTCAGCTTGAACATCTCCTCTGCTAGATATTTCCTTGGTGACTTTACGCAAATCACAAACATTAGTTATTCCACTTGTAATAAGGGGATAATAATACAAGAAATTATGAAAATTACACCTTACATAGATGGAATGGCTTGAACACTCAGAAGTGTTATTTTCTATATAAAATTTACCCAATGAGACATATGGGGGGAAAAACTATATATCTCAGTTATTTCCATTCCTAGGTTTTTTAAAATAAGTTTTGAATCATAACTTGCTATTCAAAAACTAAAAAAAACCAAGCAGCTCCTACTTTAAACATTTGTAATTTAATAAAATATAAGCTTGTGCATCTACTGTATGTCATAAATTATCACTGAATAATATTTTGAAGCCAGATGGCTAACTTCTTGTCCTCCACACTACAACTAATAACAGTACCAATTGAGATGCTGGAAATTGAGCAAAAAGTGAAGCTTAGGTTCCAGACATTTTCTGCCCAGTGGAAATGATCTAGGATGTTATGCAAGGGAAATAGTGATCAGTAGAAATAGCAGATGATCAGATACTTTGTAACAAACAAGCTATTTTTTCCCCTAATCAGAGAAACAGAATGACCAACGATGGGCAAAAAAAAGCAGTGGGAGCAGAAGGAACTTCTGACTTCCTGTCAACTTCCTCGTGGGAATCTGGCAGGGAGCATTGGAAATCTCTTCCTTCTCCTCCTCCTTTCCTTTCCTTTGTAAGTGGCTGCCAATGGGTGGGGGAGGGAGCAAGGGATTGTGAGACTGACTGGGAAACTGTCACAGAAGTTTGACAGTGAATCACATGACTGCAGACTGCACACGAAGAAGAAGATGTTTCGCTTCTCATCCAAGAAGCTTCATCGGTTCTGGAAGGATGGTGGGGGCTATTGAAGGAATAATTCTGACAGGATTGGGGGGGGGGGTTGGAAGGATCATATTTCTTTGCAGTCCTCGGGTGGTTAGCATTCTCCCTGAGAGCTCTTGAGGCCACTTTGGGGGGGGGGTTATCTATGCCCTCAGGGTCCCCTGAATCAGAGTGCAAATGGGGGTGGCATCTTTCTTGGAACTGCTGGAAGGACTGCATTGTAGGCAGCAGATAGGTGGTATCTTATCCCTCCCCCTCTGTCAATATAAATGGCCTATTTTACCCCTCTTTCAAATCAGTGGCCCTCTCGATCTAGAACAGACATGTCAAACACAAGGCCCGGGGGCCAGATCCGGCCCGCGAAGTGGTTTCATACGGCCCGCAAAGCCATCCTGGAAACAGTGAGGGAACGGCCCCCACTGCCTTGGCCCTGGCCCAGAGACCCTCCTTCTGCCGGAGACCCTCAGATCTGTCCCACTCCTGCCCAGGCCCCCATAGGCACCCTTGATGCGAACGATGTAGAGCTGGCCACGCCCACCCAGTAGGCCATACGCACTCTAGCCACACCCACCCAGTAGGCCACGCCCACCCTGGCCATACCCACCCGGCCCCCTGAGGGCAACCACAGTGCTGATGCGGCCCTCAATGAAATTGAGTTTGACACCCCTGATCTAGAATGTAGCAACCATTCTTCCGTCGTCCCCGCCATCTTGCCAGAACCGATGAAACCTCTTGGATGAGAAGCGAAACATCCTCTTCTTCAAGGAAAAAAAAACCCCAATCCGCTTGCCTTTTGAAAAAAGCATCTTTGAGACATCTAATAAAGATATTTCCTAGAAACTGGGTGGGGGGGGGCAGGGGTGGGTGGGGGGGGCAGGCCATGCAATTTCCAGCTAGCCCTCCCCTCCCCCTCATTTCTCCAATTGGGCGTTTGAGTTCCCCCTCCCCCCGTTGTTCTAAACAAATGTTAAGCTATCCGGAGGCTCAATATGCCCATTTTTCTTTTCCAGAATAATAATAATAATAAAAATCGGGGGGGGGGGGGGATTGCGTAACTCTAGTTAAAGAAAAATATTACCGTAAGCCAGACTTCTTTCTCCAAATCAAGGAGCACCAGATGTCCAGCCCTAGCAAAAAGGGGCAGCCTTTTGCAGCTCTGCTTGCAAGCTTTCCAGAGGCATCTGTTCTGCTTTGGAAAGCAGAATGTTTGAGTGGGTGGACCTTGGTCTGATACAAGGCAATTTTTCTTGTCTGCCCACGAGGCCCTCTTTAATGCCTTATCCTCAGGAGATCAGACATGCAGGGCGGGTCGTCCATGCAAAGGGACAGAGCCTTCTGTTTGTTTTGGGATGGGAAGTGCACCACAACTCCCCCCCCCCCCCCGTTAGGTTTAGGAATTCATGCTGGCAGGATGGACTGTCGGCCGAGAATCTGCTCCTCCTGTATTGATCTCTCTTTATTTTTAAACCCGGCTGCATTAATAATAGAAAAGCAGTTTGAACATTTCTCAGTTTTTGCTTCAAATGGGGTAGGAGGAGATATTTCACGTGCGATTCTTGGTGAAGTAGCTTGCGTGCAGCGACTTCTGTAACTTTGTTTTTTTTAAAAAAATACTGTGTTTCATAATCAAAGGACCTCTGTGTAAAGTGAGACGTCTGCACGGCACAGGTAGTCCTCGACTTAACAACCCTAATGAGGAACAAGATTCTGTTGCTTAAGCAAGGAGGATGTTAAGTGAGCCGTGCCTGATTTTTATGAACTTCCCCCCCCCCCCCCCACAGTTATTAAGCAAACCACTGCAGCTCTTAAGTGAATCATTGTCATTAAGCAAATCCGGCTTCTCCCATTCATTTTTACTTTTCTGAAGCCAGCTGGGAAGGTCACAAATAGTTTAAGGGTCTCCAACTTGAGCAGGGGATTGGACTAGAACAGGGGTAGACAGCCTTGGCCCTTTTATGACTCGTGGACTTTAACTCCCAGAATTCCTCAGCCAGCTCTGCTGGGTCAGGAATTCTGGGAGTTGAAGTCCACGAGTCATAAAAGAGCCAAGGTGCCTACCCTTGGACTAGAAGATCTCTAAAGTCCCTTCCAGAGCTTATTCTGTATTCTTTAAATCCTGATCTGCGGACCGGCACCAGTCTGCGGCATGGCAGAAACCGGGCCATGCAAACAAATGAAGCCCCATCTGCGGGATGCAAGCAGCATTTGAAACCACGCCCCCTGTGGTCCACGGAAAAACCTCTCTCCATGGAACCGATCCCTGGTGCCCAGAAGGTTGGGGCCCGCTGCTCTACATGGCAATCACATCACCCCGGGATGCTGCAAGTATCATATATGCTTGTTGCCAAGCGCCCGAATTTTGATCAGGTGTAAGATCATCACAGTAGGATGCTGCAATGGTCGTAGGTGTGAGGACCGGTTGCGCTTTTTTCTCAGTGCCGTTTCACTCACTAAATGAATGGTTGTAAGTTGAGGACTACCCTATACCTAAATGAAATACATTTCCCACTCACCTGATGGGACAAAGCATTTGCCAACCTGGCAATCATCTGCTGGTCACAACAAGAGTCACCAAAGACACCCCCTAGGATGGATGTTTGTTGCAAGAAGAAAAATAGGAATTAATGTAAAGTCAAGTCCATCTAATTTTTTGTAAGCTCAGAGAAGAATTTGGCTTTCTATTTCCTACCCCAAAATGGTGCTTCCCGGTTTTCCCATTACATTTGGCTGATTATGGGATTGATTTGCTCAAATTCTGTCGATAGGTAGTTACTGGACAAGGCAGTGTTCTCAGAGTGATTAACAAAAACAAAACTCATAAACGGGTGGGAAAATTTGGAGTGGAAGAAAGAAAAATTGGGAAACAAAGAAAATAATGCATCCATCTGAGATAATGACTGCAGAAGAAAAAGATAGATTGGAGAAAGAATGTGACCTTTCGAAAACATTTATCCACGTAGATTTTCTCAGGAAAATGGGAAAGGAAGGAATAACTTAGTGGAATTGAAAGGTGGGAAGAGCAGCAGCTGTTACAGTGCTACATAATAGGGCTTTAACTAGATCTGGTATTTTCCACATGTGTCCATTTAGAACAGGGGTGTCAAACTCAATTTCATGGAGGGCCGCATCAGCATTGCGGTTGCCCTCAAGGGGCCGGGTGGGTATGGCCTGTGTGGGTGTGGTCTACTGGGTGGGTGGGCGTGGCTAGAGTGCATATGGCCTACTGGGTGGGTGTGGCCAGCTCTACATCATTCGCATCAAGGGTGCCTATGGGGGCCTGGGCAGGAGTGGGACAGATCTGGGGGTCTCTGGGCCAGGGCTAAGGCAGTGGGGGCCGTTCCCTTACTGTTTCCAGGATGGCTTCGTGGGCCGCATGAAACCACTTCGCGGGCCGGATCTGGCCCCCGGGCCTTGTGTTTGACATGTCTGATTTAGAAGCAGCATCTTTTGAGTTCAAGAGGACTGACTAATATGGCTTGCACATTAATGTCTGCATCATGAGCAGGGCTTTTTTTGTCATAGAACGCTCAGAACGGAGTTCCGGCACCTTTTTTGGATGGAACCTTGTAGGGTAGACAAGGCGGGTTGTATGACATGTGTGAGTTCCGGCACCTTTTTCTTTTACAAAAAAAGCACTGATCATGAGTAAGGTAACTAAATGAGAAGTATAGCTTAAAAACCAATGGAGATTTCTCTGGGTAAAATACTACACCTGAATCCATAAGCTGTAGAGAAGTTAGTTGTCTCCCCAAAGCTTTCGCTATACATGTGGTCCTCAACTTACTACCACAATTGAGCCCAAATTTTATCTTGCTATGTGAGACAGTGGTTAAGTGAGTTTTGCCCCATTTTGCAGCCTTTCTTGCCACAGTTGTTAACTGAACCGCTACAGTGGTTACGTTAGTCACCTGGTTGTTAAGTGAATCTGGCTTCCCCGTTGCCTTTCTTCTCAGAAAGTCGTCGCCGAGGGTGATCACATGACCCCGGCACAGTGCAGCCGTCACTGAGTCAGTTGCCAAGTGTCTGAATTTTGATCACATGGCTGTGGGGCGATGCTGCAACAGTTGTAAGTGCGAAAAACAGTCATAAGTCACCTTTTTCAGTACCGTTGTAACTTTGAACGATCGCTAAGTGAATTGTTGTAAATTGAGGACTACCTACAGTAGTGGCTAAAATTGTGGAAACCTTTTGGGAAAAGTGTATTTTTGAGGTTTGATGGCTAATAACACCACTTTTTTTATTGGAGTAGTACCATAAAATTATATAACAATGGAAAGAGAATTTAATCAAGAATGTAATGTAACATGGTTTGTTCAGTTATCTGTGCTGTATTCTATGAAAAGTGATAGCCAAATAACCAGAAAAAAGGAAGCACAACTTGCTTAGGTTGGTATCAGGTAGCTTTCCTTCATCTGATTGTAGCCAATCAGCATGAGTGTGTAGAGAGCCAATCAGGTGTCATCTTGTTTTGGCAATGAGCCAATCAGATCACAGTAGGATTCACTTATTGGTGTCATGTACTGAAGCTGAGAGGAGGACAATTTGTCGGTGTGTCGTGTGATCGTTATCAAGTCGCTTGGGGTTTTTTGTGTTCTTTCATTTAGCGAGCTTGCAAAAACATAATAAAATTAAAGTAATGGTGCAAAGAGTTGACCGGTCCCCCAGAAAGCGATGTAAAATAGCATTATTAAGTGAAGAAGTCTACAGTTATAAAGAAATTAGAAGAAAAAATGGTGGAAACTTAACCAAAGGTGGCCTTTCTACTGTACACTTTTTCCAAAAGGTCTCCACAATTTTGGCCACTACTGTATATTATACTAGTTTCAATTTTTGGTTCTCTGAAGATGTGCGGGGGGGGGGGGCATGAGATCTTTCCTATTATCTAATACTTAAGGGCTTGTTAATTGCAGGCGCCAAGAATGTAAGCTGAGGTCTTTGGTATGCAAATTGGATCCATCTTATCATCCTGCCACTTCAGTGAAGTTGCGTATTAAACATTATACCCTCACAGCTGGTGAACTGTGTTGACCAGAACTTTTTTTAAAAAAACATTTTTTAGTAATCTGGCAAACGCATTGAATTACGTATTTTCTTCTACTTCTGCTAAATTCTATACTCTGCAGTACCCTATGGATAATACATGTCTGCTCACAAGCTCTCTTCTTTGGGTGAAGTGTACCTGTCAGCAACCATTCCCATAAGCAAGGTTCTGTGTTTTTTTTTTAATTTTATTTATATACCGCCCTTCTCCCGAAGGACTCAGGGCGGTGAACAGGGCAAACATATAAAAATACAAAGATACAAAAGTTCAAAAGAATTAAACACAATGCCCAGCTAAAACAATAAATAGATATATTAAAAACCACAGTAAAATCCCAACCCATCCCCCATCAGGCCAGGCCGGCTTGTTCGAATAAGTGCGTCTTCAGATCGCGTCGGAAGGAGCGAAGGTCGGGCGCCATCCGGAGCTCGACCGGCAACTGATTCCACAAATCTGGCGCGCCCACAGAGAAGGACCTCCCCCTGGGGACCACCAGACGACATTCTCTGACCGGTGGCACCCTGAGGAGGCCCTCTCTGTGGGAGCGCACAGGGCGGAGGGAAGTTGATGCCGGCAGCAGGTGATCCCTGAGGTACTCCGGACCCATGCCATGTAGGGCAGGGGTGTCAAACTCAATTTCATGGAGGGCCGCATCAGCATTGCGGTTGCCCTCAAGGGGCCGGGTGGGTATGGCCTGTGTGGGCGTGGCCTACTGGGTGGGCGTGGCTAAAGTGCATATGGCCTACTGGGTGGGCATGGCCAGCTCTACATCGTTGGCATCAAGGGTGCCTATGGGGGCCTGGGCAGGAGTGGGACAGATCTGAGGGTCTCTGGCGGAAGGAGGGTCTCTGGGCCAGGGCCAAGGCAGTGGGGGCCGTTCCCTCACTGTTTCCAGGATGGTTTCGTGGGCCGCATGAAACCACTTCGCGGGCCGGATCTGGCCCCCGGGCCTTGTGTTTGACATGTCTGATGTAGGGCCTTGAACACCATTACCAGTACCAGTACCTTTACCCTTTTTTCAGAGCCCTTGTCGGTTTGATTGCTTCCCTGTCTACACACTTCCTCAAATGTGTCTAGAGGTGGATCTGCCCGGCCCTGAGAGGCCATGAGCATGCGAAGAGATTAATCTCCTCCCTTCGTTAGCCATTGCTGATTATCACATTTTCTCAGCTGTTATGTATTTTTAATTTCTATATTTCTTGCTGCAATTGTTTCTCCCCCCCCCTCTTAATGCTGTTTGTTCTTCAGAATCCCTTGTTGAGAAGGGTAAGCTATACATATTTATTTGGAGGAAGATTTATTTGGAAGAGGGATTGAAATGATCGATTGATTGATTGAATAAATAGCTAAATCTAGGTATGGTCTGATCAACACAGGAATACATTTCCTTTGACTCTGATGTTGTACTTGTTATACACTGGTAGTCCTCGACTTACAGCCATCTATTTAGTGACCGTTCGAAGTTACAGCGGCAGTGAAAAAGGTGAGTTATGGGCATCTTTCATATTTAATCACCACGGTCACATGATCAAAACTCAGGTGCCTGGCAACTTGTTCAAGTTTATGACAGTTGCAGTGTCCTGGGGTCATGGGGATGACCTTTTGCGACCTTCTGACAAACAAAGTCAATGAGGAAGCCAGATTCACTTGCCAACTTCCTAACTTAACAACTGCAGTGATTCAACTGTGGCAAGAAAGATTGCAACATGGGCCAAAACTCACTTTACATCTGTCTCGCTTAGCAACAAATTTTGAGCTCGTACGTTGAGGACTATCTGTATAGTGTAGGATGGCGTTTGGTTTGCTCTTAGCTGTTTCCCACTGTTGGCTTCTGTTCAACCTGCGATCCACAAGACACCCGTTATTGGAGTGGCATTTCTCTCTTTCGAAATGTACATTTGTTGGGAACAGTTTTTCAATTTTTCCATTTCCATTTACTATCATATTCAAGGTCTGCCTGTTTTTCCCCCTTCCTTTTACTACTGAAATAACTAAAAAAAAGGCATTTTCATTGCTCTTAGTTTTTCTTTTGAGCTCAAGTTGGATGTATTTATGTTTTTATTCTAGAATGTGGTGCACTGACAAATCAATTAAAAATCTAAGCTTTTAAAAAAATGTCCTTATGGCTTTTTTTCTGAAAATATTAAGTATTTGCAATTAGACATTCCTGGCGATTACATCCATCTACTGTATATGTTGTTTTTGACTATAAGCTAAGTAGCAGCAGTGAAAATACAGATAGATACTCCTTGATTTACAACCTTCATGGAGCTTGCCTATTATGGTAGTAAGTTGTGTAAGAGCTCATCGCTTGACAGAGCCGATTTTACAATACTGTATGTTTTGGAAGGTTTGCGAAGCAAATCACCGTGGTCATTAAACGAATATTCAGTTGTCTAAGCAAATGCTGCAGTTGTCCAGTATATCCATCGTTCGCTGTGGAGTGGTTTTGCCGAAAACCAAAAGTAAATGCTGGTTTTCGGCAAAAACATTATAAATTGCAACCATACAATTACAGGGCACTGCAAATGGCCATAAATGCAGGCCGTTGCCAGGGTACCCAAAATGTAGCCATGTGACACTGGCAGAGTACCTTTTGGGTGGGGGTCCATTGTAACTTGGAAGTTCGCTAAGTGACTGCAATAGAGACTGGCAACTGTGTGGCTAAGCAGCAGAGTCATTATGCGTGACATTCCCTGACATTACTTATGTCAGTTCCAACTGCAGTTGTTAAGTGCAGGTGAATAAACACATTGCCGTGTGACCATGACATGCGACTTCCACCGGCTTTCCAAGTTGACTTTGCTTGTCAGTAACTGGCTGCAAAAAAAAAAAAATGCAACTGGCGAATGATGGCAGGACACTGTGACGGCTGCAACTTCACCGTCATAACTTTGAGCAGAGCTCAGTGAGGAAAGACTTACCTGTGTTGTATAGCTCGGGGTGGAAACGTTGGGATCCTGCTGTTCACTGAGCTTGATTTTCTTCCTGCAAAACCATCTCAAAGGTGCTTTTTCAAGAGACAGCTTCGGTTTTCCTTGAAGACATTTCGCTTCTCCTCCAAGAAGCTTCTTCAGTTCTGACTGAACGGTGGAGAATGGAAGGATTTCCACTCAGCAGTGCCAAGAAGGTTCCACACCCATTTGCACTATTCAGGTGACCCCAGGGGCACAGATAAACCTCCAAGTGGCCTCAACGACTCCCAGAGAGAGTGCTAATGGCATGGGTCCGGGTTATTTACGGGAGCACCTTTTGCCGGCGTTAACTTCCCATCGCCCTGTGCGCTCCCACAGAGAGGGCCTCCTCAGGGTGCCGTCGGTCAGGGAATGTCGATTGGCGGCCCCCAGGGGGAGAGCATTCTCTGTGAGTGCGCCTGCCCTCTGGAATCAGCTTCCGGTTGAGCTCCGGATGGCTCCCGACCTTCGCTTGTTTCGCCGCGACCTGAAGACTTGGCTATTTGAACCTGCCGGCCTGGACTGAGGGACTGGGATTTTAGATTTTAAATTTTAAAAACTTTAAATTTTAGTATGTGTTTATTGTTTAGGGCTATTTGATTGAATCTCATTTTAATTTTTATACATTATGTGTTGTTTATAGTGTTTTAATTGCCCTGTACACCGGCCCGAGTCCTTTCGGAGAGGGGCGGTATATAAATCCAATTAAATAAATAAATAAATAAATAAATAAATAAATAATGCCCAGATGTCTGCAAAGGAATATAAACCTTTCCATTCTCCACCGTTCAGTCAGGACTGAAGAAGCTTCTTGAATAAGAAGCGAAACGTCTTCAAGGAAAAAGAAAGAAAATCCTGTTGCCTCTTGAAAAAGCACCTTTGGGACAACCGTGACCTGGATGACTTGAGCACCTCCGTAGACATTCCTGCAAAAAAAATAATTGCCAGACTAGGGAACATTGCCAATGCTTTGGCACAAGAAAGTGGAGATAGCTGGGTTTTTATGTGTGACAGACTGTCCCCACCTGTCTGGATGAGGGTTGTTTTAATTTTTGTGCCTATTTCCAGTTGGCCTACCTGGCTTGATAGGTTGCGTTGTTTCATCCTGGATGGTTCCTGCCTGTTGTGTTTGTTCTTGCTTATCTATTGCTGGGTGTGCAATAAGGAGGAAATCCTCTTGCTTTGCTTCTATTCTTAGTCTTTGTTTGCTTTTTGCAATAATTTATAGACCAGGTTTATGTTATTATTATATTATATATATTATTGGCTGATCTACCAAAATACCGGGCTTCTAGGAATTGGATTTGGGTTAATCAAAAATGGTTCCCATTTCTTGGTTGAATTTACCTGTGTTTGTGAAACTGAAGAATTTTCATTATTATAAGCCAACTGATATTCCTGGATATGTATTCTGTTAACCTTTTGAATGTTCAGATATAGTAGTGACTTTCTTGCATAAATTATAAACAGTTCTTCTTTTATCTTTGTGTTGAATCTTGGGGGAGGGGAGGGCAGTTTTTTCTCCCACCGTTTTATTAATTTCATTTATTGATTTCATTCTACAAGAGTCAATTTTTGAACAATATACATAAAACAAAAACGAACCCCTCGCCACTCCAAAAGGAAAAAAAACAACAACAGTACATAGAAACAACAGTACATACATAAAAACATAGAAAAAGACAAAAATCCTATAATTATAAATATATTCTATGTTTACTTGATTTTATACATCTTCAAAAAAAGTAAACTAAATTTTCAGTATTCACCAAGCTTTCCAATTTTTGTTTGTCCAGAGAGAAAAATATTGTGAAATTTTTCTGATTGACAGGATATATAATTTTGTTAAAAAATAGTTAGATAACACATTTTTAAAACCCAGTCTTTTATATCTGAAGTCAAAGTACTTTTTCACCTCCGGAGGATTATTCTTTTTGTTATTCCTGGAATACAAAAAAAATTGTTCACAGCATTTTAAGTTCCAAGTCATACAATAAGCATGCTCTTAAAAAGCAAAGTTGGATCTTTGAGTTTCTTGGCTTAAGATGCTTTAGAGGGATTTTCACGTTTTCTGGGCTGCTATTATTGTGGGCTGAGATTTGGTTGGCCTTGACCACGTTAGCCTGGCTATTCCCTCGGGTATTTTAGGCCAGGAGATTAGGTAAGCTCATTGTGTAATATAGGTTGGTGTGCCTTAATAGTGTGTCTTGTGGCTGTGATTTTGCCTTGTCTCTCTATTGTGTATTGTAATTCTGGTTTTATTCCTACGTATACACGCCTGAGGCCATCTCTCTTTGGAATTGGGCAGCGATATAAATCCATTAAGTAAGTAAATACGCCTAGTTATTTGATGGTTTCTGAGTTATTTTTCGTGTACGGGAGAATTATTCTTTTCGTATCCTTCAGACCTTGTATTCCACTCATCCATTTTATTTCACAAGGTTTCACCAATACCTACTCAAGTCATATTTGCCTTCTTTGCATTTAAACGTTTTAATTCATCCCGTTTTCCTGCAGACACTTTGCATTTGCCCAGGCATATTGGGATTTTGGGGATATATGAATTGACCCACTCCTTTCTTTATTGAAATAACCCTACATATCCTCTCGGTGAAATCCCAGTACTTGGCATGACACTATTTTCCGGCACGCTGTTCTGCCTTTCCTATAAGACTTGGTTTGGATCAGGTTAGCAAGATGCCTTCCAAACCCTTTCTTGCCAATTCTTATGAGGTGTAGCCCATCTCTTGTTAGGAATTCCTCATCTTGAAAACACATACCGCCAACTAAACCAGGGATGTGCAACTTTGGCAACTTTTAAGACCTGTGAACCTTTGCTGGCTGGGGAATTCTGAGAGTTGAAGTCCACAAGTCTTAAAGCTGCCAGGGTTGGACATCCCTGATCTAAACTGTTTTTTTATTGGCATACGTTGATTAGCCAGTTGTTCCCCTCTGGTAATTTGTTGTGGACCCTGGCTGGCAGGATCCAGAAGAGTCTCTTCTGCCTTGGCTCCCACTGTTTGCAACATCATGCCCCTGAGGTGAGATCTGTACCCATCCTTTGGACCTTCCGTTAGGTCAGGGGTCTTCAAACTTGGCCCCTTTAGGACTTGTGGACTTCAACTCCCAGAATTCATCAGCCAGGCACGCGTGCCTGGCTGAGGTTTTCTGGCAGCTGAAGTCCACAAGTCATAAAAGGGCCGAAGTTTGAAGACCCCTGCGCTAGGTCCTGAAGACCTGACTCTTATCAACTGGCCCGGGGCCCCAATGGAGGGGTGTCATTCTGGAGGTGACTAATGCATTAGATCAGGGATTTTCAACCAGTGGTACAGGTACCACCTGTGGTACATTGGCACCTGGCAGGTGGTACGCGGCCATCCTACAAAAGTGGTAGCAGGGGAGGGGAATGAGCTGAACTGGTGGCAGCACCGCATAAGCCTGAGCGAGAGACGGCTGGAGCTGCAGGGCTGTCAGGGCTCAGCAGAAGCGCCAGGATCAGCGTCAGGCTCCTGCTGGAGCTCGGCGCTGATCCCAGCACATCTGCTGAGCCCAGAAGAAGAGCCCATCAGCTGGAATGTTGCAGCATCTCCAGGGTCTCGTAATTTACATTCAGATGCTCGGCAACTGATTCATATTTATGACGGTCACAGTGTCCCAGGGTCATGTGAAGTCACCAAAACCTTCTGCAACCACCCAGCAGAGGGGGGGAATAAAAACCAAACACCCCCCCACCCCACCCCCGCTTCCAATTCTCAACAGAAATGCTCATAACAATTGAAACCTCGGACAGGAGGAAGAGCGCCGCTGGGCAGGCAGGTGTCTTGCTTGGCTGTGGCTTGAGGGGCACTTTTTTCAGTGCCATTGTAACTTTGAACAGTCACCAAGTGAACTGTTGTAAGTCGAGGACTACCTGTACTTCATCACTTTTTCCCTTTTTTTTTTTTGGTCATCAAGTTTTTGACACCTTGCTAGGCGACTGGTGGTACTCGGATGTTGCCATATCCTAAAAAGTGGTACAGTGGGTGAAAAGGTTGAAAAGCCCTGGACTAGATAAAACCTCACCTTCTCCCTGTGCGCATCTTGCTCCCTTTCTCCTCATCTCGGTCAATTTTAATTCAAATTTAATATCCCTGTTTATTGTTTAATGTTTCATTTTAGCATTTTGATTGATTGATTGTAGGCTGCCTGGAGTCTCCTTGGCAAGAAGGGCAGCATATAAGTTTAATAAATAATTTCTCTCTCCTCTCTCTCTCTCTCTCTCTCTCTCTCCCTCCCTCCCTCCCTCCCTCCCTCCTCCTGGGCCAAATCCCTCAAGAGGAAAGAATGAAAAATATACCCTCCATATTCCCTTCTCCCTTGCAAAATGTCTTCAGGTTATGTCCGACGGTATCATTTGTTCTAGCAGGGATCGGTAGAAAAGGATATTTGTCAGTGGGCTTCAGAGTGATGAGGGTTTTTTCCCCCCCTTCAGGTAATGAATGTTGCATTTTAGTTGATAGACGGTCCATCTGTAAATTGGTGCTTCATTTCCTTTCTTTCATTAGAGAGATTCCAATCATCACTATGACTCCATCATTTTCTCCCCTTTAGAACAAAGGCAAGAATCTTGTTAAATGGCTTCCTCGGTCCCAGAGGCCTTTGATAGCAGCTTTTCATCCAGGAATCTAGAAATGTGATCAACAATGAGTCCCTGGAATAGATTCTGAATCTCCAGAATATAAGAACTATTGTTGAGAGACTTGGGCCATTCCCTTCCTTCATCCTCTCTACTTGCTGTCTTCCATCTTCTGGAGGGCTTCTTGAAGCACTTCTTATGTATTATTCAAGAATTTCAGACTCTGAACAGCTTACATTCCCTACTCCACAAAGAAGGCTAATAATATGCATAACAACAACGTCAATTTACACTTAACCGCTAAGAAACAATACCAGAATACATTAAAATAAAACTCCAAATGTTAAGGAGGGACAAAATTCATCACACATCTAACTCTAGGGCCACTTGAAAAGTCAGGTTTTAATAGTCTTTCTAAAGCCCAGCAGAGTTGGAGCTGTACAGATCGCAGAGGGAATACTGTTGAGCCTCTTAAACTTTACTATAATCTAAAGTTTTTATGTGTGAGCTTCTCTTTCCACTCTTTATAGTTTCTTCGTTATCCCTGAGATTTTTCCTTACTTGCTGGAATTGTGACCTAAATCTAAAAATGGTGTTTGAACTTATCTTATCCATTTGCAAATGAAATAGGATGCATAACTCAAAAATGGTCTTCTTTAGGTCACAAAGGTGCTTTTTCCAAAAGGCAGCTGGATTTTCTTGTTTTTCCTTGAAGGCGATGACAAGGGAAACAGCTGCAAGGAAAACAAAAGTCCAGTTGCCTCCAGGTACATGGATCAAATTTGTCACACATCTTTGGGCATTTTCAAGCCTATTATGAGCTTGGGGGAGGGTTCCATCCATTGAGGGGTAATATATACATATACACATACACAGGGCTTTTTTCCTCATAGAACGCTCAGAACGGAGTTCCGGCACCTTTTTTGGATGGAACCTTGTAGCGTAGGCAAGGCGGGTTGTATGACATGTGTGAGTTCCGGCACCTTTTACACACACACACACACACACACACACACACACGCACGCATATATCTCAGAAGGGTATGGCTGACTGATGAAAACTAATAAGTTTGAAATGCATATTAGTCTCCCTTAATTCTTTGTTAGCAATTTAAAAAATTTTTTACACAAATATGAGCTGTCACCGGTGTGACTAATGCCTGTCGATGGCCTTCAGGATAGGCTGACACAGGAGATAAAAGATTTGTCCCATGTTTGGGGCCTAGCAAGGTAATCTAAGAGTTAACAAGCATTTGTCATATATATATATATATATATATAATTTAGATTACCTTGCTAGGCCCCAAACATGGGGCAAATCTTTATTTCCTGTTTTCAGCCTATCTTGAAGGCCATCGAACAGGCTGTAGTCACTGCTGGTTTCCAGCAAAAAAAAAACATTGCCAATTGCGGTCATGTGACTGCAAGATGCTGCAAATGGCCATAACTGCAGACTGATTGCCGAGTACCCAAAATGCAGTCCCGTGACCACGGGAGGAGTGGGTGGATGTTGGAAAATTGAATCCTGGTCATAAGAAGTTTTGGAGGGGAATCCGTTGTAACGTTGAACAGTTGCTAAGCAACTGGATGGAAGTCAAGGACTAACTGTGACCCAGAGTCTCTTAAGAAAGGAAATGTATGAAAATGCATTTCAAGAGGTGCCATGAGGAATATTCTACACATCTGGAAACAAAATTGCTCAGGTTCATTCCAAGTTGGACTCTGGATAGGCAGATCCGAGCTAAAGTTGGCTAAAGCAGCGGCCTTTATTGTACGGCGCTTGAGCCTGTGGACAAGGCAAGCAAGTGGACAAGGTTCTTGAGATTATTAGCCCTGTCACAGGCATATAACATCCATGTCCTTCCTGGTTGATGAAGACTGTCAGGAAGGTGCATCGTGAATGGGTTCTGCAGTGAAAAATTCACCCTTGTGTGAATTTCCATCCTTTTCACCTGTAATGAAAGGATAGAGGTGATATATTCTCTTCTCAAGAAGCCACCTCTGCTGAACACCTAAATCTCGCAGTTCTATCTATTATGTATGTCTATCGGTCCATAGAGTATGGCTGTAGTAGTATTATTTATTCCTTTTATTGTCTTCTTTGCTTTGCCCCTTTATTGGTATTATCCCCCAGTGAGGCACTACCTTGACGTGTTTATGGGACTTGTGTGTCCTGAGGAAGATGGGAGCTGTGCCAAACATAAATTACAGGTAGTCCTTGACTTATGACCCCAACTGAGCCCAAAATGGCTTTTGCTAAGCAAGCCCCATTTTACAACCTTTCTTGCCACGGTTCTTAATTAAATCACTGCAGTTGTTAAGTCAGTAAAACTGGTTGTTAAGTGGATCTCGCTTCCCCACTGACTTTACTTGTGAGAAGGTCGCAAAAGGTGATCACGTGACCCCGGGGACACTACAATTGTCATAAATATGAGTCAGTTGTCAAGTGGCTGAATTTTGATCACGTGACCATGGGGATGCTGCAACAGTCGTGTCAAAAATGACCATAGGTCACTTTTTTCAGTGCTGCTGTAACTTTGAATGGTCACTAAATGAACTGTTGTAAGTCAAGGACTGCCTGTACATACATTTATACCACCTCAGTTGTTAACAAGGACCAGGCTAGATGTTGTTAGTATTATTTTCTCTGTTGCCTTGCAAGTACAGTGAGTGCTTTTGTACCGGAGACAAATTCCTTGTGTGTCTAATCACACTTGGCCAAATAAATAAAATACTCCAAGTCGGTGTCATCTCTTGGGACTGGGTTAGCGTAGCGCTATTTGCCTTGGTCCTACTTGATGTATGGAAGGTCACCAATCATGGGATCCACCTGCAAGAGTTGGGAAGGAGGTTTACTGTGCCTCTGCTTGGATCTCTTTGCACTGTTGGACTTTCGGGACTCAACGGCTTTCCCCACTCCTGATCAAAAGCTGCACGGTGCCATTTTGTGAGAAGCTCCCTGGCTACATGAAGTGAGGTAGCCTCAGTGTGCAGATGATATGCGGTTATTGGATCTTAGCCCCTGATCAGCAGGTAACGATATTGTTCAGTTGCAGGTAGTCCTCAACTTACAACATTTTGTGACTGTTCAAAGTTATAACGTCACTGAAGAAAGTAACTGACCATTTTTCACAGTTCCAATCTTTGTAGCATCCCGGGGATCATGTGACCAAAAATTCAGGGGCTTGGCGACTGGTTCATTCTTTTGACCGTTGCTGTGTCACCGAGGGGGTCACGTGATCCCCTTTTGCGGCCTTCTGACAAGCGAAGTCAATGGGGAAGCCAGATTCAGTTAATAACGGAAGTTACTAATTTATCAGCTCCAGTGATTCGCTTAATAACTGCGGAAAGAAAGGTCGTAAAATGGGGCAAAACTCACTTAACCTGTCTCAGTTAGCAACAGAAAGTTTGGGCTCAATTGCAGTTGTAAGTTGAAGACTCCCTGTATTCCGGTGCACGAAGGCTGTTAAGAGTCTGTTGGTAGGCTGTGTAATCTTTGTGTTGTTTCATTAACATGGGTTCTTAATATTTTTGTGGTGATTATTTTCTCACTTTGTTGTTCTAAATTTATTTGTTATTTTCTGCTGTCTAAAAGTTGCTATGGCGATTGAGGTGGCTTATAAATCAAGTAAATAACTCAGTTCTTAGATGGTCTAATCGATAGAATCTACACTAGGTATTCAACTTGTGATTTTTGTTATCACTTTGTTTTTGTTTGTTTGTATGCTATCCAGAGTCTTTGGGGATTTGAGTGGATTACAGGGATTGCTAATAATTAAACAACCAAGCAAGCTTCCTTTACTTTGCTGGATCAAAGAGTCATCTAATCCAGGGCTCTTCAAACTTGGCCCTTTTATGACTTGTGGACTTCAACTCGCGTGCCTGGCTGAGGAATTCTGGGAGTTGAAGCCCACAAGTCATAAAAGGGCCTAGTTTGAAGAGCCCTGATCTAATCCCATCCTTGCATGAATTTTAAATGTTTTTTTTTAAAATAAGATTGCAATTATCTTAGGTTCACAGCAGTAACATCAGGCAAGGCTGGATTTTGGTAGGGCGAGACCTACTAAAACACCCAAATCTCTGCAGTCAAGGCTACTGCTAAGCTTGTAAGCCGCCCTGAGTCTTCGGAGAAGGGCGGGATATAAATGGAATTAAAATAAAATAAATAAAAATAAGGTTGGGTGAAGTTAGAGATTTCCATCGGGAGGCGAATGCTAAAACCAGGACCATGGATAGCTCCACGCCAGCCTCTGGCCTTGAAATTCTCTTTTCCTACATCAGTAGGAGAGAACATCTCCACTAAAACCAATGGAAGCTTTAATTAGACAGCCATACCAGTAGCATAATGAGCTCCGTTCTCTCTTGGGGGAGTTACGTGGATCGTTAAAAGACTTTCTCTTGACTCTGCATTCTCAGATTTCTGTTAAGACCAAAGAGATGGAGGTTCTGTTAGGGGTTGTTTCTCTAGGCAGAACTGCAAGGTTTAGTTTCCTGACCAGGAAGATGCAGAATAAGGGGTGGATTATATTCTCCTCTCAGCCACCACCTGCGTCCCGTGCATCGTGAATGGTCTGATGGTTCATGGGAAGAAAAATGCTGCCTTTCAAAGCAGGTGTTCTACCTGTCAGCAGCTTTTTTTTTTTTTAGAAAGGGAGATTTTATATATTTTCATGCACGATGAAGTGGTAATTAAAACGACGGCCTTAAAATGCAGATGATTTTGCTGCATCCCTTACACCAAGTTAGGGGATGCAAAGTTGAGGCGTATAGGTTTGAAATGCTTTTATTTTATTTTATTGACCCTGTGCGATAATAACGTTACTGGAATGAGGGCGCAGGCTAGGTCCCTGTCTACCTATAGGAGAAATGTATTTTCAGGTATTTGGTTTTTCTCTATAACTAGTGAGAACTGTGTGTGTCTGTGTGTGCGTAAAAGAAAGTGGTGTCAGTTGTATAACCGATAACTTGTTACAATAAAATAGTTGTTAAAAGCTTTGAGGAAGGGGGTCCTTCCTGCCTTATAATGCTGCCAAACCAGACAATACGTTATGACAGGCTGCTGTTGATCGTCCTCTGTAGAAAGTGGTAATGACAGGGCAAGGAAGATGTATTTTTCTCATGTGACGCAGAAAATCCAGGCACTGCTGTGCCTGCTTCATCAGAGTTTCACTGTTGAGTGACCAAGCTAGCCTACTCGTTAGCTGCACACCCAGAAACTTGATGCTGCTCACCACCTCCACAGGTGAATCATTAATACACAGAGCTGTGTGGTTGTGCCTGCCTTTTCCGAAATTGACAATGATCGCTTTTAGTTTTTCCTATGTTTAAAACGAGGCTGCTGTTACACAGTTCACCAAACCCTCTATTTCCTTGCGGTAAGCACCCTCACTGTCGTCTTCAACAAGACCCACTACCGCTGTATCATCTGGATACTTCACCATAGGGTTGCTGACAAACATAACATAAAACAGTCGTGGATCAGTCGGGTGAAAAACAGCCGACGTAGGAGAACGTGTGCTCAAGAAAATGGTGTTAGAAATATTAGTCCCAGCTCGCACATACTGGGGCCTGTCAATAAGAAAATCGAGAATCCAGTTGCACAAAGGAGTATTAAAGCCTAAAAGGCCGAATTTGTCTACTAGATGCTGAAGAATGATTGTAGTAAATACCGAACTGAAGTCGACAAACAAGCATTCGCACAAGTGTTTCTTAGCTCCAAGTGCGCCAAACTCAGATGAACAGAAGAGACGAACAGAACAGAAGAAATAGCATCCTCTGTAGAGAGATTTGGAGAGTAAGCAAACTGATAACGTCCTTTATCAGCTTCTCAAAGCTTTTTATAATGATGGATGTAAGTGCAACTGGATGGTAATCATAGAGACCCGTAATTGTAGACTTTTTTTTGGCACTGGCAAAATAATGGCCATCTAAAAACACAATGGGACCACTGCCAGCTGCAGTGAAAGATTGAAAATATCTGTAAGAACACAAGCCAACTTGTCTGCACGTTCCCTAAGAGCATGCCCAGGGCTGTTATCTGGGCCTGCTGCTTTCTGAATGTTAACCTTGCTTTGCTGAATGTCAACCTGCTGTTTTCTGAATATTAAAGAAAAGAAAGTCATGGAATTATTTGAAATCAAAGCTAGTGGAATTATTCGAAATCAAAGCAACGTTGTTTCCCCATCTTCCTCCTGCTCCTCCTGTTCTAAAGTCTCATTAAAAGCAAATTTATCTCGGCTTTTAAGAAGCACTGCAATAGATCTATGGGATCTTTAAATTCAGGTTGAATTTTGAGAAAAATCTTTGAAAGACCTTTCTCAATAGCATAATCCTAAACACCCCTTTAAGAAAAAAAAAACACCCCACATTGTTTGGGTGAAGAATTGCATAGTAAGAGTGAGATAAGAGGTTGTTTTTTTCCTACAAGACAAGAGAAGCTCAGCAAGCACAGCTGTGTGTATTACAAGAGGCAGTTTTTGCTTATTACCAGCTGGGTGCTGTGAAGGAGGAAAGTTTCTTTTCTCGAGGCTTCTGAGATACGATGCACTATGTCAGGGGTGTCAAACTCAATTTCACTGAGGGCCGCATCAGCATTGCGGTTGCCCTCAAGGGGCCGGGTGGGTGTGGCCTACTGGGTGGGCGTGGCTAGAGTGCGTATGGCCTACTGGGTGGGCATGGCCAGCTCTACATCGTTCGCATCAAGGGTGCCTATGGGGGCCTGGGCAGGAGTGGGACAGATCTGAGGGTCTCTGGCAGGAGGAGGCTCTCTGGGCCAGGGCCAAGGCAGTGGGGGCCGTTCCCTCACTGTTTCCAGGATGGCTTCGCGGGCCGCATGAAACCACTTTGTGGGCCGGATCCGGCCCCCAGGCCTTGTGTTTGACATGTCTGCACTATGTGCGTGTTTTCTAGCCTTAAAGAGATGTGTTGTTCTCCTATGAGGTTCTAGAGGTATGAATATGACTCTCCACGGATCTGTAGGATGACGGTACTTTCTCGACTTCTGAGCAGAGTGGGCAACTACGGTAACTTTACAATCTGTGGACTTCAACTCTCAGAATTCCCGAACCAGTCCTGCTTTGTCAGGAATTCTGGGAGTTGAAGTCCACAGTTGCCATAGTTGCCTACCCCAACTTTTGGGACTCACCCACTGCCTTCACCCCCCAAAATAATTATTAATTTTATTATTAATTTTATTTGTATACCGCCCTTCTCCCAAAGGACTCAGGGCGGTGAACAGGGCAATACATGTTAAAAAGACAGAATACAAAAATTAAAAAAGATTAAACAAGTGCCCAGAACTCTTAAATAGGTTAAAACACATTTAAAAGTAATAAAAACCCAACCCCATCCCATCAGGCAAATAATGTTGCAATCCCTCCACAGCCAGTCAGCAGGACTTCCAAAAAAAATATATTCAATTGGTTTATTCTGGGTTTAAAAGAAAATGCATTCTACATTTCTGGCACATGCCTAATGCAAAGCCTGTGTGTTGCAGTATATATTTGAATTACTGCAGACAACGTTGTTCAGCTCTGAGTCAGTGGTAAGATTGAGCTTTGTCACCCGCTTTCCAACTTTAAACATCTCTTTGGTTTGCTTGTTTGTATAAAGAATTTACACGACTGCCCGACTTGAACAGCATGAGTCTGGGCAGCTTAGCGGAAACAACCAGGGTAAAAATGGCAATCGGCAATAAACATTAATAAACCGCCTTATTCCAAGTCTGTTCATTAGTGCCTGTAGCCTTCACCTGTCCGTCTTAACAGCTGTATCTCTAGCAGCCTGGGACTGGACCTGATCCTTGTTCAATCTGCACATTCATTATGCTCAGCACTAAATTCGGACCGTCTCCATCTACTGAAAATTTCACGGGAAGCTTTCAGTTATCTCTTCCTAACCAGCACGAGAAACACTCCTTTTCTCACACTTAACCTCTCCATCTTTTGTTTTCTAGTTACAGCTACAGAAAACCCAGTATTTGCAGTTGGGGCAGAGCCGTGGCCAGTACTATGGAGGATCCTTGCCAAATGTCAATCAGATTGGCAGCAGTGCGATGGACATGTCCTTCCAGGTGAATTTTACCAGCTGTGCTCAGAAGAACGATGGGAACAGTAGAAACCAGTTAAACGTGTCCGTATAAATCACAGGTAGTCCTTGACTTATGACCACAATGAGCCCAAAATTTCTGTTGCCCCAATGAGACAGTCGCTAAGTCAGTTTTGCTTCATTTTAACCACCTTTTCTGCCACAGATGTTAACTGAATCACTCCAGTTGTTAAGTGAGTAACACTTAACAACTTCCCCATTGACTTTGCTCGTCAGAAAGTTGCAAAAAGCGATCACATGATCCTGGGACACTGCAACCGTTGTAAGCATGAGTCAGTTGCCAAGCATCTGAATTTTGATTACATGACCCCGGGGATGCTGCAATGGCGATACTTTACAAGTATGAACAACTGTTACAAGTCATTTTTTTCAGTGTCATTGTAACTTCAAACCATCATAAGTGAACTGTTGTAAGTTGGGGACTACCTGTATGTGTGCCTGAATATTAAATCTTTTAGAGCAGGGGTCTTCAAACATGGCTCTTTGATGACTTGTGGACTTCAACTCCCAGAATTCCTCAGCCAGGCACACGTGCCTGGCTGAGGCATTCTGGGAGTTGAAGTCCACAAGTCATCAAAGGGCCAAGTTTGAAGACCCCTGCTTTAGAAGTTTCACACTCTTTTTACCATGCCAATTTCCCTAGAGATGAGATAGTCACATGACTTATCTCCCTCCAGCAGACTGATCCTATGGTGGAACATCCAGTAGATTGCGTTTTCATCTCTTCCTCTTGTCTTTTCTTTAGACTCCCTTTCAGCCATCTGGGCTGGACACCAGTAGGACAAATCGACACCATGGATTGGTAGACAGGGTATATCGTGACAGGAATCGCCTTGGCTCACCACATCGGCGCCCTCTCTCTGTGGATAAGCATGGAAGACAGATATCCTTTGATTTGATAAATAGCATGAGTAGGATGGGGTAAGCGGGAATATTCTTAGATCTGTCGATGATTTTTTATTAGATGAGCAAGGGTGGAACCATAGCGATGGCAAAACACTTTTTCTTCTCCTCTTTAAAATAGAGTGATTAAATTAAGTTGGGGAGGACAGAGTACAGATTTCCGTTATTTCAAAACAATTCCTAGGCTAATCGGCATGAATTTCAAGGCACTTTGTTCTTTAATCAGTGTTTTGTGCTTTTTAGTGGACATATAAATAGAGTCTATTGGCTTTGCTCTAGCTCAGTGGTGGCGAACCTTTTGGAGACCAAGTGCCCAAACTGCAACCCAAAATCCACTTATGTATCGTCGGGTGCCGGGTGGGCGTGGCCCATTGGGTGGGTGTGGTCAGTTGGGTGGGCGTGGCCCATTGGGTGGGCGTGACTGTGGTGGTAATGGCAGAGTGGGTGGGACTAAAAAGTTCAATCAAACAATTCCAGCTTTGCGAGATCTTTTTTTTCCGCGAGAAGTTGAAATTGATTGAACCTTTTTTTTTTGCACACGGCAGCGAAGGCCTAAAGCAAAAAGGTTTTATAAAACCCAGCTGACGGTGCGCAAGCCCACAGAGTGGGCTCTGCGTGCCACCTGTGGCACGTGTGCCATAGGTTCGCCACCACGGCTCTAGCTGATTTCACAGTGTTGTCCCATGCTTACTTTGGTTTGGTTCTATATCATTGTTTTATGTGATCCTGAGTGGTTGGGAACACTAAAAGAATACAGCAGGCCTGGAAAAATAATGGCATCATACTAACAACAAGTCATTATTTCTTTCCAAAAGAAGAGAACAAATAGGGCAAAAAGTGTGGGGGGTTTTGAAAAAGATTTATTGAGGGAAAGAAACATCTAAAAAATATTTCTCCCTTAATTGTCTAATTTACGTGGATAGCTGTCCATATGGTACTGTCTATCTGTCTCCTCCTTCAGATACAAGCTGGAGAAGGTATGTATGCAATAATTTTGAAATACAGAAGTCTAATTTTTCAATTTACACATCAATCTCTAAAAGCATATTTTTGCCCGGTAAAGACTATATATCATAAAGACTATATATTGTATCATCCAAGAAATATTTATTTACCTATCTAATTTATTCAGCCAACCAGGGGTCACTCACTGAGATGGGCGACATGTAATTTGGATTAAAAAAAATAATTATTTGACAAAACAATTATAATTATTAGTTTAACTGATTAGGTATGTGTCTGCATGTTTAATTGTATGCTCTTTATAGTAAAAACATTAAAAGCTAGTGGACTGCCAATCCTGGACCATATCTTATTTGATTAAATTTACCAACAGTTTAAATAAGGCACTGCATTAAATAAGAAC
Source organism: Vipera berus (assembly GCF_964194415.1). NCBI lineage: Eukaryota > Metazoa > Chordata > Lepidosauria > Squamata > Viperidae > Vipera > Vipera berus. The sequence goes on from NC_138202.1 coordinate 10,887,289, forward strand.
CCAGGTTAGGACTGGTAATGGTTTACGACCACAGTTGACTGACCACCATAATTAAATCCGGGGTTGGAATGTGGGCAGTCGTTGTTCCTGAAGTGTATCTGTAATGGTTCTATCTACTATTCTAAACTTAAGTGCCTTCATGAAAATTGGTATCTTTCTCCTCACTACTTCTACTCCAAGGCAGGCAACAATTAGTATAAATACCTCACATAGTCAAAACAACATTAACAAAACAAATTAGAAACCATAGCGGCAGAATGAAATAATTGTAAAAGCTTAGGAAATCAATCTCTCTCTGAACATTTTGTTTCCCTAATATATAATCTGGGAAAAATGTTCCAAAGCATTCCAGACGGTCCTTGGTGCTCACTGAGTTTGCTTGTTTTCTTGCAGATGTTTCATTGCTTAACTAGGTCACATGTTCAGTGCTAGAAGGGAGTGGGGTTTGCTGTCTGTGTATATACTAGTGGCCACATGTTTCATATACTAGCGGTCACATGTTGGCCACAGGTTGAATGATCCTGCAGGACATCTAATTCTGTCCAGTATTCCAAGCAAATTATACACGCCAGGATTCATCTTCCATGTCTTCAAAGTAGCCTCTGTTGAATTATCTCCAGCAGGAAAACACTCCAGCTTCAGCAGCACTTCCCTGATTTTTAAACATTTTTAAACATCTTTTTTAAAAAGATGCTTTTAAAAACTTTCTTCCCAGCAAGGTCCCTTACCTAATTCCACCCTCTGAAGCAATGGAGACAAGTCCGCTCTTATCTTTTTCATTGCAGTCCTTCCCATATTTAAAGACAGTCCTTAAACATTTCTAAGATAGACAAAAACAGAAACAGCTTCCAAGTTGCTTATCTGCCTTTTTTCTCGAAGGCAAGGAATGGAACTTCAGAAATAACTCTGAGGGTGATATCAGTGGAAGGGCAGCCTCATATGTGTGTCACTGTGGTCTTTCACATACTCCGATCTCAATGTACATAAATTCTAAAAGAAAGGAGCAACATTTTGAATGTTGAGTGTAAGGAACTGACGGTCTCACCAAACGTTAACTGAGCACTTAGTGGGCAACCATAAATAGAGCGTGCTGTGAGTATGTCAGTTTTAAAGTCTAGCTATTTTGGCTCTGATTTTCAGAGATTGAATTGGTTGTCAACGCTTATGTGCAACCCATAACATTAAATAAAAGTGGCAAGAACCACCACAGAAACATTAAACCAAAGAGTCAGTTATCCTAAGGAGCAAGGCCGCAACGAAGAGGGAGAAAGCTACCATGTTAAAAAAAAACATGATAAATTCACTTAGTGTTGTTCACACATATGCACAAAATAGGGACTTTCACAATAGAAAAGTTAGCAAGGTCGTGTTTTTTTTTAATCACCCGCTTTACATCAGCTGCGATGAGTTTGGAACAGACCTCTGCAGTCAGTTTGAATGGCTTGCTGTGCTCATGAAAGTAAAGGCAATAGTCCTTTTAGGTACTCTTATAGTTGTGCCATTAATGTCATTTGCATCGTGCTTGGTTATTAGTTCAATAAAAAAACTGGCTATAAACTATCCAGCAGAATATCTTATGGGATATGAGGAATACTTAGCAGCTGGGGAGCATAATTTTTGCTTCCCGTGAAAAAAAATGTGTACACTGCAAATGCTTTTTTCTACTTGGCTAGCATCGTAATGGTTTCTTCCCCTTTGTCACTAGGACCAATTCTGATTCTGCCCTGCACCAGAGCACAATGAACCCCACCCAGACAGAGCCTTTCTCAGCTGGGTCACAGGATATGCAGCAAAAAAGAGGTGACTTAAAAAAAAAGCAAGCACAAACCAGGAGTTGTGGGGGAAAAAAGCTGTAAGATTGCCTGTAAACTTCGCTAGAGGCGTGTGTGTGTGTGTGTGTGTGTGTGTGTGTGTGTAGGAATTGGAGAGATGTAGCAAAGATTGTGAACTTTCACATTTGAAAAATGCTGTCCAAACGCTGAAGTTATTTTGGCTGAATGTATATTTGATCCCGAAGAGGAAGAGTCAGAACAGAAATAAACTCGCCGAAAACACTGAAAAGTATGTTAACAGTTATGTTTATACAAACATAGATCAGGGGTCTTCAAACTTGGCCCTTTGATGACTTGTGGACTTCAACTCCCAGAATTCCTCAGCCAGCATGCCTGGCTGAGGAATTCTGGGAGTTGAAGTCCACAAGTCATCAAAGGGCCAAGTTTGAAGACCCCTGACATAGATAATGCATTGTAATGAATTATGGCAAATAATAGTTGGGTTCCTCTCTCAACCCCCCCCCCCCCCAAATTCTTGCATCCAAATAAATCAAATAAATACAATGAATAGAGAAATTCACATTACTGTGTTAGATGGACTAGTAATGTGATCAAGCCCAAAGCAGCTTCCTATACTCCTCTGCTTTTCAGGGATATGCTGAGAGAATCAGCATTCAATAGTACATCTCTGAACTTTCATCTCTTCTCAAGGTTCACATGCAGGTGAAACTCGAAAAATTAGAATATTGTGCAAAAGTTCATTTATTTCAGTAATGCAACTTAAAAGGGGAAACTAATATATGAGATAGACTCAATACATGCAAAGCAAGATAGTTTAAGCTGTGATTTGTCATAATTGTGATGATTATGGCTTACAGCTCATGAAAACCCCAAATCCACAACCTCAGTAAATTAGAATATTGTGAAAAGGTGCAATATTCTAGGCTCAAAGTGTCCCACTCTAATCAGCTAATTAAGCCATAACACCTGCAAAGGGTTCCTGAGCCTTTAAATGGTCTCTCAGTCTGGTTCAGTAGGAATCACAATCATGGGGAAGACTGCTGACCTGACAGTTGTGCAGAAAACCATCATTGACACCCTCCACAAGGAGGGAAAGCCTCAAAAGGTAATTGCAAAAGAAGTTGGATGTTCCCAAAGTGCTGTATCAAAGCACATTAATAGAAAGTTATGTGGAAGGGAAAAGTATGGAAGAAAAAGATGCACAAGCAGCAGGGATGGCCGCAGCCTGGGGAGGATTGTCAGGAAAAGGCCATTCAAAAGTGTTGGGGACTTTCACAAGGAGTGGACTGAGGCTGGAGTCAGTGCATCAAGAGCCACCACACACAGACGGATCCTGGACATGGGCTTCAAATGTCGTATTCCTCTTGTCAAGCCGCTCCTGAACAACAAACAACGTCAGAAGCGTCTTACCTGAGCTAAAGAAAAACAGACCTGGTCTGTTGCTCAGTGGTCCAAAGTCCTCTTTTCTGATGACAGCAACTTTTGCATCTCATTTGGAAACCAAGGACCCAGAGTCTGGAGGAAGAATGGAGAGGCACACACTGCCAGATGCTTGAAGTCCAGTGTGAAGTTTCCACAGTCTGTGTTGATTTGGGGAGCCATGTCATCTGCTGGTGTTGGTCCACTGTGCTTCATTAAGTCCAGGGTCAACGCAGCCGTCTACCAGGAGATTTTGGAGCACTTCATGCTTCCTTCCGCAGATGAGCTTTATGGGGATGCTGACTTCATTTTCCAGCAGGACTCGGCACCTGCCCACACTGCCAAAAGCACCAAAACCTGGTTCAATGACCGTGGGATTACTGTGCTTGATTGGCCAGTAAACTCGCCTGACCTGAACCCCATAGAGAATCTATGGGGCATTTCCAAGAGAAAGATGGGAGACATGACACCGAACAATGCAGAAGAGCTGAAGGCCGCTATTGAAGCATCCTGGTCTTCCATAACACCTCAGCAGTGCCACAGGCTGATAGCTTCCATGCCACGCCGCATTGAGGCAGTAATTGCTGCAAAAGGGGCCCAAACCAAGTACTGAGTACATATGCATGCTTATACTTTTCAGAGGTCCGATATTGTTCTATGTACACTCCTTGTTTTATTGATTGCATGTAATATTCTAATTTTCTGAGATTGTGGATTTGGGGTTTTCATGAGCTGTAGGCCATAATCATCACAATTATGACAAATCACGGCTTGAACTATCTTGCTTTGCATGTATTGAGTCTATCTCATATATTAGTTTCCCCTTTTAAGTTGCATTACTGAAATAAATGAACTTTTGCACGATATTCTAATTTTTCGAGTTTCACCTGTAATGATGTACGTAACCTAGTGTCCATCATATCTGAACTTCACACCAAGCTAGTATAAAGTTTTATTTGGTCTACTCCTTGTTTCTTGTTATCAGGTAGCAGCTCTCCTGGACTTCTTGATCTATGGATCGATCGATCGATCGATATATCTATATATCTATATCGATCGATCAATAGATAGATAGATAGAGATAGATAGAGATAAATATAGAGATAGAGATAGATAGATAGATAGATAGATAGATAGATAGATAGATAGATAGATAGATATAGATATATAGGTAGATATTTAGATATATCTATATCTATAGATAGATAGATATACATATACATATAGATATAGATATAGATACAGATATGTATTTTAAATTGAAGATGCCGGTAGTTTTGTCACTGAGATATGAACTTCCCTTAAGAAGCTTTGAAAAATGCTTTCTGCAGAATGTAACTCTACTTGAATAATAGCTCTTTTTACTTTCCTAATAAGAGTGAATTGATCTTCATCTTCTTTCCTTCCCACTGTAGCCCTGCACAGCTGTCCACTCGGTTCACATGAGCTTTAAAGAGTGGAGGGGTTGTAGACACGCACACCAGCCTTCTCCTAGTTTTGCCCTCACTGTCCTTCTAAAACGATTTCTACTTACATTTGCTTGAATGTAAGGAAAGCGTTTCCTAATAAAAGCAGAGGCCTCAACTACGTTGAAGCGTCTTTTTTGTTGTTGTTCAAATCATGGGGGAATCCCTTTCGTCCCCTCCCTTCAATATCTGGGGATCAGAAACTGAGGAGGGTGATGTGGGGGACCCAGACTGCCTTCACTTTTAGCACACACAAGAATTCTGATGTTTAGGTTTAGGTTTTAGGTTTTATTAAATTTTTATACCGCCCTTCTCCCGAAGGACTCAGGGCGGTGAACAGGGCATAGAGCTCCTTGAGAACAAAGGAGATGGGATATCCCTGTGAAGGATCCCCTCTACTCCTCTTTCCCAGGAAGGCAGATTTTCAGAGCACACTTGGCTGATATATTCTTTCTCACACTGTAGTCTTATTACTGACGGTTCCAGGCATGGAGGAAGATGCACCAGAGACCGAGAAGAATCTTTCAAAACAAGGATGGGATACTAAGAAGGTACTGGCACTAATTCTGTTCAAAGTAGAGGCTCTGGTGCATGAACTACTAATACCATTGCAACTGTCAGAGATAGCGGAGCTTTCTTCTAAGAATACAGCGGATATATAAAAGTGAAAGGGGCCGTTTCAGACTCCTAAAGTGAATGGTATGTTCGGTGTATAAACCAGGGCTGAAATACTCTGTGAACACTTTTTTTATTTTAATTTTCAAGCAATCAGAAATTGAATTTCGTGTTACTAATTGCAGCATATTCCAACTCTTTGGCTTTCTGTCATTTTTAGGGTTTTTTTAAAGGGAGATGAAATCCCCCACTTTCCCCCCACATATATATACGTTAAAGGTAAAGGTTCCCCCGCACATGCGTGCTAGTCGTTTCCAACTCTACAGGCCGGTGCTCATCTCCGTTTCAAAGCTGAAGAGCCAGCGCTTGTCCGAGGATGTCTCCGTGGTCAGACGCCAAAGGCGCACGGAACGCTGTTACCTTCCCACCGTAGTGGTCCCTATTTTTCTACTTGCATTTTTACGTGCTTTCGAACTGCTAGGTTGGCAGAAGCTGGGACGAGTAACAGGCGCTCACTCTGCTATGCGGCACTCGGGATTCGACCCGCCAAACTGCCGACCTTCTGATCGACAAGCTCAGCGTCCTAAGTGGGAGGGGTGGAGTTAAAAGACTGGATTAGCTTGGAATTCCTGCAGGGGAAGAAGTGACAGAGAGCTTACCCCACTCTCCACCCTTCCAAATCCTTGGAGTGCTTAATCTGGTTGTTCTCAAAATAGCGAAGTCAGTCTGGTGAGATTCTTGTAAAGAGGTGAGCAGCAATAAAGAAACTCCTCTGATCAGCTGATGGGGTTCCTTGCACCTGAAAGAGTTGGCTGTTAGTTGGAGAAGATGGACTAGGACAGGGGTTCCCAACTTTTTCTATACCCCGCACCCTTAGAACGCTTCTGATATGTTCTCACACCCCTTACAAAAGTTCAAAATAACGGCAACGAATTATGCACATACACTATAATTTTGAAAAGCCAAGTTTTCACACCCCCTGGAATATCGTCTCGCACCCCCAGTTGGGAACCCCTGGACTAGGAGAATCTCCCATTCTTCCATGGAGACATTTTTTCCCCCTCAGTAAATAAATACAGGTGTAGTACAGGTGTCTGGGTTGATCCAGGTGGGACAGAGCTTCAGGTAGCAAGCTTGACATCTCTTCTTTGATATAATGACCTTCTTGTTTGTTTGTTTTTTGCAGCTGAGTGTCTCATGCTGACCTACTGTGCTCTGTTCTTTTTCAGACAGGATCCTCAAGGCCTAAATCTTGTGAAGTTCCAGGAATCAAGTATGTTTAAAGGGAAAGGGCATTTTTGGTTTCTGGGCAAATATGAAGCTAGCATCATCATTTTGTGAAAACAAATCTACGTTCTTTTGTGTGTATGTGTTCTTAGTAGATGGAATAACTGAAAAGTCCCATGTAATGGTTTGCAATAATTTTAGTAGTTGCTGTTCAATAAGGAGCATCAAGAATACTCTTGATCATTCCTCTTGGATATTTGATCATCCCTCTTGGATATTTTGGCTTAGCACATTTTCTGAAATACCTGAATTAACAAACCATGTTTTTTGATGTTATGGCAAGTCATGGTCCCTGTTAAATATAGTTAAGGATTGTAATTGCATCAAGCAATTCACACTTAACATAATTCTCTATGATCCAAGTCACACATTTGTGGCTTGTTGTAATAGAGACATTAGAGGTGTGCGCAAAATAGGAATTTTGCTTTATTTCAAACCTGAAACAAATGATTGTGGCCCAGAAGTTCAGCTGAATAGAAACACAGAACATTTTACTAGATGTGAGTTTTGGCTAAAAAAAAAAAGGCCCCAAGAGACTTTTTATGGCGCAAATATGATCTGAGTTTTAAGGTGTACTCAGCAGATCTTATTCGTAGAAACCCTCCCATTTTCTGTAATAGGCACTTAGCTTGATTAGTTGTTTTTTTTTAGAAATCTTTAAAAATGATTAACATTTTCTAGAAAATTATTTTTAAATACCTATCTATTTTTAGACTCCCACTGTGCTAGATAGCTAACTTCTGTTAAGATGGTGGTTGTTTGTAAGCGCTGCCTTGAAGAGAAACCTTACTTTTTGCAAGAAAGGAGAATGCAGTAGATAAAATTGTCATGATGCAGATTCCAGGCAGGAAGCATCACCCTGCCTCAATCCCTCTTCCCAAGGAAGCAGAACTCCTTGGGAACAGCTTCATTCCAAAAGGAACTTTTATTAGGAGAAGTTGACAGCAGGCACAGAAGGCAGGATCTGAGGGTTTCCCGGGCGAATCAATAGGTTAAAGGAACAACTGGCAAACCCTACCCCAATAGTCCATCCGGTCAGTTCAAACGGGCCAATCTCCAGGTGTGAACCCGATGTGGGAACGGGGTTGATAAGACGCCATTCCCAAGGTTTGTTAGGCTGTTAGGTCTTCACGCCTGTTCTTCCGCAGCTAGATGGCCGGAGACACATTCTGTTCTTGCCCCCAGGCTGGCATTAAGGGAAATAGATCAAAGAGCAGGCAGATAGAGGAAAGCGACATTGTAGCAGCTATAGCAAGCAGAGAAGATACATTGTATATTGTAACACCCATCCTCCCCCCCTCCCGCCAGGAGTATGGCAGACCCCACAGGAAGACAATAAAGCACGCCCCACCCAATAACTGTTTACTTCTGTGAATTCCAATAAGTCAGAAGGTCTTGACCCGCAATTAACAAAATATTTTTTCCCCTCTGTCTCCGTCATAAATGCAGCATCTTTCCATCGGCTGACCAAGAAAACACTACTGCGCTTATCCCTGCGGCTCACAACACAGGGGGATCACTGCCGGACCTGACAAATATCCATTTCCCTTCTCCACTCCCAACCCCGCTAGACCCAGAAGAGTCCACTTTCCCATCCTTGAGCAGTTCCAACAGCACCGGGAACCTCTCTGCCAATCTGACGCACATGGGGATCAGCACAGCCAATCAGGGTAAGGCGTTTGCAGGCACAGTCAGATGCCTTCTGGAACGGCATCTTCTTGCAGTCTTGTCCAGGAGGTTTATTTTCAGCCAGGACTGTGTTCTTTGGTCTGGCGTTTGGAGGCCGATAGAAATAGTCCTCGACTTAACAGCCGTTCGTGTAGCGACGACTGTAGTGAAAAAAAAGTGGCTTAGGACTGGTCCTCCTACTTAACAGCCATCGCAGCAGCCTCGCAATCATGTGACCAAAATTTAGGCACACGGCAACCGGCACGTATTTACAATGGCTGCAGAATCCTGGGATCGTGCAGTCGCCATTTGCAACTTTTCCCAGCAGGTGTTTGACAAGCAAAGCGAAAGGGGGGGAGGGGAGAGCCAGATTTGCTCAACGATCATGTGATTCATTTAACTGCGGTGATTCGCTTAACAATGGTAACAAAAAGGTTGTAAAATCAGGCAGGACTCATTTAACGACCATTTGCATAGCAACAGATCCCAATTGTGATTGTAAGTTGAGGACTACCTGCATAGTGTTGGGGACAATTCACTTTAGAATTTATTTATATACATACCTGATGCTATATACCAGAGGTCCCCAACCTTTTAGACACCAAGGATCAGTTCTGTGGAAAGACGTTTGTCAGCTGACCGGAGGGGGCACAGTTTTGTGTGCTGCCAGCATCCTGCACATGAGGCTTTGCTTGTTTGTGCGGACCAATTGCTGGCATGCCGCGGCCCGGTACTGGTCCACAGACCAAGGGTTGGGGACCCCTGCTATATACTACATCCATTCCCAGCCTGAAATCCTCCAGATTTTAATTTAATTTAATTTATTATCATTTCTATACCGCCCTTCTCCCGAAGGACTCAGGGCGGTGTACAGGGCAAGAATAAAACACAGAAATTTACAAAAATTAAAAGATAATTAAATGCATGCCCGATTAAAATACAATTGGTACATAGTAAAAACCCCAATAAGAATGATAAAAAACCCCACCAATCCCCCCTCAGGCCAGGCCGGCTTGCTCGAACAAGTATGTTTTCAGATCGCGGCGAAAGGAGCGCAGATCGGGCGCCGTCCGGAGCTCAACCGGTAACTGGTTCCATAGCTCCGGGGCGCCCACAGAGAAGGATCTCCCCCTGGGGGCCACCAGACGGCATTCTCTGACCGGTGGCACCCTGAGGAGGCCCTCTCTGTGGGAACGCACAGGGCGCAGGGAGCTTGATGCCGGCAGCAGATGTTCCCTGAGGTACTCCGGCCCCATGCCATGGAGGGCTTTGAACACCATTACTAGCACCTTGAATCTCACCCGGAAGACAACTGGCAACCAATGCAGCTCACGGAGCAGAGGTGTCACGTGGGAGTATCGGGAAACTCCCAACACTACTCTCGCGGCTGCATTCTGTACCAGTTGGAGCCTCCGGGTGGTCCTCAAGGGAAGCCCCATGTAGAGGGCGTTGCAGTAGTCTAGACGAGAGGTCACGAGATTTGTTCAACTGGGGTTTCTTATTCAGCATGCTGCCTGATAATCACTGATATTTTGATGCATAGCTGCTCTGGAGGGTATCAGTTTGGGGAAGAGTGATTAGGTAGAGAGATTTTATTGATGCATTAAATATATATGCTGCCCATTTCACTAATCAAATGACTCTGAGATGGGAGAAGGAGCAAAACTCAGGTCCTCCTTCCTTTGAAACATTCGATTTGATTTGATCCCAATGATATTTTTGAAAGATATTTTTCAGCCTGTTTTGTGAGCTCCTGGAGAAACGATGCGATAGAAATATTAATAATATTCTGATTCAACCACGTAAGAATAGAGGTAGTCCTCATGGTCTGACCTCTTAAAAACAGCGTTATTTAAAAAAAATCAGGCCATTTTTTTTTCTAGAGCGGGGGGGGGGGCAAAATGGATGCCTGCAGTTGCTTACAAGGTTTCCATTTCACCCCATTAACACAATTCCCCAAAAAAGACTTTTAGAATACCACTACAGGTAGTTCCCGGCTTACGACCACAATTGAGTTCAAAATTTCTGTTGCTAAGCAAGGCAGCTGCTAAATGAATTTTGCTCCATTTATAACCTCTCTTGCCACCGTTGCTGAGAGAATCGCTGCGGTTATTAAGTCAGCAACACGGCGGTTAAGCGAATCTGGCTTCCCCATTGACTTGGCTTGTCAGAAGGTCGCAAAAAAGCGATCACATGACCCCGGGACACTGAGACCGTCATCCACATGAGCCAGTTGCCGAACGTCTAAATTTTGATCACAGAACCCTGGAGTGGTCGTAAGTTATGAAAAACGGTCATAAGTCACTTTTTTCAGTGCCGTCAAACGGTCCCTAAACGAAGTGTTGTAAGTCGAGAACTACCTGTAGTTTTGGAAATCTTGTCTGGAAAAATCCCTCTGGCATCTTACGGCTCCCGCTAATTTTGTCTGTTGGTGACAGGAATGACAACCACGTCAGCCTCTTCCCAGCAGCACCGGCAACCAACCGTCAGCCCCCTCTCACTGAACACAGACTCAAGGAGAAGCCAGTCCCAGCAAGTGTCTCCTACGCTTTCGCCTCTTTCGCCGATTACTCAGGTACAGGAGGGAATTCTCCGAAGGGGGTCTTGAAAGCCACGGCATAACAACATTATAGACCCATGGTGGCGAACCTATGGCACGGGTGCCACAAGTGGCATGCAGAGCCCTCTCTGTGGGCACACGTGCCGTCGCCCCAGTCCTAGGCCTTCAGCTGGGTTTTATAAAACCTTTTCGCTTTAGGCGTCTGTCGCCATGTACACCCCCCCCCCAAAAAAAAAAAAGGTTCAATTAATCAACTTCTCGTGGGGGGAAAAAAAAGTGCTCGCAAAGTTGGAATTGATTGAACTTTTTAGCCCCACCCAATCTGCTACCACTGCAGCCACACCCACCCAATTGGCCACACCCACCCAAAGGGCCACGCCCACCCGGCACCCGATGATACATAAGTGGGTTTTGGGTTGCAGTTTGGGCACTCGGTCTCTAAAAGGTTCGCCATCACTGTCATAGACCCAATCAGTGATGAATGATCCAAACTGGAAGCCTTTTCCAGTGTAGCAACTCTGGTAGCAAATGTTCTTTCCGTCACAATTTCCCCTTGAATTGTAGACTTAGTGGTTTATGGGAAGGATAAATTGGTGATAATTCCATGTTGGTCCCTGTTTGAAGTTGGATGGAATGCCAAACCACGATGGGCAACCTGTTGCCCTCCAGATTTTGGGTTTCATTAACTAACGTGAACGTTGCCTTCCAAAATGTCAGCATCTGGTTGTTAATGACCCATTTTAAGTGTACCTTCGGGGGGGGGGGGAATCAAATCTATTTCCAGGCAATCAGACAAATTAATGTGCCCAGTGCATTGATTTAGATAAGAGTTTGCTCTGGCCCAGTTCTCAATTCAGGCTAAGCCCCAGCAAGATTTATTTGGCTTAACATATCAACTGAACTCAGCTATATAGTCACTGAGGCAAGATGGGTGGCAAACAAATATAATAATACATTTGTAAGTCCTATTTAGAGCTTAGCGTGCCCTGTAAATCCCAGACTTGGCCTGTAAATCATGGCTTGCAGCTCACGTTGGGTTAGCTTAGGAAATTGTGGTTAATGCATAATTAGTAAACTATTGATAGAAGAGAATGTTTGTAGCTGAAGGTTGAACTATGGGGTCCTTGGTGCTCTTGGAGCTTGGTTGTTTTCTTGCAGGCATTTCATTAGCCAACTAGGTAAGACCAGCAATGCACTGATGCTGTTGCCTAGTTGGATAATGAAATGTCTGCAAGAAAGGAGCTAAGCTCAGAGAGCCCCAAGGCCCCCTCAATTAAACTATGGCTAAAAAAAGCATAAATAAAGGGACGTGGTGGCTCAGTGGGTTAGGACGCTGAGCTTGTCAATCAGAAGGTCGGCAGTTTGGCGGGTCGAATCCCGAGTGTCGCGTAACAGAGTGAGCGCCTGTTACTCGTCCCAGCTTCTGCCAACCTAGCAGTTCGAAAGCACGTAAAAATGCAAGTAGAAAAATAGGGACCACTCCGGTGGGAAGGTAACAGCGTTCCGTGCGCCTTTGGCGTCTAGTCATGCCGGCCACATGACCACGGAGACGTCCTCGGACAAGTGCTGGCTCTTCGGCTTTGAAACGGAGATGAGCACCGGCCCCTAGAGTTGGAAACGACTAGCACGCATGTGCGGGGGAACCTTTACCTTTACCTTAAATAAAGCATTGAACAGTGTTGTGTGCATAATAGAGTCAAGTGTCTCCTTCTGAAGCCTTCACGCCAAGAAATCTGATTCCACTGCAGTGATGTCCTTCTGTCCTTTTCTTCTTAAGGCTGTGGCGTTGGACGCGCTTTCCATGGAACAGCAGCTTCCCCCCTACCCGTTCTTCACCCAGACAAGTGCGCAGCAGCAGCAGCAGACCCAGGTGGCCAGTGCTTTACCATCCAATGCTTCTCTGATGCAGACCTCCGGCTTGCAGCGAGGCGTTCAGCTCCCCCCACTCTCAGTCTCTATCCCTTCCACAATCCCTCAGTCTCCTCCGGGCAGCCAAACCCAGACTTCCATGGGGATAGACATCAATTCGGTAAGCTTGATGGGAAAGAGTGGAGGCCTCCATCTTCCTAGACTTCTCAGACAATTAGCACAGGAAATAAGAAGAGGCTTGGTCAGGAAGCTGCCTGCCTCCCGAAAAGGGTCTGGTTTGGGTACGTTGAGGTTGCAGCTGGAAACCACAGAGAAATATGGTGGCTGGTTTGCCATTTCTCCCCCATAACCTCTGGAAAATGTAGTCCTCCAGATGTCATAGAGACTTCTGTGAAGGGACTGGATTAGAAATCGGAGAGAAACGCAGTTCTCAAAAGCCTTGGATGGGGACTGGATTTTGGAACAGGTTTGAGATATAGTTTCTACCTGGAGGGAAAATCAACAGCTCCCACAAGTTGAACTTGGTGACTTCGCAGATACATCCATATTAAGTTGTTCTTGGCAGCAGCATAGAAACAGGTTTGTCTGGGCCATTGTCCAGAATGGTTACCCCCCCCCCCAGTCATCCATTGTATAAACTCAGTTACAATGGCGGTGAGAGCACTGTTGGAAATGCTAAAGGATCAGGTCAGAGATAGATCATCCCGGAGGAAATCTACATGCATGGTTGCTAAGAGTTGACAGCAACTTGACTGCATGTAATGAAGATAATTATGAGCTAAAGCCTTGGTCTCCTGCCCAAGGAGGTCAACCAGGTCCTGCCATCTGTGAGTGAGGGAAGGGGTCTATTCCTTCAACCCAGTCTAACAACTATGGAGTGCTTTGACATTTTTCCTTTTTTTTAAAAAAAAAATGCTTCCCTGAGTAAAATAGAAAATGTATCCTGAAAAATGCCACCTCCCCTGCAATCTCACCCGCAACTCCCTCAGCTGGGCTTCATGGAGGCCTAATTAATAAAGAGCCACAATCTTATGAGATCATGGTCCTGTTTTATCATTAGTTTTTGATGCCATCCCCTAACCCCGTGGTGGCGAACCTATGGCACGCGTGCCACAGGTGGCACACAGAGCCCTCTCTGTGGGCATGTGCGCTGTCAGCCCAGTCCTAGGCCTTCAGCTGGGTTTTATAAAACCTTTTCGTTTTAGGCTGCCGCCGCCGTGTGCAAAAAAAAAGGGTTCAATCTATCAGTCAATTTCAACTTCTTACGGGGAAAAAAAGATCTTGCAAAGTTGGAATTGATTGATTGAACTTTTTAGTCCCACCCAGTCTACTGATACCACCGCAGCCATGCCCACCCAATTGGCCACACCCACCCAGCACCTGATGATACATAAGTGGGTTTTGGGTTGCAGTTTGGGCACTCGGTCTCTAAAAGGTTCGCCATCACTGCCCTAACCTGTGGCTGGTCATGGCAGTTCCCCTAAAAAAGCTCAAGCTCTAGAGTCCCCCCCCTCACCCATTAATCCTTTCCATACCTCTCCTTTTGCTAGCAGGCAGTCTGCCAGCCTAGGTTCAGAAAGCCTTAGAGCCAGGTGAGATCAGCGTCCAGCCATAATGAAGTTTTCTCTTGGGATTGAACCATCTAAATCCAGTGTTTCTCAATGTTAGTCACTTGAAGATGTATGGACTTCAAACTTCCAGAATTCCCGAACCAGCATGCTGGCTGTGGATTTCTGGGAGTTGAAGTCCAAGAATCTTCGAGCGTCCATGTTTGAGATACATTGATCTAGCTAGCTGGAAGCTTCAGTGTCTATTAAAACTCCAAGCTGAACACACAGAGTTGCTTAATGCATTTGCTCTTTGTTTCCAACCCCCAAAGAAGCTTTCTTTTGATTTTGGCACTCATAGGTAACCCATTTTTTGTAACCGGGATGGATGATTGCATCCTTCTTCCCCATTTTATGCCGACTTTCCCCCTCTTCTGTTTCCAAGGAGTTTGTAAATTTCCATTTTGGGTTAATTGTAGCTTCATAGCTAAACCTTGAACCACATTTAACGGTTTGAAATGACCCCTTGAGCCATGTCCTTTGGTGGAATTGTTTTTCCCCAGGAAAAAAACATGCCTCACATTAATCACATCTGTTCAGCTTGATTGTGTCCTAACCTGCAAAATCATTAAGATCAAAAATCATAGCTGGCTGGGGAATTCTGGGAGCTGATGTCCACAAGTCTTAAAAGTTGCCACAGCTGGACACCCCTGACTTAAAGTGTGGCTTTCCCCCCAGAATAAATTGCCCCTGCACTAAGCAATGGATTTCATGATATTTAGACACAACCACTAGCCAAGGTACCAATGACTTCAGGGTTCTCTGTGTGTGACAAAATGCTGCCTCCCTGTTTTTTCTGCCTTCCATATTTCTAGCATTAGGGATGTCTGGTGGCTTTTTTTTTTAGAAAGACTGTATTCCTGTGACACTGGCCGTTCTAAATACTTTGCCATTTTGAACTGCTGTGCCTGTTCTGCATCTCACACGCGGGGTGCGGAGAGGCTGGCTTTCTACACACTTTTATGAATCCTTCACAATTCTCCACTAGTGTCCCAAGCAATGACCTTTGCAGTGAGGCTTGCTTCCTTGTGTTAAAGCTGAATCTGTCCACCAAGCTAAAGCAAGCCATCCTTCAGATGAATTTTAATACACCTATGGTAGCACTGAAGTGTTTTGGTCCCCGTCCTTTGGAGAAGGAGTCTGTTCACCTAATAATCTTTGCAAATTCAAACAGAGGCGCGAGAACGCAGGTGAGTTCCATAACCGTTTCCACGGGCTCCTCTGAAAAACAAAAGAAATTGTGCAGGTCAATGTGTTCCGCCTTATTTGCTGCACAGATATGAAAGAAACACAAGAGCTGAAGGGGTTTCCCCCCCCCTCCAAGCTGGGATTTTGGAGTATTGTGGTGACTCAGTTCCCCTGTTTCTAGCGGAAGAGAAACGCTGCAAAATAGGCAACCTGGAATCATCCTGGGTTATAACAGAAACCCTTTTTTAGTCTGTGGAGATTCTCAGTCATCCGGGTCGCTGTTTGTCTCAAAGAGGCTTTTCCCAAAAGGCAACTGGGCTGTTTTTCCTCGAGGAGGAAGAAGCAGGCATTTTGCTTCTCATCCAAGAAGCTTCATCGGTTCTGGAAGGAGGGTGGAGGTGTTAGAAGGATTATTTCTGAGAGGAAGGGTGTGTGTGCGTGTGTGTTGGTGTTGGGAGCCTTCACTCAGCCTTCCATCCTTCCGAGGTAGGTAAAATGAGGACCCAGATTGTTGGGGGCAATAAGCTGACTTTGTAATAATGCCGCTTGGGGTGTGTGTGTGAAAGCCCTAAGAAGCAGGCATATACATAGAATGAAGGCTACTGCTAAGCTTGTAAGCTGCCCTGAGTCTTCGGAGAAGGGCGGGATATAAATGGAATTAAAATAAATAATAAATAAATATTTCTTTGCAGTCATCTGGTTGTTAAGCACTCTCTCCGAGACCTCTTGAGGCCACTTCAGGCTTTTTTTTTTTCTTGCGCCTGTATCAGCGTGCAAATGGGGGTGGAATCTTTCTCGGAACTGCCGGAAGGACTGCGCCGCAGACATTGGGCTGCGCGGTAGACACGGTAGCCTGCCTTGTAGATGCTTCTTGGATGAGAAGCGAAATGTCTTCCTTCTTCCTCAAGGAAAAAAATAGTCCGGTCGCCTTTTGAAAAAAGAAAAAAAAAAGCAAGCACCTTTGAGAGAAGCCGTTTTTAGGTTCATGACTTCTCCGAGCATTGTTGAACAGGACTGTGTGCTGCTGAATTCGTCCAGGAACTATTCTTGCCTCCTGTTCTTTTCTCATTTTCCTCCCTCCCCTCCCCACCTGTACATGAAAGAAACCTGTGTTTTCTCTCCCTCTCCTCCTCTTCCCCACAGTCTCTTAACATTGTGTCCTTCTGTAGGGCTCACTCCAGCAGTACCGCAGCAATGCTGGCTCCCCAGCCAACCAGTCTCCCACTTCTCCTGTCTCCAATCAAGCTTTCTCTCCTGGCAGCTCCCCTCAAGTAAGGGACTGTATGCTTCTAAGGCCTTTGGATTCCTTGCTTCTCATATATTTCCTCTCCTCTTCTTTAATTTTCTTTTTTATCCAGCTTTTTTGAATGCTTTCAACTCCGTCCGCTTGGGCGGGATGTGGTCAGCTGACGGGGCATCCTTTGGGGAATTCCTTCTTGTTAAAAATCTGATGCCACCTGACCTGACCTGTTCTTCCCATACTAATACCCGCCTCGTCGTGTTAATTATCTTTCAAATGTTGCCTTTCTCAAAAAAAAAAGGTTACGATGCCATTCTTGGGCTCCAAAAGCACGCTGAAACGTGTCACCGTGCAGAATTAAACCGTTTTTAATGCATTTTATTTATGTCTTTTTTTGGGGGGGGGACTGCCCAACTCTAGTGAACTCTGGGCGGCATACAAAATATGAAATGCATATTGGAGGAGGATAAATGGGAACGTATGGATTCATGTGGGGGGTTTGTTTTTGTGCTTTTCGAATCTTTAAAATGTTTACAGAGCAAACGCGTAAGAGAAGTGTGCCACTGTGTATAAGAAAAGTCTTCTTGTTGAATTTTGACTATTTTCTCTAGTACGTGTATGTGATGAATATTTGTTTCTTTTGTGAACAGCAAAGTACAAGAACATCTTTAATTTGGATAGCTTTTTTTTTAAAGGAGTACATTTGTAGAAGAAATTAGAATGGTGTTTCTCAACATAGACAGCTTTACGTTGTGTAGATTTCAAGTCCCAGGCAGCCACGCTGGCTAGGGAATTCTGGGAAATGAAACCCACACATCTTCAGTCAGCCAACCTTGATTAAAAAAAAGTAAGTTAGATTATCAGTAGCTATTAGCATAGTAGTCGGGACGAGAGAGGTGGTCTACTTTGGAATATACCAGGGAGCACGTAAATACCTGGAACAACAGAGATTTATGGAAAGCTAGAATAAAACAGGATCCACTGGATATCAGATTGTAGAGATCGGATTGGAAGAGATCTCTGGTCTTTATTCCTGGTTTATGAGCTTCTTGATCGATCCTGTTAGAAACATCAGTCCTGATGGTCTTCTGATTGAAAAAAGAAATCGACCGAAAGTAATACATTTAAGAAATAAAAGTACAAGATTCTTAACTTAGAAAACAAAAATGCACTGCTATGGGATGGAAATTATTAGGTAAGTCCTCGACTTACGAGCGCAATTGAGACCAGAATCTCCATTGTTAAGCAAGGTGGTTGTTAAAGGTTGTAAATAATGCTTACAGGACCCCAGGATGTTGCGCCTGTTGTGAATACATGTCAGACACCAAGCGACCCAATTTTAATCGTGTGATTATTTGGATGCTGTGTCAGTTGCAAATGTGAGGACTGTTTCTATGTTGCACTTTTCACTGCCGTCGTAACTTTGAACGGTCACCTAATTAATGGTTCACAGCTGAAGACTTACCTGTAGTATTTATGAGAATTATTTTGGAATAATAGTGGATCGCAAGCCGACTTATGAGTGAGCAATGGGATGGGGCTGCAAATAAGGCAAAAATTCCATGGGAGCATAATTTCCAAATCATTGGAAGTAATCATTCTTTTCATTCTGTTCTGACCCAGTTCAGAAAAGAGTAATTAGAATGACTGGGTAACTAGAAATTAAGGTTTAAATTAAATGCCGCACAGGAAAGGTTGCCTCTTCTCATTGCAGAGTGCAAGACTCGGAATAGTAAATTTTAAGTTACCAGGAGGAAGGTTCTTCTTTATTTATTATCCCTCCTTTAAAATATTTTTTTATAAGCCACTCAAGAGGGTGAACATATTTAATACCCCTTCTTCCTTTTCCTATTTTCCCCACAGCAACTGAATGTTACAGGGGAAAAAATCCTCATAATAAGAACAGTTTAATAATGGGACAAATTACACAAGAGACATAGTGGCTCGTTTTTTTATTGTCTATCTTCAGAAGGTTGGACTCAGTAACCTAATTAATCCCTTCCAAGTTTATGATTTTCTTTCTGCCCACTTGGGATTTCATCAATACCCATGGCAGTTTGTGTGGCAAAGTTAAAAGAAATTGGCAGAGAGAGAGAGAGAGAGGGAGGGAGGGAGGGAGGGAGGGAGGGAAGGAGGGAGGGAGGGAGAGAGAGAGAGAGAGAGAGAGAGAGAGAGAGACTGGATAGAGCCGTCTGTCTGTCTGTCTGTCTATCTATCTAATCTATAGCTATAGCTATATCATATTATAATAAATAAATAAATAAATAAATTTGGAAGGGACCTTGGAGGTCATCTAGTCCAACCCCCTGCTCAGGCAGGAAACCCTACACCATTTCAGGCAAATGGCTGTCCAGTCTCTTCTTAAAAGCTTCCAGTGTTGGAGCATTCACCACTTCTGGAGGCAGGTTGTTCCACTGGTTAATTGTTCTGTCAGGAAGTTTCTCCTTAGTTCTCGGTTGCTTCTCTCCTTGATTAGTTTCCATCCATATATATCAAGACACACACACACACACACACACACACACACACACACACACACACACACACACACACACACACACACACATACATATATATATATATATATATATATATATATATATATATATATATATATATATATATATATATTTTCTGAGGTTTTTGCGGGTGTTTGTATGTGGATCTTTGGTCATTCGGGTTTTTCCCCGAGTAGAACTAAAGGTGTAGGAGCAACGTTTCGACGGAATCCCAGCCTGATGATGAGATGGGATTCCGTCGAAACGTTGCTCCTACACCTTTAGTTCTACGCGGGGAAAAACCCGAATGACCAAAGATCCATATATATATATATATATATATATATATATATATATATATGTATGTATGTATGTATGTATGTATGTATGTGTGTATATTTGGGTCGACAGGGTGCATCAGAAAAAAAAATACTCAAGACATATCTCCTCCCCTAGTCTTTCCCCTCCCTGAGCCTGTGGCCTAGAGGTTAAAACAATTGCCTAACGTGCAAGCAGCCCAGGTTCGAATCTCAGAAGGGTGTGGCTGGCTGATGAAAGCAAAGCAGCTTGAAATAGCTATACCAGTCTCCCTTTAATTCTTTGTTAGCAATCCAAATTTATATCTATCTATCTATCAAGGGACGCGGTGGCTCAGTGGGTTAGGACGCTGAGCCTGCCGATCAGAAGGTCGGCAGTTTGGCGGGTCGAATCCCAAGTGCCGCGTAGCAGAGTGAGCGCCTGTTACTCGTCCCAGCTTCTGCCAACCTAGCAGTTTGAAAGCACGTAAGAAAATGCAAGTAGAAAAATAGGGACCACTCTGGTGGGAAGGTAACAGCGTTCCGTGCGCCTTTGGCGTCTAGTCATGCCGGCCACATGACCACGGAGACATCCTCGGACAAGCGCTGGCTCTTCGGCTTTGAAACGGAGATGAGCACCGGCCCCTAGAGTCGGAAATGACTAGCACGCATGTGCGGGGGAAACTTTACCTTTTATCTATCTATCTATCTATCTATCTATCTATCTATCTATCTATCTATCTATCTATCTATCTATCTATCTATCTATCTATCTATCTATCTATCTCACTAGCTAGGGTGTGTGTGTGTGTGTGTGTGTGTGTGTGTGTGTGTGTGTGTGTGTTTAGGAACCCTTTACAGTTGCATAGGCCTGCTGATGCTAGGTTCGGTTGAAGGATTGGGCTGCATTAAAAGTCAGTTTCATTCGCTTTTCTTGACAAAGCAGAGGTGAAAGGTGTTGTAGTGTGCACCTCTTGTTTTTTTTACAGCCGGGTTCAGCCAGTTTGTATTAAGGGGCAAGGGAGGAAACTGTTGACAGAGCAAAGCCTTCTCTGGTTTGCCCAGTACTCTCTTTGCAAAGGCAGCAAAGGGACTAATCTTGGATCCTGAAGTGCTGAACCAGTAAAAAAACTTCCCAGTTTTAATATCTTTGGAGCAGCTTTTGCTGCCAGTAGTTATTAAAACTGCATTTATGGTTCCATGGGGGAAAATTTCTATAAATTCTACATCCATTCTTGCTGATCTCCTGAGCTGCTGGAAAGCATTTATTACAGGGTTTTGCATCATTGCTCAGTCATAAAATGGCATATTTTCCAATAGCTGGGAGGGGAGCAAGACCCTAGCTGGTGAAATTATAACCGAGCAGATTCTCATAATATTCTATTTCCCGACAAGGCGGAGTAGCTAGACGTTTTTGCTGGGATAGCAGTCTAGGAATCTTCGTGCGTGATTTCCAGTGTGCTGTTAACTCAGCGTTTGCATTCCTAAGGTTATGCAGCTTCTATAAGGAAGTTCTGAGAGGCATAAGGTGCCTCTGAAGCATTTTTAGATTTGGATTCAAAACTGCACTTCCCTTTCGCTGAACAAATGGCCATTCCAGAGTATAGTACAGGGGTAGGCAACCTCGGCTCTTTTATGACTCATGGACTTCAACTCCCAGAATTCCTGAGCCAGCTTGGCTGGCTCAGGAATTCTGGGAGTTGAAGTCCATGAGTCATAAAAGAGCCGAGGTTGCCTACCCCTGGTATAGTATAACCCACAGTACGGGTAAATTAAATTTCATTTATCAGTTTCTCTGATTTTTAGCAGATCATGGGACTGCATTTTGTTCCTGCCCTTTTCTGCAGTATTTCATAGTCTACTCCCTATTTCATTTTCAGATACAGTGGTACCTCGGTGCTCATCTTTAATATGTTCCAGGAGGCCCGATGAGTACCGAAAATGATAACTACCAAACAGTTTTTCCCCCATAAGGAATACAGGTAGTCCTTGACTTACAACAGTTCATTTAATGACTGTTCAGAGTTACAACGGCAGTGAAAAAAGGGACTTATGATCAGTTTTCACACTTACGACCATTGTAGCATCCCCGTGGTCTTGTCATTTAAAATTCAGGCGCTTGGCAATTGACTCGTATTTATGACGGTTGCACACGTGATCCCGAGATCACGTGATCACCTTTTGCGACCTTCTGACAAGCAAAGTCGACGGGCAAACCAGATTTGCTTAACAACAGTTTGATTAATTTAACAGCTACAGAGATTCACTTCACAACTGTGGCAAGAAAGGTCATAAAATGGGGCAAACTCACTTAACAAATGTTTCACTTAGCAACAGAAATTTTGAGCTCAATTGTCATCGTAAGCTGAAGGCTACCTGTAATGTTGTGAGTCACAAGGCAGTTGACAACGACAAGTTCTAGCCTATGTGTTGAATACCAAACAAACCATGAATACCGTCAAACTACGTTGAGTACCAAATTTGATGAGTTTCAAAGCAGTTGAGTACCAAGGTACCACTCTACCAAAAGTTGACAGTTCATGTAGTACAGGAGTCCCCAACCCCCGGTCCGTGGACCAGTACCAGGCTGGGCATGCCAGTTGGTCCGCACAAACAAGGAAAGCCCCATCCGTGGGATGCAGGCAGCACACAAAACCACACACCCTCCTGTCCGTGGAAAAACCTCTCTCTACGGAACCAGTCCCTGGTACCCAAAAGGTTGGGGACCTCTAATGTAGTATATTAACGACAGCTCTTTTGATTAAATCTGGATTGGACATGCCATTTCTTTTTTATTGTATAGGGCTCTGGTAAGGTCAGTGGATGGTGTCAAAACCATTGTAGATTTTTTTTCCCTTTAGAAATCAATTGTCCTTTAACATAAATTTGTCCAAATAAATTAAGTCCCAGTAACTCCCAGTTTTTTAAGTGCTGGTATTGTTACGTTTTAACCTCCTTTTGTAAATTACTTTGTAAGTGGATTGTTGGTTTGATCCCCGAGCTTGGCAATTTGGCTGCAAACGTTTTGTCTCCGTTCGGGGTGGGGGGGGGACATCTTAAACGTGTTTTGAATTGTACAATTCAAATTCAATTGAATTGTGCAATTCAGTTCAGCACAATTCAAAGCGCACTGAAGTTGTCCCCCTGAATGGAGATGAAACGTTTGCAGCCAAATCGCCAAGCTCGAGGATCAAACCAACAGCCCAATTACCATCCTGAGCTACTAATATTCAAACACATTTCACTTTGTAACTGCTCTTGTTGTGATATTGTATTCTTATTCTAAGTTTCCTTACCAGACTTCATCCTTCCAATGCAAGAATAAAATAAAAATACAGATAGCCCTTAGGACCAATTGTTGAACAACCATTTGAAGTTACAGTGGCTCTGAAAATAGTGACTTACAGCCAGTTCTCACACTTAACAACCACTGCGGCATACCTCCTAGTCACGTGATCAAAATTTAGGGGCTTGTCATCCTGTAAGGTATTTATGGCAGTTGCAGCTTCCAGAGTCATGCCTTCACCATTTGCAACTTTCCCAGGGGCTTCCAATTCATTGGGAAGTCAGATTTGCTTAATGACCATGTGCTTCGCTTAATGGCTGCAGCAGAAAAAAGGTCATAAAATTGGGCAAGACTCACTTAATGACTGCTTAATGACAAGTGTTCTGGTCCCAATAGTAGTAAGCTGAGGAGTGCCTTCCTCAACTTACATTCCGTAAGTTCAGCGAACTATGCAAAGGTTTGTGGGATTGAAGGGGTGGTGGTGGAAAAACCTCGGGAAAGCCAGAAGTTTGCATTATCGCTGTTCTGACACCAGATCCAGTGTTGGGAATGCAGTTTCAAGCATCTGAAACTTGGGATATTGAAGGCTTGTCAGATTTTTGTACAATGGCAAGAGCAAATATACAGATTGTCCTCAACTTACAATCACAATTAAGGCCAGAGTTTCTGTAGCTAATAAGTAAGGCACATATTAAATGAGTTGTGCTCTTTTAATGACCTTTTTTTTGCCATGGTTGTTAAGCACATCGCTGTGGTTAACTGAATCAGTTAACCGTATTAACTTTTGCTTGTTAGAAGCCGGCCAGAGAGGTCACAAATAGCAGTCACGTGACACACACACACACCCCGGGTGCCGCAACCATCCTAAACGCAGGCAGGTTGGCAAATGCCCGGATTTCGATCAGGTGACCCTGAGGATGCTGCAGTGGTTGTAAACGTGAGAACTGGTTGTAAGTCACTTTTTCCAGTGCCGCTGTAACTTCAAACGGCTCTACGTCGAGGGCTACCTGTATTAGCATTGAAAAACAAGCAAATAGACGCAGCCCTCGACTTACGAACACGATTGAGCCCAAGCTTTCCGTGGCTAAGTGAAACATTTGTTAAGTGAATTTTGCCCCATTTTACGACCTTTCTGGCCCCCGTTGTTAAGTGAATCCATGGAGTCATTCAGAAGTGCATCTGGCTTCCTTCCCCGTTGGCCTTGCTTGTCAGAAGGTCGCAGAAGGGGATCACACGACCACCACCCCCACACACCCCCTGGACACAGCAACGGTCATAAATGTGAACCCGTTGTCAAGCGTCTGGATTTTGATCACGTGACCCTGGGGATGCTGCAACGTTCTTAAGTGTGAAAAATGTTCAGAAGTCACTTATTTTCAGTGCTCTCGCTATGGTCACTAAACGAATCGTTGCAGCTTGTGGACTACCTGTACATTGTATTGTGATCTCCAGAATTCATTATCCCCATAATGTCATTAAGGAATGGCAGGCGCCCTGTTGCAACCGCCACTCTCTCCTGGCAGGGCCTGCATTTGGCTCCAGAGGGCGCGTCATAATGTGCCTTGCTAGGCAATGCAGACACGGATAATTGCAGCTCTAGCAATTTTTACCTTTAAATTTTGGATATTGCGGTAGTATGAACTGGCTGAGGTCGTCTAGTGGACATTGGTGACACTCGTGCTTTTGAAACATCAGTTTGTTTTCTTTTAGCGTTCTGGCACATACAGGTGGTCCTCAACTTACAAAAGTACTTACCATCCAGTTTCAAAGTTACGGCTGATGCAGCACCCCGACAGCATTCATCCTTACAACCAAGCACAAGGATGCTGCAGTGCATGCCCCCCCCAAGCTGGTTCCCCACAGGCCTTGGACCTGCTTTTCTCCCAGATCCCACACCTTCCTCCCCATTCTCCATCGTGGATCACGCACTTACCTTTCAAAGATCTCCGCAGTGTTGTGATTCAGGGTCAGCCTGTGGGTTCGGCAGTTGGGTCGGACGACTCAGAGGAGGAGGAGGAGGGGGGTGTTGAAGAGCTTGCTGAGGGGATTGGACAGTTTGATGAGAGCCCCCAGCCAGGCCCCTCTCACCTGGTCACGACGCAGACCCAGCTGTGTGAGCCTGACAGCGTGGATGAAGATGACCCACAGCTGGCCCTGTTCAAGGACGCCCGACGCAGGAGGCAGTCAATCAGGAGTAAACAGAGGAAGGCAATGGGGCTCCTCGGAAGGAGGCAGAGAGAAGCCACGCCCTGAACTGTATTTAAGGGGGAATGCGTGGGAGGGCTGGTTTGCTGAAGGTAACCGCTTGAAAAGCTCCTGTTTCTTGGTTTGCGTCTTGTTCTATTTGTTTTTGTAGCAATAAATTTGGCAGGCGTAATTCCAGCCTCTTGCCTTCTTGTAAAAGGGGTTGTCCCTGCCTTTTCTGCAGGGCTGGTAGCAGGCTGGTACAGAACACGCAACTCCAAAGCTCATGTTAGGGGAGAAGAGCAGGTCGCTCTGTTTATAGGACTTGGCGAAGCCACAGTTCATTGCAGCCATTTTGAAAATGGTGCCTGCTTCCGGGACACAGCTATGTGGCCCAGAGAGACCAAGGGATGGAGCAGCCTGCTCCTCCACCTCTAACTTAGCTCCAGAGCTTTGCAGATTTTTCAGGAAGGGACCTTGAAGCTCCATTGCCAGAAAGGAAAGGTTGGGAAATGGCCAGGAATTGTCCAAGGTGGCTGGAGCTTTGAAAGGTGTAGGTCAACAATTTCTGGAGGGCCATCTATGATCTACCCATCAGAATGCCGTCAACGTGTAATTGTCCCCTTCAGCAACTGCTACTTTTGTAATGTCACAAGGTTACGTTTCTCTGTCCCAAGTGCTTAAAATCTGTGTGCAGAAATGTTTCTGAATGGTAGCGTTCTTTTCCTACTCTTACGTTTTTCTTCTGCAGTCATTATCTAGCATGGATAGAGCTGTAAATGTATTGGTTTTTTTCTTTATTTCCCATTTTTACCTCTCCCGCTCCAAATTATCACTGCCTTTTATACGTTTCTGGATAATCACTCTGAGACGCTGCCTTGCCAGTCATTTCCTATCTGTAGAATTTGAGCAAATCAATCCCATAATCCACAAAATGTAATGGTAAAACCTGGAAGCACCATTTTGGAGTGGCAAAGAGAAAGCCAAATTCCTCCCTGAACTTATAAAAAAATGAGATGAGCTTGACTTTACATTAATTCCTGTTTTTCTTCTTGCAGCAAACATCCATCCTGGGGAGTGTCTTTGGTGACTCTTGTTACGACCAGCAGATGACTGCCAGGCAAGCAAATGCTTTATCCCATCAGGTGAGTGGGAAATGGACTTCATTTATGTACAGGTAGTCCTCGACTTAACAACCATTCATTCAGCGACCATTCAAAATTACAAGAAGTCTTTGCACTTAACCACCCTTGCAGCATCCCCATGGTCATGTGATCAAAATTCAGACCCTTGGCAACTGGCTCATAGTTACGACTTTTGCAGTGTCCTGGGATCAAGCGATCTCCGTTTGTGACCTTCCCAGTTAGCTCCTGACAAGCAAAGTCAGTGTGGGAAGACTTGCTTAGCAACTTGAAATTCTGGTCCCGTTTGTAGTCATAAATTGAGGGCTATTTGGAATGGAATTAAGTGACCAGGGCCTAGTCTTGAGCAGAAATGTACCAACAACCTCAGCAGATAAATTTGGTCGACAGAGAGCTAATTTCACGGAGTGCCATTCTGACTTTGCCTCCTTCCAAGCAGCTTCATTCCTCTTCTTTCTTTGCTGCATTAAGTTCAATATTGAATTTTCCCAGCAACGAAATCCTGAAAGAGTTGTTTAATTGTGAATTCTGCAACATAATGGGGAAGTTGACTTCTCTTAAGGAGGGGAGATGGGTTACCATTTCACGTTCTCAAGCACACTTTTTTTTTTGAATAACTCTATTTTAATTGGGGAGTGGGATTAAGTGAATCCATTGGCAATTTTGGAAAATAAATGTCACATAAGTTATTTCAGAGATTCACTTATCTCCTAAACTAAAATGAATGGCCCTGTATTTGTTAAGTCGACCTTTTTTTTTTTAAAGATTTCTACAATTCTGAGGTTATCGGTGTCTTTTTGCAGCTGAGCAATAGAAGATACTGACCATTATCTTTTTAATTTAATTTGAAACATTATAGCATATATCACTGGCTAAAACGCATTCGTACCCCTATCTCCATCTTGAATGCCTTTGAAGTGCAAATCTCGTGTTCAAAAACGATTGCACTTTTCTCTTTGTTCTGACTCCCATGCTTTGTGTACCACAAGTGTAGGTAAGCAAAGTATAGATGCAAAAGATAAATAGGATTAAAAATTGACCTTGATTCCTGGGATTACACAGATCCACCCATGCAATTTTTGTGGCAACAATGTGGTGCGACTTTTTTTTTCTTTTCAGTTTCCTAATCTAGCCTACAGCTCTGGAAACCACTTGTGGTTTTTCCTCCGAGTATTGGTGAGGCTTGATCCTGCTTAATTTAAAAATCCAAACAACATCAACCAATGCTGAAAAATAAATAGGATAGAAGAATTTAATGGAATGGAAATTAGGGCAATAGTTCAAGGTCTCCTATCCAACTGTGGGGCATTGCTGCCCTCTAGTGGGAAGGAGCAGGAAGTAAGTTTAGCAGTTAAGCCTGCTAAACTTTTGGGGTGTGGTGCTTGCTTTGGAGTAAGTTCCATTAAGATTGTGGTAATATGTAGCAAAGTGGATATGTTAAGATTTTGACTGTGTTTTGCCAAGTGTCAGGTCAGTGATCAGTGGCCAGGCAATTGATTCTTTTGGATCCAGAGATAAGAGCACAACAAACATACATACATGCATGCATGCATACATACATACATACATATATACATATATACATATATACATACATATATATATGTATGTATATATGTATATATGTATATATGTTGGAATTGATTGATTGAACTTTTTAGTCCCACCCAGTCTGCCGTTACCACTGCAGCCACGCCCACCCAGTGGGCCACACCCACCCAATGGGCCACTCTCACCTGGCACCTGATGATACATAAGTGGGTTTTGGGTTGAAGGTTTATTCCCTTTGTGTGTATTGGAACACAACAAAAAAGGGAGGAAAAAAAGTAAATTGGACATAATGTCAAACAAAACTCCAAAAATGGGCTGGACAAAATTATTGGCACCCTTTCAAAATTGTGGATAAACAAGATTGTTTCAAGCATGTGATGCTCCTTTAAACTCACCTGGGGCAAGTAAGAGATGTGGACAATATAAAAATCACACCTGAAAGCAGATAAAAAGGAGAGAAGTTCACTTAGTCTTTGCAATGTGTGTCTGTGTGTGCCACACTAAGCATGGACAACAGAAAGAGGAGAAGAGAACTGTCTGAGGACTTGAGAACCAAAATTGTGGACAAATATCAACAATCTCAAGGTTACAAGTCCATCTCCAGAGATCTAGATTTGCCTTTGTCCACAGTGCGCAACATTATCAAGAAGTTTGCAACCCATGGCACTGTAGCGAATCTCCCTGGTCTTGGACAGAAGAGAAAAATTGATGAAAGCTTGCAACGCAGGATAGTCCGGATGGTGGATAAGCAGCCCTAAACAAGTTCCAAAGGAATGCAAGCTGTCCTGCAGGCTCAGGGAGCATCAGTGTCAGCGCGAACTATCCGTCGACATTTAAATGAAATGAAACGCTATGGCAGGAGGCCCAGGAGGACCCCACTGCTGACACAGAGACATAAAAAAGCAAGATTACAGTTTGCCAAAATGTACTTGAGTAAGCCAAAATCCTTCTGGGAAAACGTCTTGTGGACAGATGAGACCAAGATAGAGCTTTTTGGTAAAACACATCATTCTACTGTTTACCGAAAACGAAATGGGGCCTACAAAGAAAAGAACACAGTACCTACAGTGAAATGTGGTGGAGGTTCAATGATGTTTTGGGGTTGTTTTGCTGCCTCTGGCACTGGGTGCCTTGAATGTGTGCAAGGCATCATGAAATCTGAGGATTACCAAAGGATTTTGGGTCGCACTGTAGAGCCCAGTGTCAGAAAGCTGGGTTTGCGTCTGAGATCTTGGGTCTTCCAGCAGGACAATGACCCCAAACATATGTCAAAAAGCACCCAGAAATGGATGGCAAGAAAACGCTGGAGAGTTCTGAAGGGGCCAGCAATGAGTCCAGATCTGAATCCCATTGAACACCTGTGGAGAGATCTTAAAATTGCTGTTGGGAAAAGGCGCCCTTCCAATAAGAGAGACCTGGAGCAGTTTGCAAAGGAAGAGTGGTCCAAAATTCCGGGTGAGAGGTGTAAGAAGCTTATTGGTGGTTATAGGAAGCAACTGATTTCAGTTATTTTTTCCAAAGGGTATGCAACCAAATATTAAGGGTGCCAATAATTTTGTCCAGCCCATTTTTGGAGTTTTGTTTGACATTATGTCCAATTTGCTTTTTTTCCTCCCTTTTTTGTTGTGTTCCAATACACACAAAGGGAATAAACCTGTGTATAGCAAAACATGTGTTCCTGCAATACTTTTCTGTGAGAAATACTTGATTTTCTGGAAACATTTCTGGGGTGCCAACAATTTCGGCCATGACTCTCTCTGTGTGTGTGTGTATATAGAATTGAGAGCTCTGCTTTTTCTACTGACACAAATGGTTTTTCATGACTTTTAATTAATTAATTAATTGCTAAGTGATTTAGGTTTAATGGACAAGTGTGTCCCTTGTCCACACACAAAGTCATTTACATGGTTTTTAGGAGTAACGTTAAGCATCATTTACCCAGGAGAAAAGAACCATGGGAATGGTCATAGACTGACCGTGTGGGCGGGTGCTAGATACTCAGCCTGGCTCCTCTTAGCGTATGTTTGCTCCTAGCCTTCTTCAGAACCAAAAGCCAAATCAGGAGGGGAGCTGGCTGCCTTCAGCCCCTGCTTGTAAAAGATCTCCCGTTTCGAAGTGGTGTGGACTTCTACTCCGACTGGAGAATCCTGGGAAATGGAGCCCACAAATCTTAAAAGTTAGCCGAGGCTCTAGAGCCGAGGTGGAGAACCATGGCCGTTTTATGACTTGTGGACTTCAAATTCCCAGAATTCCTGAGCCAGCGCAAGTCATAAAGGGGCCATAGTTCCCCCACCCCTGCAGAGGGCGAATGATGGAGCCAAGTGGGACTTACGTCTGTAGGTGCAATGTATCTCAAAAGTGGGCCGGGGGGGGGGAGGACTAGGGAAGAAATGGTGGCCTTCACATCCTACCTCTGGTGGGCCTTAGAAATAGGCCTTTGATCTGATCTCCAGGATTCCTTCCTTCAGCTCGAGCAGTTCAACATGATTGAAAACGCCATCAGCTCCAATAGTTTGTACAGTCCGTGCTCTACCCTCAACTATTCCCAGGCAGCCATGATGGGGCTGACCGGGAGCCACGGAAGTCTCCAAGACCCACAGCAGCTCAGTTACACCAGCCACGGGAACATCCCCAACATCATCCTGACAGGTAACGAAACACTGTGGTTTTAGCTCTTTGGGAAATGCAGACAGCAGGTGGGCCGCTAAACCTATTAAGTTCAAGGCATAGGCAAACTTTCTTGCACCCGGGGGCGGTGCTTAAGTTATTTATTTATTTGACGAATAGCAATGCTGCAAGAGTCTTCCCCCCCCCCCAGGAATTGCGTTAATGGGTTGTTGATGGGTACTTCAAACCTTGTAGGAAACTTCCAAGCCTTTTGCCCCCTTCCCTAGGAAAACAAAAATGGCCTTTTTTTGTAATCTTTTTTTTTAAAGAGATCAAGTCACTAATTTCATTCCTTAAACTCCATAACAATTAAAAAAAACTGGAAGAGCATTCTGAACTGGAGGTTAAGGGGGCTGCAGAAGGGGTCCTGTTTAATTCTGCGTGTGATCTGTAGGTTATGAATTACCAGCCCTATTTGGAGAAGGAGGCATTTTGCAAGTGAGGGTTGTGGTGAATCTTTTTAAAGATAGATGAAGGGATAATGACCGGAGTGAGAAAAGATAAGACAGAACTGGGTGGGGACAGATAATTAACCTCCTGAAAGATTTATTATAAAGAAGAAGGAACACTTTTGCATTTTGTGTTGGAGGCCAAGGCTAGATCAGTTTTTTTGTGTGTGTTGTTGTTCCGTTTAACACAAGGACAAACTTCGTGATTGCCAGAATAATTTAAAAGTGGGTCCTGTTACCTGGAGCAAAGGCCAGAAAGGAAATTAAAAACTCCCTGAGATCAAAAAAAAAAATTAAGAGATTTGGTGAACTCTCTCTGCTTTTTATTTATTATTTATAAAATGGCTGGACCTTGAATTCAAGGAAAATTGAGCTGTTCAGGGTCAAGCAGAGCCTAGCCCCGTGGTGACGAACCTATGGCACACATGGCACAGGTGGCACGCAGAGCCCTCTCTGTGGGCACGCACGCCGCCGCCCAAGTCCCAGTCCTTCAGCTGGGTTTTATAAAACCTTTTCGCTTTAGGCCTCTGCCACCGTGTGCAAAAAAAACAAAAAAAGGTTCAATCAATCGATTTCAATTTCTCGTGGGGGAAAAAAAGGATCTCGCAAAGTTGGAATTGATTGATTGAACTTTTTAGTCCCACCCAGCCTGCCATTACTACCGCAGCCACGCCCCCCCATGGACCACGCCCAGCCAGCAGGCCACGCACACCTGGCACCCGACGGTACATAACTGGGTTTTGGGTTGCAGTTTGGGTACTCAGTCTCTAAAAGGTTCGCCATCACTGGCCTTTCCACTCCCCGCCCCCCTCCTGCCCCCAATTTAGCACCCATCCTGAATTGTTTGGACTGAACAGGAGATGGGTTGAGGTTGGGGGGGGTCTTCCTTGGTCATCCTGCAGCTCTGACACAAGAGACCCTGGCTCATGGTCATTGGTCATCCACTTGTGACTTGAAATAGGAACCATTGGTTTTTCCTTTTTTTTCTTTTTCTTTACTAGCTTCATTGGGTTAGAACGGGTAGGCAACCATGGCTGTTTTATGACTCGTGGACTTCAACTCCCAGAATTCCTGAGCCCGCCGTGCTGAGGGGAAAGGAAGAGGTTTCCAAGCTGAGCCACAATGGCTCAGGAATTCTGGGAGTTGAAGTCCACGAGTCATGAAGGGGCCATAGTTCCCCCATGCTGGCTGAGGAATTCTGGGAGTTGAAGTCCAAGAGTCATAAAAGAGCCAAGGTTGCCTACCCCTGGGTTAGAACAAATAGCTCAGATTGAAGGGAAAACTGAGCAAACCTGATCAAAATTCTCTCTCTCTCTCTCCTTCGCTCTCTCTTTCTCCCTCTTTTTCTCTCTCTCTCTCTCCCTCTCTCTCTTTCTCTCTCTCTCTCTCTGTAGTGACCGGGGAGTCGCCTCCCAGTCTGTCGAAAGACCTCACCAGCTCTTTGGCCGGGGTGGGGGATGTCGGCTTTGACTCAGATTCCCAGTTCCCTCTGGACGAACTAAAAATCGACCCCTTGACCTTGGATGGGCTTCACATGCTCAACGACCCCGACATGGTCCTTGCGGATCCCGCCACAGAGGACACTTTCCGGATGGACCGGCTGTAGTGGGGGGTGGGGGGGAGAGGGGGGAGGAGAGAGCGGGGAAGGGGGACGCCGCCGCGCAATCCGAAGGAGCGCACCCCAAAATCTCCACGTCCCGGAAGGTCCGTGCCGCTCTGGTGCTCGGAGGGAGAGCGGGCCAAGCCCGTCTCGCATCCCTTGCATCCCAAGTCAGGCTGCCTGGAGAGCCACCGCTCCACTCTTGCGTCCAGTTTAGCAAGCGCTTGTTCTACACTTGCCCGGCAGCTGTCCTGCTCGCCCCTCCTTCTGACTCCCCCCCCCTCAGCCCCCCCCCCGTCCCCCCAGCACCGACTTCAACCTTGGTTCATGCCTTGCTTTGGGAGAACTGTTCCTCTAGAGCAGCGTTTCCCAACCTTAGGAACTTGAAGATGCGTGGACTTCAACTCCCAGAATTCCCCAGCCAGCATAGCTGGCTGGGGAATTCTGGGAGTTGAAGTCCACGCATCTTCAAGTTCCTAAGGTTGGGAAACGCTGCTCTAGAGAGTTGTCTCTTCTACCCCAAGGCCCCCTTTTCTCCCCCTCTCCTCTCGTCACCAAAGTTCCTCTTTCCTTCCTTGGCCCTAAAAGCTTTGGGAAGTGGAGGGGCAGAGAAAAAGTGATATTCCTCCCCTTCCCTCCCTCTCCCACCCCCCCCCCAAAAAAAATCCTCTTTCCAAGGCAGAGGAGCTCTTCGGAAGATAAAGTTGGTGTATTGTTTTGTTTTCCTGTGTACGTAAACTATCCAACCTTTGGCTTCTGTTACAAGAACAGACATCCCGCATGGATCTGAGGGCTTTCCCCCCACACACACACACACCCCTCCTGGGGAGTTAGGGGACTGCTTGATGAATTGGGGGGGGTAGGGGGAGAAGAGAAGGACATGGCTTCTCAAGCTACTTCGTGGATACCACTGCCTTTCCCTGGAAAAGGGCTGGACGTGGGATTGCTGGAGAAGGCCAGCTGTGGCTCTCCGAATAAACTCTGTAAAGCAGCTGCTTGCGTTGGGATGGGGTGGGTGGGTGGGTGCGAGGGGGGGGGAAGAGTGGCTTGCAACTCTCTGCTTGAATCTCCCCGTTCCTTGAGTGTCTCCTGGAGTCCCATCATGGCCTGTTAGCTCATTTGCCTATGTGCATGCAGCAGCTTTCAGAAACTGGCTGTTTGACCGCCACCGCCCCCGTTTGGGAGATTTAGTTGCATGAGCCACATAATTCCTCTCAGCAAACCTGACCGTGTAAAACTGTTTCTTTTTCTTCTTCTTATTATTATTATTATTTTGTTTTGGTTGTCGTTGTTCCTTCAAAGAATTTTCAGGGAGAGGCAAGGCAAGGCAAGCCGAGGGAGGAAAAGAAGGCACAAACGTTTTTTGTTTTTTGTTTTTTCTAATTATACAGGGAAATTCTGCAATTTGTCTGAAGGGATGAGATCTGAGTCGTCTCCTGCAGGTTTTTTTTTGTAATCACTTTTTTTTAAGGCAGCAAACTCTCCCCTTTTCCCCCCCCACCCCCGACCCCCCCGGTTTGGGAAGAAGTCGTTCTTGTTCTGCATATATTTTTTTTTTAAAAAAAACACCCCACCTTTCTCTTCTGCGTGAAATAATCTGCCTCTGACCAAACCAGGGTCTGGTTATCTTTGTACTCCAAATTGATTAGGTGGGAATCCTTTAAAGTGGCTTCACCCATCCAAAGAGACCACGACGTGTTCAGGTTATGGCATTCATCAGACTAACCACCCTGGGATTTATCTGGCTAGCGCAGGGGTAGGCAACCTCGGCTCTTTTATGACTCATGGACTTCAACTCCCAGA
Source organism: Vipera berus (assembly GCF_964194415.1). Taxonomy (NCBI): domain Eukaryota; kingdom Metazoa; phylum Chordata; class Lepidosauria; order Squamata; family Viperidae; genus Vipera; species Vipera berus. The sequence goes on from NC_138202.1 coordinate 10,921,477, forward strand.
ATTCCTGAGTTGAAGTCCACGAGTCATAAAAGAGCCGAGGTTGCCTACCCCTGGGCTAGTGGGTGGATTCAGTAAACAGTGGCCCCTAAGCCAAGGGGTCTCCAACCTTAGCAACTTTACAGCTTGTGGACGTCAAGTCCCAGAATTCCTCAGCAAGCACGGCTAGCTGTGGAATTCTGGGATTTGAAGGCCAGAGAGTTGCCAAGGCTGGATACCCCTTGCCATAAACCATAAACCACATAAGCCCTAATTCTGGGCTCTGCCAAGTATCCTGGTGTTGCTGTCTTCGCAGAAGCGTTGTGTAGTAAAGGGAGTGTTTGTTTCAAATGCAGTTGGACAAAAGCGGAGTGAGATAGTCGGCGTACAAATTTAATAAATCATTTACGTGGATGCATTCAGACCAGAGGGGACCCTGCTTTGAAAATTTGTAGCCACATCACCTTGAAAATTTGGAAAAGTTTTCTTTTTTTAAAAAACTCTTGGGGGGGTGTGTCGATAAAATTTTTATTAAACAGCTTCTCCTGATTGAGGATCCGTTTGCTTTTAACATTCATCCCAGTTGGTTCTGGCATGGCCCTATGGCCGAATGCTCCTTCTAACACCGCATGGTTGATGAGATCCTTTAGGTCAGAGGTCCCCAACCCCCAGTCTGTGGACCAGTACCGGGCCGCGGCATGCCAGCAACCGGGCCGCACAAACAAGCAAAGCCCCATCCACGAGATGCAGGCAGCACACAAAACCACACACCCTCCTGTCTGCCGAAAAACCTCTCTCCACGTGCCCCCAAAATTTGGGGACCTCTGCTTTACGTCATTTTTACTCCCTGGGACAAGGTTGTTTGAATGTGCAGCCATTTGTCTGGAATGGTACAGGTAGTCCTCGACTTACAACAGTTTGTTTAGTGACCATTCGAAGTTACAACGGCACCAAAAAAAAAAAGCGACTCGCAACTGCTGCAGCATTCCCACGGTCGCACGATCAAAGTTTGGATGCTGGGCAACTGACTTGTGGTTGCAGTGTCCCAGGGTGATTTTCTTGACAAGCGAGGTCAACGGGGGAAGCCTAAAAGATTCCCTTAACAGCCCTGTTACTAACTTAACGATTGCGGTGATTCATTCAACAGCCCTGGCAAGGAAGTTGGGGGACAAACCTCAACTTAACAACTGTCTCGTTTAACGACAGAAATGTTGGGCTCCGTGGTGGTTGTAAGTCAAGGACTGCCTGCGTAGGGTCTCCTGCCTGAGCAAAGGGTTGGATTAGAAGACACACACAGAGGTTCCTTTCAACTTCTGCCAGTGTGTATTCTCTAGCTTTGAGGAACCCTCTTTTTGGCCAAAGCTGGACGGCTGGTCTGCAGACTGAACACCGCCGCCCCCTCAAATTTGCCCTGAATCTAAGATTTGAGCCTGGTCACCACCACCTCCTGCTTTTTCTCTCACCACCCCCACCCCCAGATAACTAACTCTTAACTGTTCTTTGCTCCCCCTATATTCAGACTCTTTTCCCCCCTCCCCCAGTGAGTTATAGCTGGATCTTTGTGTCTACACAATCACGTGCTGGTAGCAGGGATATCCATTCTGAATACGTGTTCGGTTACGTTTCGTTTTGTGCCATGGTCAGTTTATAATTTTTGCACTAAAAGGATGGATTTTTATTTTTTAGAGGGGAAAAAAAGCGTTGTAGGTTCTTCGTGTAACGTTTTTGCTGTGATGTGTTTTCTTCTCCCCCTCCCTCCGCCCCCCATCGTCTAAAAATTCTGAAAAATGCTCTCTTCATTTCATAACCCGTGTCAGTATTTTAGTTTGAACGCCTCTAATGCGCGTAGTGGTCTGCTTATTTCAAAATTTGTTGCGGCTGTTTCTCAGAGGAAACCCATCAGAAAAGGCGGCGTCCTGCTTTTAAGCACAGGGCCCTAGGTACTACTAACCTACTAACTAAGCAGGCAGTTTGCAATTCTCTAGTTTCCCGCAACACAGTGAACATTGTGTTCGGTCCGATCTCTTGTCTTATTCCATCAGCATGCCAAAATTTCCTCCGAACTTTGACCTGTAATTTTGGGGCAATGGGTAGGCGAAATGCAGAATCCAATTTAGGGAAAGATTCATTGATTCTTGAGCTGGATTTTTTTTTTACATGGAGATATAAATGGTTATTTTCTTTCTCTCATTTTTTAGACTTACACATGTACATAGGAAAACTTGTGTATTGATAAATTGTAAGTAGTTTTACAAAATGGCCTTAATTTACTATTTATGTATATACATAACTGCGTGTGATTGTGCATGTATATGTGTGCATGCACTCACACACATATACATCCACGCAAACAGACAAAACCCTATCTGAATGCAATTTAATTTGAAATCTGAGCTGCGGGGATCACTTGCTTTCCACAAATAGTACTTCAGTTTTCCCTTGTTATAAAAAAAAAGTCGTAGAACAAGGAAGAAATTGAAGACCTAAACAGCAACACAAGCTGTGTTGTGGATCTGATTTTGCTGGTTGAGGTAGTAATTATGGGCCCGATGGTTCTCTCTTTTACGCACCTTACTTTCTGTTGTTTTATAAAATGAAAAACTTCCCTCCCTCCCTTCAACTCTTGAGTAAAATATGTATTAAAGATTAAGGAGTGGGGGAAGAGAAAAGTAATAAATGCACTAGAGCTCCAAGTTACGGGATCTGCAACTTGCCAAAATTGTTGCAGGGTGGGAGGAAGGCAAAGGAATCTTGTCACGTGTAAGGCTTAGAAACCCCAAAGTTGCGTTCTATTTTTTTTTGGATTCCGCTTTGTGTTTTTGTTCTATGGGGGGAAAAAAAGGATTGTCTGGGGAAATAAGCCTTTTTATGGTTGTTGATGTCTGCATGAATGGTGAAGAAGAATCTGTCAAAAAGTGGTGCCTGTCGTCTAGGTAGAGAATTAAGACTTTTAATTTAAAAAACAAACAAACAGATACGTCTTAACTGTGAGCTTGATTCGGAGCCGGATTTGATCCCACATTGGTCATTGTTATGAAGTGGTCCTTCTTTATTTTCATTCCTTAAAATCTGATTTCATTCCCCCTACCCACCCCCACCCCCCAAAAAAGTTAGGAGCAGTATTGACAATTCTCTGCCCCGTTCCTTCATTTTAGCCCTCATAATCAGCACAATAGAAAACCTCAGTCGAGAAAAAATTACTGGGCCAAGATCGCTAAGTAAGTTTTGGGGCCTAAAGATGCTCCTGTTTCTAGTCGGATACTAAAATCCAGACGGAGGAAGCCTGGGGCTCTCTGGATATATTTTTTTTCCTGTCCATTTCCAATAGTCCTGCCAACGTGGTCAGTGGCGAGGGATTATTGTGCGTTTTGCCACCCAAAACATCTGAAAAACAGCAGTTTGTGGCGCCCGCTGAGCTTCGTTGTTTTCCTGCAGACATTTCATTACCCAACTAGTAGCATCATCAGTGCTTGTTCTCAGGCCAACAGGCTTGGCCTGTTGATTAGGCTGTTAGACCCCACTAGTCCACGGGTAGGCAACCTCGGCTCTTTTATGACTCATGGACTTCAACTCCCAGAATTCCTGAGTCAGCTATGCTGACTCAGGAATTCTGGGAGTTGAAGTCCATGAGTCATAAAAGAGCCGAGGTTGCCTACCCCTGCCCTAGTCCATAAACAGAGTGTCAACGCTGCTAACATCGAATGTGATTGCTTGACAAGAGATGAAGAAGTAGCTATTTCATACCTTAAACTTGTGTATTGCTTTAAGACTTGTGTATTGCTTTAGTTTAAAGTTGGGAGGAGGGAAGAGTAGGAATCCACTTTCAAGGCCATTTGTCTCTCTAAAGAAGACAAGGTTTTGGCGGAAGGGAAACGGATTCTTTAAATTAATTGGAGAATATGATTAATGATAACATTAGAAAGGTGGAGAATTGGGTTGTAATATATTGTGCAAGGGGGAGGGGGCGCGGAGATTTCAGATTCCAGCTTCCTTCGAGCAAGCATTTGCCGGTGTCTTAGGCTGAATAAAGGACTTTTAAGGTAAACCATGCCTCAGAGTCACTTGAAAAGCTCATACGTCGGAAACTGGACACAGAGAGCAAAGGCCACTCCTTTCCATCGCTGATGATGTTGCCTACCTGGGTAAGGGAAGGCCTGAAAGAAAGGAACTAAGCTCAGACAGCACTAAGGACCCCACAGTTCAGTTTTGTAGCCGACAATTTGAGCTACGGCTATTCTCTTCTGTGGAAACTGCCAGGTTGTCTGTTATTCAGAACTACGGCTGTGTTTCTTATCCAGCTTCCAGGCTGCCATTCATTAGGTAGACACCAATGCCTACGGACCGGGCTGACATGGATTAATTTGCCCTGCCAGCTGCCCTTTAAGTCCCCTCCTGTCCTAAAGCCACGTCCAGGAATATTATCTCAGAATGAAGGATAAAGACGTCCCTTCTAGGACGTTTTTGGGAGATTTATTTTCTTCATGCTGGAAAATGCATCCTTCAAATAACCTGTCCCCTCCCTGCCTGAGGCTTTTGCTCCTTTTTGATTTCCGTACCGTTTCAAAGGAACGCTTCATTTCTCTCTTAATAAGCTGGTTAGTGGAAGACTAGGTCAGGGGTAGGCAACCTTGGCTCTTTTACGGCCGTTGCTGGCTGGGGAAGTCTGGGAGTTGAAGTCCACACATCTTCAGGTTGCCACGGTTGAGAAAGATGCCCTATGGAGGCAGTCTTCCTCTGAATTCCAGATCAAGGGTAAATCCCAGTTTGCAAGTTGGCTTTCAGAAGACACCTGACGCTGACCCTTGTCTGATTCAGCAGCACGTTTTGGATGAGGGTGTGCAAAGGGGACAGCTTACCTTTTGCTCAAGGCCAAGCTATTGCATGTTCAAAGAAACTGCATCTTGTTATTGTTACTGCTGCATGTTAACAAAACTCTGGGCTTAGTCTCCTTGGAAACATAGTTCTCCACGAGCACAATGTCTCCAGGTATTCCTATTTTGTTTCTGTTTTTTAAGTAGTCCCCTAAGAGATTTATCTATAAATATATATATATATATAAATATATACATATGAAGATAACGTATTTCTGTTTTTCTTTCACGGATGGATGCTTTGCGACCTACCTACTTCATTTCCCTTCTCCATTGGCTGAACCGTTCAAAAATATTCAAAATGAGGCTGCATCTCCCTGACCTTATAAAGCTCTGTGCTTTTAAACAGTGAAGGCGCTTTAATTTTAGGGGGAGGGGGAAACCTCCTTTGTCACTGTGATGACATTGTGAAAGAGCAATTTAAATATTTACGTATGCACACTTTTTTAATGAAAAGGGGAAAAATATTTAAAAAAAAATTTCTGTGTTTTATAGGAATGGCAACGGTGGGTGTGATGCTACAGTTCACACCTACACAAGGGTATCATGATGACATTTAATAGCATATTATGAATCATTTTTATCTTTTTAAAAGCAGAACTTTTATCATTTTTGTGGTTCTTTGTGGCAAGATTTGAAAAGGCAGGAAGGATGATAAACACTAGATCGAGGCACTTATTAATCTGCTTTCATTATTTGCTTTCTTTTCTTTCTTTTTTTCGGTGTGATATGTTTGTATATAAAATAAATGTGAGATTGGCCAGTTTTCACTGTTGAAGAAATAATAAGGGATGGTTATATATTACTTCTTTGGAGATGCATGCACACTCCTAACACAGTCACTGTTTGACAGAGCATTATTCTTTTTTTATTTAAAGCAAAATTTAGCAAGGGTCAATATCCACAAGGGATGTTTGGCAGATGATCTATAAATACTCAAAAACATCTGTGTCCCATGAACACAGAACAGTTTATAACAGTGTTTTTCAGACTTGACAACTTTTAAGATATATGGACACTATTCCAATATCTAAAGGGCTGCTACAAAGAAGAGGGGGCCAGCCCCGTTCTCCAAAGCACCCGAAGGCAGGACAAGAAGCAACGGATGGAAACTAATCAAGGAGAGAAGCAACCTGGAACTAAGGAGAAATTTCCTGACAGTTAGAACAGTCAGTGGAACATCTTGCCTCCAGAAGACGTGGGTGCTCCATCACAGGAGATTTTCAAGAAGAGACTGGACAGCCATTTGTCTGAAATGGTATAGAGTCTCCTGCTTGATTAGGGAGTTGGACTAGAAGACCTCCAAGGTCCCTTCCAATTCTGTAACTCTGTTAACACTACACTCCATTTAAGTTATATGTAGCAAAGAAAGAAATTTGCTGAAAAGTCATTACTATTTTGCCTGAAAAAACATTGAAATCAACCACATCATAATTCTCTGAGGGGGAAAAAAAAGAAAAGAAAAATAATTAAAATGACAATAACCAGCTACGTACTAGAGGATTAACTCCCAGGATTCCTCGTAACTTAAATGACAATAACCAGCTACGTACTAGAGGATTAACTCCCAGGATTCCTCGTAACTTAAATTTGCCAAGTTTGAAAAACACTGGCCTATAATTACACTGGGGGAACAGAACCTTTTGGTCCAGTTCAACCACTGCTTTTTTTTTTTTTTTGTAAAAAAAAAAAAGGTGCCGGAACTCACACAGGTCATACAACCCGCCTTGCCTACCCTACAAGGTTCCATCCATAAAAGGTGCCGGAACTCCATTCTGGGTCTTCTATGACAAAAAGAAGCCTTGAGTTCAACTCGTCACTTTCTTTTGGAAGAGCTTTTGCAAGTCATCAAGGGCTGGAAATACTCTTTTGGTCTGCCTTCATCCTTATTCCCTTCCTGGTATGAGACCCTGTCTTGGGTATCTTTTTTTGAGAAGCCTTTCAGAGATTCCAAGCGCATCATTGTTGCATGAAAATGACGTATATCTATAAATCATAGCTGCCGCCCCCTCCCTCCCCCCCTCCCCCGCGCTTGTCCATAGAAATTTGACAGCAAATTGTTGGATTCACGTGGCATGGTTTTGGGGGGTTGTTTTTTTTTTTTGTATTTAAAAAAATAAATGGCAAAATAGGTGCATTAAGTAAAGTTTAGTGCACTATCCCTGTGTTTATACTAGATGCCTAGCCTGATTGTTATATGAACCTGTTTTCTGGGTGGGCTCAATATATTGAACCGTAAACTAGCCAGGTGGCCCCCAAAGAGAACTAGCCAAAACGCAGTACGTTGTGCGAAAGCATCTGCTAGGTGCATTATGTGCATTATGCAGGTTAAGAAACGACCGGTTTTGTTGAGAAACTAATCCCCCCCAAAAAACTGTCGAGAGCCTTGGCTGGCTGTAACATTCGGAGCAAATAAAATCCCGACTGCCTCCCCTCGGGACCTTTTTCAAAACGTTCTTCCCCTGGCCCAGAAACACGAGTGGGGCTGCTGGAAATGCGTTAACGTCCACATTGCCACCCCTCCCTCCCTCCCCTGCTGGAAGGCACATCTGGCGGAACATTCTTGGCTCTCCATTCCAAGAGGTCATTGGCAAAGTGCCCAGAGAGCCTCCCCAAAGAGTGAGATGGGCAGTATATAAATTTAATAAATAATAAAATAAAACCAAAGCACGGTCCTGAGGGAAGGGAGGCTCTAGGAATCTGGGCAGAGGAATCTGGGCAACCAGACCACTCAATTATAGCATTTAGACTGGAAAAGATTAAGGGAGGACCCCAGAATATTGAGTCCCCGGAACCGCAAGAAGATCAGATGGGCCAATCCTAAAGCAAAGCAAACCCTGGCTGTTCTTTGGACGGACAGAGAGCTGAAACTGAAGCTCAAGTAATTTGGCCCACAGACGAGGAGAGAGGGCTTCTTGGAATGGCGCTGGGAAAGTTTGAAGGCACAAGAAGAAGGCGACAATTGGGCAAGCTCCAGGAGATGGTGGAGGGGGGGGGGGTTGGCGTACTATGGTCCAAGAGGTCGTGAAGAGTCGTAAGCGACTTAGTGTCTGAACAACAACAACAGTAAAGGAATTTTTTAGGATTTTACATAGGGTGGATAGACTTTGTTTTCCGTTATTCCAGGAGACGCTAGAATAAGCAGCTGGAAGCCGAAGGGAGCTGAGCAAACATTCCCACCCATCAAGAGCCATGTGGCAGTGAATCTGGCTATTTCAGAAAAATATGGGCTCTCTGAAAGTATTTAAGCAGATCCTGGACAAGTATCTCTTTGCGGAAGCGGTACTCAAGTCTTGCCGAAATATTAATATTCAGAATAATATATTGGCTGTTGAAATAGATGATTTTTCACCATCACCTCCAGTTCTAGGCTGGCGTTGAAATTTGGCAGGCCGTAAATCAGCTTCCTGTAAATGCAAGGTGACTGGATCCCATCTGTGGGTTACAGGGGTAAAATGTATGATAACAGCAGTTCCGTTGCTGTGTTTGCAGGATCCAGTAGTTTATGCTTCAGCGTATTGTTAGAAACCCAACCACAATCTTAGCAGGTCATCGGCTTAGAAGGATTTGCTTTAGCATAGCGTGTTACAAAACACAATTCTTGTGTTTTGTAACACGCTATGCTAAAGCAAATCCTTCTAAGCCGATGACCTGCTAAGATTGTGGTGTTTTGTTCACCTGGGATTGATTAATTAATTAATTCTTGTGTTTTGTTCACCTGGGATTAGTAGAACCCAGCCTTAATGGAAGTGGGGGGGGGGAACCCCACAACTATTGTGAAGTTGACCACTTTCTGGTTTATCAAAGAAGGCCGGCATAATGACTGCCATAACATCAGGCCTGGTCCTGTGGGTGCTTCAACTTGCAACCATCATGATTTACGATGAAAATTCCAGACTCCATTATGACCATAACTCAAGGACTGTAATTCATGCTGAGGGCCACCTGTAAACAAAGAAAAATTGGCCGAGGGGATGCATTAAAAAAAAAAGCATTAATAAAAATTTCCACGTAGAGCAATAGAAGCAAAACAAACCAGGCATATTTTTATAACCCCGGCCTGCACAAACAGCCAGCCACAGAAAGGAGCCAGCAGAGAAGCAACGAAGTGTCCAGATCAGCATTGATGCCCACGAACAACACAATAGCAGCAAAATTACCTACCCTCTTGGCTTGAGAATTGCTAACAACATCTCCATTCTCTGGCTTTTCACTTTGCTAGCTACTTGGAAAAGAAAGCCCGAGAGAACTTAGGGTGACCATATTTCAGCCCAGTGAAACCTCTGTTTGCTGTTTTCCTGTCCTTTGAATATAAGTAGCTTGAAAGAATTACTTAAGTTAAAAAAAAAATCCAGCCAGTTTTGTGGCCTCCAAACAATGTGGAATAAAATTTCCTGTTTTGTGGAGCTCAGAACGTTTGGCCGCTGGGCTCACTTTGAAGTCAGACATTTTTATCATCTTTTCTTTCGTCGTCGTGCAGGCGCAGACTCTAAAGTAGACTCTAAATGTTGTGTGCATACACAAAGCTTCCACTAACGGAAGGCAGCTTGTCCCAAAGGTCCTTTTTCAAGAGACAACCGGACCTTCCTTTGTTTTTCCTTGGAAGATGTTTCGCTTCTCATCCAAGAAGCAGAACTGAAGAAGCTTCTTGGATGAGCAGCGAAACATCTTCAAGGAAAAACCAAGAAAGTCCGGTTGTCTCTTGAAAAAGGACCCTTGGGACAACTGTGATCTGGATGACTGAGAATCTCTATAGACAGAGGGGAAACTTGGTTTTTTGGAAAGGAGAAGGCAAATGTGATTTAAAAGGTTGGAGATCAAAGGTCAGAACTGCAAAGGGCCTGCCTGGGGCTGCTTTTCCAAGCCATGGCTCTGTCTGGGGGGAAAAAAACCCCAACCCTCATTAAAAAAAAAATGATCTTGTTCTAGTGGATTGTTGAAAAGCATGAGGACTAGTTGCACCACTAGTTGTGTGTCTTCTTATTTGTTCTGATACAGCTGTGTATCCCAGTGTCAATATAGTTTATGAGATTATATTGCAGTTGGGTTTCTGAAAGGTCATGACTAAATTTCTTCAGCTGCTGATAATTGTGGGCAAAAGAACTTGGCAATTCTGCTCATGTAATTCCTTTTCTTTGGGAAGTTTTTTTTTGCTGTGAAAGGAAGGTTATTCATTATTCTGTAGGACATTTGCAGTAAGAGACTGCACAAAAACAAGGGACTTTGGACTAAGGTGTGTGACTTTCAGATATTGTCTCTTGGGTATGATGGACCTGGGCATCGAAGAGAGTGAAAATGAAGACCATGCAGAGGGAACTGGGCCACTGCAGGCCTTCCCAGCACCTCCCGGACAAAAATTGGAGCTGTGAACCAGTGCTTGAAGTGGCCACCCAATCCAAAGGAATTTATTTTGAATTGGGGATGAACCGACAGGCCACGGCAGTTTAGATCAGCGTTTCCCAACCTTAGGAACTTGAAGATGCGTGGACTTCAACTCCCAGAATTCCCCAGCCAGCTATGCTGGCTGGGGAATTCTGGGAGTTGAAGTCCACGCATCTTCAAGTTCCTAAGGTTGGGAAACACTGGTTTAGATCATCAGTATTTATTCTACAGGCTTGGCATTTCTTTCTTGGGGAATGCCGTATTTTCCACCTTAAGTAGTTCCTAACTGCAGGCATAAGCAGTTGCACATTTAACATTATCTGTGTTTATAGTGCAACTTTTAACTGTATTACTGGAAACATCCGGAACATTTGACTAAAGTTAGCAAGTGCAAGTCTAATTAATTCTAGCTAGTAGCATGGTAGCTATTAAGACATGGCTTTCTTTGGGGGAAGAAATTCATGTCTTTTTTTATTCTTTTTCCAAATTTCTTACGGAGTGTCTGAAAGCACGAAAAAAGAAGTTTTATCTCAATTAATATAAATTCAGCTGCCCAGAGCAGCTTCTCTTATTGACAGGCAGCTAAAACAATGTACACACTTCATATTTGGGGGTGATCTGAAGGGGGAAGGGAACAGTCTATATATGTATTATTATTTTTTTGGTATTTGAACTGTGTGACATCCTGTTTACAGGGGTTTTATTTTTTATCCATGAGGACTAGCAGAATGACTTTATCGATATATGCAAATCCTACCATTGAGCTACAGGTTTTTTTGGGGGGGAGGGGGGAGGACATGGGCAGGAGTAAACGAACTCTGGAGCATTGAGGCATAATTTATTGTGGCTTTTTCTCTCTTGGCAAAAAAAAAAAGCCTTGAAGATGGCTTTCTAAGCGTGTGTGTGTATGTGTGTGTGTGTGCGTGTGTGTGTGTTCTTTTTGCAAACTTAAGAACATGACGATGTGAAAAAAAAACAAAATTCTGTGCACATTCTTTTAAAACCTTTTTTTGTTCGTTTGTTTCCCTTTTTTTCCTGTGAAGGCTTTTTTTTGTCTTTGTAACTTTGCATTATTTGTAAATGAAATGTAATAAAGTTCAGCTGTTTTTCTCTCTGGCTGTTCAGCTCTGCTTTTCTGAAGAATATTTATAATCGATGTGTTTTATGTCTCAAATTGAGGCTTTGGTCGTTTTAAAGTGCATTTCCTCCACTGAATGCCCAGCTAGCTTTTTTTTTTTTCCTTTTCCAAACCTCTTCTGAAAGGAGCGGCAGATAATAAATACTACTTAACCTTTGGTAGACAAATGTTATTTTATTAACTGAACAGTCTGTATTTGTACAAACAGCTCTCCGAGTTTCTCCTAAACTAGTGCAGTGTTTCTCAACCTTGGCCCCTTGAAGATGTGTGGACTTCAACTCCCAGAATCCCCCAGCCATGGCCAAGGTTGAGAAATATTGCTCAGGGGTAGGCAACCTTGGCTCTTTTATGATTCATGGACTTCAACTCCCAGAATTCCTGAGCCAGCCATGCTAAGGGGAAAGGGAAAGGTTTCCAAGCTGAGCCATGCTGGCTCAGGAATTCTGCGAGTTGAAGTCCACGAGTCATAAAAGAGCCAAGGTGGCCTAGCCTGCTCTAGTGGAACAAGCCAAGCATCTTGGATTATTGGGTTAAGTGTATCACTTTAGGAAACTGTCTTATCCAAGATCACCTCTAGCCCAGGAACCACTCAATCTAAGTAGCACTTGCTGTCCAGGACTTAAGTCAAGAGTGACTTGCTCATCCCTTGCTATCTGGTCCTCTTAACCAGAGGTGTGACCCAAGGCCTTCTCTGTGCAAACCTGGCATTCTACTACTAAGCTTTGCTCGCTGCCCAAAATGCTTGGACGTTTCGAAGGCCACTTGCGTGGTTTCCAAACCGAACAAGATTCCCATCAAATCCTGGAGTGGTGGCGATGCGGATTCCTGAATCAAACAGAAGCCTCAGCTTGTACAGGTAGTCCTCGACTTACAACCATTTGTTTACTGACCGTTCAGAGTTGCCAGGCACTGAGAAAAGTGACTTACGACCACTTTTCACACTTACAACTGTTCCCACGGTCATGTGATCAGAATTTGGATGCTTTGCAACCAGTTCATATTTATGAGAATTGCAGTGTTCCAGGGTGTGTGTGTGTGTGTATCATGTGATCACCTGCCATCTGACAAGCAGAGTCGATGGGGAAGCCAGATTCACTTCACAGCTGTGATCCTAAGTTAACAAGTGCAGTGACTCAGTTAACAACTGTGGCAAGAAATGTCGTAAAATGGGGCAAAAGTCACGTAACAAATGTCTCGCTTAGCAACAGAAATTTGGTTGTAAATCGAAGACTACCATATGTAATGTTATATATATATAATATATTATATATTTCCTTGGAAGGCTCCATTTGAGAACCGGAGTGAGACTCCCAAGGCACCTTCCCATCTCTTGCAGAGGGCATGGAGCAAAATCCAGGAAACCATGACAGGTCACTGTCCATGTCCCATCTCAGCGTCAGCAGAGGCTGACCCAAGAAGAGGCAAGACAAGGGCAGGAGGCAACCCAGTGGAGGATGCCCAAGAAAGCCCCTTCTCTGATGGTGATGCTTCAGCCTTCCAGGATGTTCCCCTGCTTATGTCCACCCTTGTGGACTTGTTAGCAGCTGCCACAGGGCGCGAACGGCTCTTCTGCACTGTGTCGAGCAATGAGGGCCCTCGGGGTGCATGTGGAAGAAGTTCTCGGGTGAGGTGGAGGCTGGTTCCAGGAAGGAAGGAGGGGTAGTGGGGATGCCATGGGGGCTGGCGGGCACGGTGCTTGCCACGTACTAGGAGACAGTTCACCATGTGCTATATCTTGAAGAGAGCAGAAGCAGTGGACAAGTCTCTTTTCAGCCAGCAGCAGTAGCATTTAGTAGTCGTGTCGGTTCCGGAAAGCCTCGTGGTCTTCAGGAATCGTGTCTGAGAAGAAGGGGAAGAGAGAGCATATGAACCAGAACAGAAGATCAGCAGCTGAATGCAGGTCCAGATGCTCTGATTGGGGGGGGCACTTTATGGGGGCTAGCAGGGGGAACCCCTCAGAGAGAGGGATGCTAAAGGCCTCTGCAGGAAATCCTGAGCAAGGCAGCTCTGGATCGTGGATACTCTCCAGATCCTCCAGCTGAGGACCATGCTTGTTCTAATGATGCTTCAAGACCTCCCTCCAATGGCATCAGAGCGGCCTTGGGGACCACAGGACAGGATTGGATCGAGCCTCACTCACCATTACAACGATACCGCAGGTTGGACCAGATGATGTTTTCCTGGGAGAAGCAGAAGACCCCCAGGCGGCCCCCCCTCATGGTTGTGTCGAGGACAACGCCAGTGTCGGCCACCACCTCAGATCCCTCATAGAACCGAGTCCTGAAGTACAAATCCAAAGAAGGACTTAGCTTATTTCTGGCAGTCACAATGTTTTATCTTGTGTCCCACGGCACCTTGCCTTGAACGCTGTTACGTTCTAGGGCAGAGGTGGGGAACGATGGCCTCTTTATGACTTGTGGACTTCAATTCCCAGAATTCCTGAGCCTGGGAGTTGGAATTCCACAAATCATAAAAAGGGCCATCATTCCCCACCCCTGTTCTAAGGCATCTAACATGGGTCTATTTTAAGAAGTCAAAAGATGGTAGATGCGATGTGCAATAAAGCTTCGCCTATTTTGTGTGCATTGTGAGGCACATAAAAATAAGTGGAACTTCAGTTATGCTATCATTGGCCACCATCCTGTTCTGTTGGACACTATCCTGTAAGACTTCTGGTGTCCAATCTCTAAAACATAACAGCTAAACCTTGGATCAGTTTGTAAGTTTGTCTTGAAACTGGAAAAGGGATAAACTAAGGCTGATTGTCCACTATTTCTGTAAATAATTCTTTTTTTAAAAAAATTCCATTTATACCTCGCCCTTCTCCGAAGACTCAGGGCAGCTTACAAGCTTAGCAGTAGCCTTCATTCTATGTATATGCCTGCTTATTAGGGCTTTTGGGGCCCCCCAAGCGGCATTATTACAAAGTCAGCTTATTGCCCCCAACAATCTGGGTCCTCATTTTACCTACCTGGGAAGGATGGAAGGCTGAGTCAACCTTGAGCCTGGTGGGATGCGAACCTGCACTAATTGCAGGCAGCTGGTGTTACTTAAGGAGGCATTAGCCCACTGCTCCACCAAGGCTCTTATTCAGACCCTTCTGATACAGATAAATATCTTTTAATGAGGGGAAATAGCCTTCTGATCCTCTGAGCACTACTTAAGGCGTTTCCCACCACTTCACCAATGAATTTAGGACATTACATTGCTTCAGCTGACAAAATGGAGTTATAAACACTGGTAGGAAATCTTGACAAGAGTTCAGGTAGTTTTTGAAGAATGGTATATATCTGCATCTTTCAAATGCCTCATACAAACTCTTAAATGTAAGTGCTCTCTTGAAAGTCAGCTTGGAAAGCTTAGAATGATATAAAATCCCCTTTAAAAAAGTAATTAAGGTTGTCCTGCACTTACAACCCACATCATAACAGTTAAAAAAGGGATCAGTACAGACCAAATTTTACGGCTTTTTTTTTTAAATTTTTTTTGCACCAGTTGTTAAAACACAGCAGTCATTAAACAAACCCATTGTTTGCTATGGTGCAGTTTTGCTGAAAACCGGAAGTGCTGGTTTTCAGCAAAACTGTCATAAAAACACAGTAGGTGGCCACAGGATGCTGCAAACAGCCCTCAATGCAGTCTATTTCCAAGTGCCCAAAGTGGAGCGAAGTGCACTGATGATGTTACCTAGTTGGGTCATGAAACGTCTGCAAGAAAACAACCCAGCTCAGAGAGCACCAAGGACCCCACAACTCACTCCTGGGCTACAGAGATTTTTTTGTCAGTATTTCTTTACCGGATGTAGCCCACCTGGGGCCGGTGCTGTAAGAACCAGCGGTAGGAAGTCTTATCTTTCCAGCCGACGTTCCGGGGGTCTTTCCACAACAACTTGACCTGGTCAACTGTGTCCCCCGTGTGCCACAATGAGTTACGTAGGTATTCTCCAGGCCCGGTCTTTGATTTCACTGCCTGCAAGGGAAAAGCAGGAGGAATATTGACCCTCTTTCCCATTCTTGCTACCTGTTGTGATTCAGGGTCAGCCTGTGGGTTCGGCAGTTGGGTCGGACGATTCAGAGGAGGAGGAGGAGGGGGGGTTTTGGAGAGCCTGCAGAGGACAGTTCTGAGGCATCGCAGAGCCCTCAGCCAGGCCCCTCCTATCTGGTTACTACTCAGACCCAGCTGTGTGAGCCTGACAGCGTGGATGAAGATGACCCACAGCTGGCCTTGTTCAAGGACGCCCGAAGCAGGAGGCAGTCGAGCAGGAGTAAACAGGAAGGCAATAGGGCACCTCGGAAGGAGGCAACGAGAAGCCATGCCTTGAAACTGTTTAAAAGGGGAATGTGTGGGAGGGCTGGTTGCTGAAGGCAACCATTTGAGCAGCTTCTGTATTAGTGGTTCGTATTTTGTTTTGCTCAGTTTGCTCTGTTTTGGATCTGTTTTGTGTAAATAAATTTGGCGGGCTTACTTCCAGCCTTTTGCCTTTTGAAAAGGGGTTGTCCCTGACATTTCTGCAGGTCCAGTAGTAGGCTGGAACAAAACACTACCGTGTCAGGTGGAGGAGATGGAACACCCCATCGTTGCTCCTTCAGCCGTGTCCTGACATGCTTTTTCTCCTGCTTCTCTACCCTGGCTGAGTCATGATGAGAAGGGAGCCCAACGGCAGCTCTGCCCCTACCTTGAGTTGGATGCCAGGCTCTGCCACAGCCCGGAAAGGATTGGCCTGCCAGTAGGTTTGTTCCATCTGCTTCCACATCACGACATAGAAGCTGGAGCTATCCTGGTAGCCAAAGATGAACCCCGCGTAGTCGTCATCCGTGACCGTGTTCACATGGAAGGTGCCTTCGAAGTCCACCCCATTGAACGCAGTGTACCCTGAGCCCGGGCGAGGAGAAGACAAAGGCCATCGCATCAATACATTGCATTTTTATGTCTTGCCGTTCACGTCAAAAGACTGAGAATAGCAATACAGGAGAATATCTGTAGCTCAGGGCTGAAATGTGGGGTCCTTGGCGCTCTCTGAGCTTGTTTTGTTTCCCTGCAGACGTTTCATTACCCAACTAGGTAGTACCATCAGCATGAGTAAGGAGTGAGGTTTGCTTGCGCTCTCTAAACTAAGAGGAAACCCCACTCCTTACCAGGACTGATGGTGTTACCTAGTGTGGGTAATGAAACGTCTGCAAGAAAATAACCAACCTCAGAGCACACCAAGGACCTGACGCCACGAGTTTGACATGCCTGGCCTAAAGCAAGAATGTAATTGGAGAAAGCGTCTCAGATTTGAGCGCCTCTGGGTTCTCTTGAAGGTAAAGGCAGGGAAGGGAAAGATACACATTCAGATGTCCACAATTTGTTACTGCAACCTTACAATAAAAGTACAGGTAGTCCTCGACTTATCAACGGTTTGTTTACTGATCAAATCAAAATGACAGTGGCATTGAAAAATGCGACGTGACCATTTTTCACAGTTACAACCTTTGCAGCATCCCCATAATCGTGTGATCAAAATTCAGATGCTTGGCAGGCTGGTTCATATGTATTTGCTGTGTCACAAGCTCATGTGATTCAACTTTTGCGACCTCACAAGCAAAGTCAATGGGAAAAACAGCTTCACTTAACAACCAGGCTACTAACTCATCAACTGCAGTGATTCACTTAACAACTGTGGGAAGAAAGGTCATAAAATGGGGCAAGACTCACTTAGCAAATGTTTCACTTAACAAGAGAAGTTAGATTGGGCTCGATTGTGGCCGTAAATCAAGGACTACCTGTACACGTAGTCTTCAATTTACAACCATTTCTTTAGCAACAATTCAAAGTTAACAGTGGCACTGAGAAAGGTGACTCACAACAGGTCCTCGCACTTAGAACCACTGAAGTGTTAATACCACTTTACAACACCTTGGTAAGGCCACACTTGGAATATGGCATCCAGTTTTGGTCGCCACGATACAAAAAAAGATGTTGAGACTCTAGAACAGGGGTAGACAACTTCGGCTCTTTTATGACTCATGGACTTCAACTTCTGGGAATTGAAGTCCATGAGTCATAAAAGCCGAGGTTGCCTACCCCTGCTCTAGAAAGAGTGCAGAGAAGAGCAACAAAGATGATCAGGGGACTGGAGGCTAAAACATAAAAGGAACAGTTGCTAGAACTGGGTATGTCTAGTTTAATGAAGAGAAGAACTAGGGGTGACATGATATTTGAGTGGGGACAACCTATTCTCCAAAGCACCTGAAGGCAGGACAAGAAGCAATGGATGGAAACTAACGAAGGAGAGAAGCAAGCTATAACTAAGGAGGAATTTCCTGACAGAACTATTAATCAGTGGAACGACTTGCCTCCAGATGTTGTGAATGTTACAACATTGCAGGTTTTTAAGAAGAGACTGGGCAGCCATTGGTCTGAAATGGTATAGGTTCGCCTGCTTGAGCAAGGGGTTGGACTAGATAGAAGACCTCCAAGGTCCCTTTCAAGTCTTTATTCTGATGTTACCTACTTTCTTGCCTTTGTTGAAGAAAACTAGGGAGTTTCGATCTTGAGACGTTTTCTCTCTAACTAAATGTTAAGAGACGACTCTCTTTGGCTAGAATAATCCCAGGTACTTTAATCTTTGCTTGCTTTCCCCATGGACAGGCATCAGCAGCAGCCTCTTTGTTCCCATCTGCCTTTTCCCATTCTGCAGTTCGTGTGTACATTTCTTACAAGATGTGCACATGCCTCATTTAAAGTAAACGGAGCTGAGAATAGCCTCCTCAAACACGGTTAATTCTGTTGACGCAGCCTTTTTTTTTATATTCCATTTATATCCCGCCCTTCTCCGAAGACTCAGGGCGGCTTACAAGCTTAGCAGTAGCCTTCATTCTATGTATATGCCTGCTTATTAGGGCTTTCACCCCCCCCCAGCGGCATTATTACAAAGTCAGCTTAATTGCCCCCAACAATCTGGGTCCTCATTTTACCTACCTCGGAAGGATGGAAGGCTGAGTCAACCTTGAGCCTGGTGGGACTCGAACCTGCACTAATTGCAGGCAGCTGGTGTTACTTAAGGAGGCATTAGTAGTCTAGCTCTCCTTGCACAAGCTCCAGAACAGAGTTCACGGTTTTGGGAGGCTATCTGAGGATGCAAAGCTCAGATTGTACGCCGCTTTCCCGCAAGCCACGCACACAATCCTCACCCAGTTGTCATTACGAGTAGTCCTCAGTGTATGACCGATCGCTTAGTGACTATTCAAAATTATGATGGACATCCTCAGGGGTATTTACAACCCAGTTCTGAAGTTCCAACTGCCGTTTGCAGCATCCTGCAGTCACCTCTCCGCGTTTTATGATGGTTTTACCAAAAGTTGGCATTTATTTCCAGTTTTCGGCAAAAACACCCCGTAGCAAATAATTGGTTCACTTAGCAACCACTGCAAAAATTGTCAAATTGGGTTGATCCCATGGGTTGACCCACTTCACAACTGTCACAATTGGTTTACAACCATCACAGGTCAACTGTAATGGGTCCGAAGAAGGAATTGTGTCAAATGGAAGTAAACTGTAATGACGTTTGCTTTGGTCTGAGTCAGGCCAGATGAACTTAAAATTTTGATCTGGCCCCCTTCTACTGGGAACCCGTGCACTGATCTACCACTCTTGGCCCCGAAGGGTTGCAATTCCTTCCTTAGGCCTTCCTTTTAAATGTGAACATTGCAGCCTGAGGACCTCAAGAAGGAGCATCTCTGCATCCGGTATGTTACCCTTGCGTTCTGCTTCCTGGGTTATGTATTTCCTCAGCCTACTTTCAGCCCTTCAAGGGCAGGGGTGGGTAACTATGGCAACTCTACGACCTGTGGACTTCAAATCCCAGAGTTCCTTAAGCATTCTTTTTGCTTAACCTTATACAAAGAATAAGTATTCCAGGGGTCTTCAGACTTGGCCCTTTTTATGATTTGTGGACTTCAATTTCCAGAATTTCTCAGCCAGGCATGCTGGCTGAGGAATTCTGGGAATTGAAGTCCACAAGTCGTAAAAGGGCCAAGTTTGAAGACCCCTGATGTATTCTACAAAGTAGACAAAAATGTTTCTACTAACCCGACCAACCTACAGTTACGCCTGATTTATTATTTATTTAAGTTAAAGACACTAAGGGCTGCAATAAAATTTAATTATTCCTGATGATGGATTTATGCGCAGGCGGTTCTCGATTTACAGCTTGTCATGTGTGGAACCACTGATTGGTTCAAAATTGGGAAAGGAGTCCGGCAAGGCTGTATACTGTCACCCTGCCTATTTAACTTATATGCAGAGCACATCATGAGAAAGGCAGGGCTAGATGAATCAAAAGTTGGAATTAAGATTGCCGGAAGAAATATCAACAACCTAAGATACGCAGATGATACCACTCTAATGGCAGAAAGTGAAGAAGAACTAAAGAGCCTCTTGTTGCGGGTGAAGAAGGAGAGTGCAAAACTTGGGTTGAAACTTAACATTAAGAAAACCAAGATCATGGCATCTGGCCCTCTCAATTCCTGGCAAATAGATGGGGAAGAAATGGAGGTAGTGACAGATTTTATTTTCCTGGGCTCCAAGATCACTGCAGATGGGGACTGTAGCCAAGAAATTAAAAGACGCTTGCTCCTGGGGAGGAAAGCCATGGCAAATCTAGACAGCACACTAAAAAGCAGAGACATCACCCTGTCAACAAAAGTGCGTATAGTCAAGGCTATGGTCTTCCCAGTTGCAATGTATGGCAGTGAAAGTTGGACCATAAGAAAGGCTGAGCGCCAAAGAATTGAGGCCTTTGAACTATGGTGCTGGAGAAGACTCCTGCGAGTCCCTTGGACTGCAAGGCGATCAAACCGGTCAGTCCTAGAGGAGATAAACCCTGACTGCTCTTTAGAAGGCCAGATCCTGAAGCTAAAACTCAAATACTTTGGCCACCTAATGAGAAGGAAGGACTCACTGGAGAAGAGCCTAATGCTGGGAAAGATCGAGGGCAATAGAAGAAGGGGACGACAGAGAATGAGGTGGCTGGATGGAGTCACTGAAGCTGTAGGCGTGAGCTTAAATGGACTCCAGAAGATGGTAGAGGACAGGAAGGCCTGGAGGAACATTGTCCATAGGGTCGCGATGGGTCGGACACGACTTCGCAGCTAACAACAACAACATGTGTGGAAAATCAGGACATCCAAGTAGTTTGAATGAATATAAGGGTTTATTTGCAAGCTTACACTCTACAAGAATCTGAACTACTAACGGTCAAAGCAAATTGGCAGAAGAGTCAATGAAATTCAAGGTAGGCTGGATTTAGCTTTCTTGTGGGCACAAAGGGACTTGAGACTAATGACATGCTTGACCCCTCCCTCTGGCTCAGCCTGGTCATCTCCGACACAACCATTTGTTTAATGAATATTTGAAGTTAAAACTGCCCTGAAAAGAATGGCTTATGACCATTTTTCACACTTGCGATCCTTGCAGCATCCCCGTGGTCATGTGATCAAAATTCCGACGCTTGGCAACTGGCTCATATTTACGACAGTTTCAGTGTCTCAGGGTCATGTGATCACCTTTTGCAACCTTCTGAGAAGCAAAATCAAGAAGGAAGCCAGATTCACTTAACAGCTGTGTTACTGATGTAAGTGATTCGCTTAACAGCTGTGGCAAGAAAGGTCATAAAATGGGGCAAAACTCAATTACTGTCTTGCTTAACCACAGAAACTTTGGGATCAATTGCAGTTGTAAGTCCAGGACTACCTGTATATTTGAGTGTGTGTTGCAAGTGTTTGCTTTCTTTCAGAGCTTAAACTTACCCACAGCCAAACCTGGGTCACTGTTCATGGTCTGCACAATTTCCATGCCCTGCAAAAATAAGAATTTTCTTTTTTTTAATGCTATGGATCAGGAGATTCCAACCACCCATCTGAAATTTTGAAAACAGGTGAGTATTTTCAGGAAATGACAAAAGAGCAAAATGGGATTTTTGCTGATCGACAAAGCGATCATTGGGGAGATGTTACAAAAATATTTTTATTCACCGAATGTTACCTGTAGTTTTTTTTGAACAAGACACACACTGTTAGCCCATCTACTTGTGGCCTTTTTCAAATGCTGGCTGGGGAATTCTGGGAGTTGAAATCCATATATCTTAAAAGTAGCCATGGTTGAGAAAAACAGTTTTAGCTGGATGAGGCTACATTTCTCTTCTGTTCCTCCCCAACTTGATTTACTTGGAGAAGAGTAGAAGAGTTGTAAAAGGAGGCAGTTGTCCCAAAATAGTTGGGAACAGAACTGCCCCGGACCAGACCCTGGCTTTCTCCTTTATGGTTAACTGGATGAAGAACAGACCAGTGTTCTTGCACCCAAGACTTCACCCCAGCAGCCTTGAATCATCTTCACCCAAGAAGGTATGTGATATCCCAGACCAGAGCAGGATATAAAGCTCCTCCAATCAATAGTATTTTCCATCGCAGAAATCTATCCTTTCCCAATCTGAAGCTGTTCCAGACAAATTAGACTTCAGTTCCCAGAATTCCCAGTCATATGGTTGGCAGTAATGCCTTGTCAACCTCTCGGTTGGCTGTGCTGGCTGGAAAGTACACCTGTCAACATCTTGGTACCACTTCTTGTGAGGTCTTCGTTGGAGGGAGATGCCTCCAATATGTGTAAGACTAGAAGAATTAGACTCGCCTTTTATGCAAACATTTGAGAGCAACGCAATCTTTCTTCAGGACCGGAAGAGTTTTCAATCATGCAAAGCATAATGGGGGCCCAAGAACAAGCACATCAAGAAATCACTAAGCAACCTCAAAGCTGATAGCTAACCTGGTTGAGGACAATCCAGTTGGGATCTATCTGGGCATCACCTTCAGGATCCAACACGACGGTTTGAAAGGCCCGGAAGTCAGTCAGCGTCACCTGAGCGTTTTCAGGGCAAACATCAATCTGGTCAATCACCTTGTCGCTATCAAAGTCATTTTGACAAGCATCTCCGACACCATCTCCTGCAGAAGAGGAAGTGGGGAATCAACTTCCTAAAATTGCCCTGGGTTCAAAGGCAGAATTAGGGTCATACGCACCACACACCAGCCTAAAACTGCATCTTTACAGTCATGCAGTGCATTAAGTCCAGATCAAAGTCTTTTTTGGGGGAGATTTGCAATGGCTTGCTTTCAGCTCTCATTACACAAATCTTAGAAATTTCCCTCCTTCCTCAAAATAGAACTGGTGCAAATATATATGCTCCATCTATGTTACATCTCATTTTTCTCTGTGTGTGTGTGAAGACTAGAAGAAATGAAAATTTTATTTTTTTATTTTATTTTAATTCCATTTATATCCCGCCCTTCTCCGAAGACTCAGGGCGGCTTACAAGCTTAGCAGTAGCCTTCATTCTATGTATATG
Organism: Vipera berus; assembly: GCF_964194415.1. Taxonomy (NCBI): domain Eukaryota; kingdom Metazoa; phylum Chordata; class Lepidosauria; order Squamata; family Viperidae; genus Vipera; species Vipera berus. Next base: position 10,944,227 of record NC_138202.1, read on the forward strand.
CCTGCTTATTAGGGCTTTCACACACACCCCCAAGCGGCATTATTACAAAGTCAGCTTAATTGCCCCCAACAATCTGGGTCCTCATTTTACCTACCTCGGAAGGATGGAAGGCTGAGTCAACCTTGAGCCTGGTGGGACTCGAACCTGCACTAATTGCAGGCAGCTGGTGTTACTTAAGGAGGCATTAGCCCACTGCTCCACCAAGGCTCTTTCAAAATAGGGAGTTACATGTGCTACCTTGGGGTGCAACAGGAAATAAAGTCCAGTTTGTGGGAAAGTGGCTGTTTTGTGGCTTGGCTGGACCTCATTTGGAGAACAAGGTCCAGTTCTGGCACCGGAATTAAAAAAAAGGGCTGACAAATTTTTCAAAGGAGAGCTCCTAAGATGCTGAAGGAAATAAAGGCCTATGCAGAATGGTTAAAGATTGGTATTTAATCTACAGAAAGAGAGGTAGAATAAAGGTAAAAGGTAAAGGTTCCCCTGCACATGCGTGCTAGTTGTTTCCGACTCTAGGGGCCAGTGCTCATCTCCATTTCAAAGCCGAAGAGCCAGCGCTTGTCCGAGGACGTCTCCGTGGTCATGTGGCCGGCATGACTAGACGCCAAAGGCGCACGGAACGCTGTTACCTTCCCACCGTAGTGGTCCCTATTTTTCTACTTGCATTTTTACGTGCTTTCGAACTGCTAGGTTGGCAGAAGCTGGGACGATTAGCAGGCGCTCACTCTGTTACGCAGTACTCGGGATTCGACCCGCCAAACTGCCGACCTTCTGATCGACAAGCTCAGCGTCCTAACCCACTGAGCCACCGCGTCCCTCTTAGAATAGCAGGCTTCAAATATCTAAAAGGCTGTTGGGAAGAAGAGGGTGTAGACTTACATCTCTATGGCCCCAGAGGGTGGGGTTAAAAGCAGAAGATGACAAGTTTGGGTTAGATGTCAGGAGAAACTTCCTGTTTTTGACCTGACAGCCTGCTACATAAACTGGTGGATTCCTCCTCTCTCATTTCCGACAACTGGTTGACCATCTATCAAACATTTCTCGGGAAATGTTTCTCAACTTAAGCATCCTCTGTTCCTCCCTGCTTCCCTTTCTATTTAGTTTTACCTCTTTCTCTACCTGCTTCTACCTGACAAACATCTTCAGCTATACTTCTTAAGGAAGTCTGCTGACACAAGCTGTTGTTTTTTTAAAAAAAACCTATCCCAGTGTTCCGTGCTTGTGCTTTTACAAAGGTTTCGCAAAGGAACAAAGGTGCTTTTTCAAGAGGCAACTGGCCTTTCTTGATTTTCTTTGAAGACGTTTTGCTTCTCATCCAAGAAGCTTCTTCAGCACTGATTGGATGGTGGGGAGCGGAAGGATTTATATTCCTTGCAGACAGCTGGTAATTTGCATTCTTTCAGAGAGTCCTTGAGGCCACTTGGAGGATTGCTTGTGTCCATCTGAAGAAGCTTCTTGGACGAGAAGCGAAACGTCTTCAAAGAAAAACAAAGAAAGTCCAGTTGCCTCTTGAAAAAGCACCTTTGGGACAACCATGACTTGGATGACTGAGAATCTCCATAGACATTTATCTATCCCTCACAAAGGATGAAAATGAGAGAGAAAGCATGGTGTCCTCACGATTTGTGTCCTGTTGGCCAGGATTGGGGACCAAACGACAGTTGTCAGGCCCTGGGGGTTTGTGATCTGGGATGCCATCATTATCATCATCATCATCACACTCATCGCCAAGCCCATCCTGGTCAGTGTCCAGCTGGGAGCTGTTGGGCACCGAAGGACAATTGTCACGGGAATCCTGATGCCCATCTCCATCTCTGCCAATGAGAGAGAAAAAAAGAAAACTTAAAAGAGTTTGGGTGATGAGTGAAATAAGAAAATTATAGAAAAGGGAGATCTTTATCCAAGCTCACTATCCCTTAAATCAGGGGTGTCAAAGTGCCGGCCCGTGGGCCGGATGCCGTGGGCCGCGCTCACCCCATTGCCGGCAATTTTAAAAAAGTTGTGATAAGTCGCAACACATCACATGATGCAATTGACACGTCACCTGATGCGAGTTTGACCTCCCTGCCCTAAATTGCTCCCAACAACTACTGTTGGCGCACCTGTCTGAATTCATTTCAGACTCCCAAGACTTAAGCCACCTGCCCATCAATGAAGCTGCCAATTGCACCTCGGTATGAGTCACTCTTCTCCAATCAGCTTAGCTTACTGCTTTGCTAGATTTTGACATTAGGAGAACACTAAGTGGTCTCGTTGCCTATGACATAGCAGTGCAATTATTTGCACGGATCCTTTACTCCACCTCTTTGGAGAAAGAGAAGGTCATTATCCTAAAGGTGCTTTTTCAAAAGGCAGCTGGACTTTGTTTTTCCTTGAAGTTGTTTCGCTTCACATCTTGGATGGGAAGCGAAACATCTTCAAGGAAAAACAAAGTCCAGCTGCCTTTTGAAAAAGCACTTTGGGGACCACTACCATGACTGAGAATTTCCATAGACAAAAGGTCCTTATATCAGCTTTCTGTCCTATTTGGTGACCAAAGCTGTCAAGGTCTTCCCAACACAGTGGAACATGTGTTGCCAAAAGAGTCTGTTTGCAGCACCTCTGTGTGACTTAACTACTCTTAGATTTGTCTCCTTCCAGCTAGAAGGGATTTATAGAGCAATTGTTCTTGCAAGGACGCAGACGGAAACTCAAAACCTTGCTGCATGTGAAATGAAGGCAGCTATTCTTCAAACTCACGTGTCCTGGTTGGTGTCACAGGGATCCCCAACAAGATCGTGGTCAGTATCTTTCTAAGTAATGAAAAGTAGAAAACAGTTTTAATTGTTTTTCGATTTCTCTTTCTTTAGAAACCTCCCTAAGATGCTTTTATCAAATGCAGACTTGGAATTCTTGAATGTTTGGAGTAAAACATTTTCCACTTCTATCAACACCTCTGTCTCCAAAAATTTTCCCGTAAAGTCTCAAATTCATAAACCTACCCTCGCTTCTCAAGTTACATTTCTATTGAATTGCTTAAGCTATAGTTGTTTACAAAAAAAATTGAAGCAGGTGGCTTCCCACAATCAAAAGTTAAAGATTTTATCCTGTACTGGATTTTCCAGGCTTACTTACCCAGGAGAATGAAAAAGCCAGGGCACCATCCCAAATTATGACTAATGACATTCCAATTAAAACAGGGAAAGTTTGATTGGAAGGATTTGCAAGGACAAGACAGATCTTGGAATCAGTCTGTTAGCTGGACATTGTGTAATTCCAGAAACTACTACAAAATTCACCTTTCTGCAGCTTTTCTCACAAACTCCGATTTAATTTGGGATGGGCCTCAGCTTAGCAGTAAACCTTTTATCGTACATCAAATGTGTTACCTCTGTTCCAAAAATTTCTTAGGGGAAAAAAGCTGGGAAAAATTGCTGTCTGTTCAAGATCTTGGACAATGATTATTGTGTTCTGTACCAGCCTGCTATCGGCCCTGCAGAAAAGGCAGGGACAACCCCTTTTACAAGAAGGCAAGAGGCTGGAACTAAGCCTACCAAATTTATGGATACAAAAGCAAACAAGACACGAACCATGAAACAGGAGCTATTCATGCGGTTGCCTTCAGCAAACCAGCCCTCCCACGCATTCCCCTTTTATACAGTTCAGGGCGTGGCTTCTCTCTGCCTCCTTCCGAGGTGCCCCATTGCCTTCCTCTGTTTACTCCTGATTGACTGCCTCCTGCATCGGGCGTCCTTGAACAGGGCCAGCTGTGGGTCATCTTCATCCACGCTGTCAGGCTCACACAGCTGTGTCTGCGTCGTGACCAGGTGGGAGGGGCCTGGCTGAGGGCTCTCAGCAAGCTCTCCAACCCCCTCAGCAAGCTCTTCAACACCCCCCTCCTCCTCTGAGTCGTCCGACCCAACTGCCAAACCCACAGGCTGACCCTGAATCACAACATATTGCTCGGTGGTCTTCAAGTTACAACCATTTGTTTAGTGACCACTCAATGTTACAACAAATTTAAAATGTGACAAATGTATCCATGCCACGAGACATATAATTTGGCAAGTGTGATGTTGGGGTGTCCTCCCAAAATTTCCTAGCTTTTTCACAACTGAGATTTAAGAGCAGAGACCCCATTTCACCCTCTGGATCAAGTGGTCACTAAACAAATGGTTGTAAGTCAAAAATCATCTGTATTGGGTGTCCCGAGCAAGAAACAATGATCAAAAAAGTGACTTATGACATGTTGCAGCAACCTCATGGTCACATGATCAAAATTCGGACACTTGGCAACTGGCTCATATTTATGACGGTTGTGGTGTCCCAGGGTCATGTGATCCCCTTTTGTGACTTTCTGACAAGCAAAGTCAATGGGGAAACCAGATTCACTTAACCACCATGTCACTAACTTAACAGCTGCAGTGATTCAGTTAACAACTGTGGGAAGAACGGTCATAAAATGGGGCAAAACTCACTTAACAACTGTCTCACTTAGCAACAGAAATTTGGGGCTCAATTATAATCATTAGTTTAGGACTACCTATAATGGGCTAGATCAGGGGTCTTCAAACTTGGCCCTTTTATGACTTGTGGACTTTAACTCCCAGAATTCCTCAGCCAGGCATGCTGGCTGAGGAATTCTGGGAGTTGAAGTCCACAAGTCATAAAAGGGCCAAGTTTGAAGACCCCTGGTCTAAATGCTGTTGCTATTATCCTTAGCAATTGCAGTCTTTTGGGTCATTAAAAGACTAAATTAGCATACTGCATGAATCCAAGCCAATGTCTCACCTGATCTGGGTTACTGATGAAGGGGCAGCTGTCACAAACATCTCCAACTCCATCCCCATCGGTGTCCTTTTGGTCTGCGTTAGAGATCCTCACACAGTTGTCCATGATATTTTTAATTTCTGGAGAGAAAAGAGTGAAACAGCAACCATAAGAAGCAAAGAATGTGGGGAGTTGCTGGGCAAATGGGGTCTCTACTCCTAAGCCTCAGTTGTGACAAGGCTGGGAAATTTGTGTGTGTGGGGGGGTGTCACCCTAACATCACACTTGCCAGATTATGTGGATCATGGAATGGAGTTGTGATGGGAGCTTCCCGATACTCCCGTGTAACGCCTCTTCTCCGTGAGCTGCATTGGCTTCCGGTTGCCCTCCGGGTGAGATTCAAGGTGCTGGTAATGACCTATAAAGCCCTAAATGGCTTGGGTCCGGACTATCTAAGGGAACACCTGCTGCCGGCATCATCCTCCCATCGTCCTGTGTGCTCCCACAGGGAGGGCCTTCTCAGGGTACCGCTGGTTAATGAATGCCGATGGGTCATTCCCAGGGGAAGGGCGTTCTCTGTGGGTGCGCCTGCCCTGTGGAACCAACTACCTACGGAACGTAGGACTGCCCCCGTCCTTCGCTCATTTCGCTGGGACCTGAAAACTTGGCTCTTCGAGCTGTTTGGCCCAGAGTGAGGGGTTTTTAATTTTAATTGGGTTTTAGATTTACTTTTGGGGCTTGAGTTTAATTAATTGTTTTAATTGATTTTAATTTTTGTATTTTATGGTTTTTAACTGCCCTGTAAACCGCCCTGAGTCCTACGGGAATAGGGCAGTATACAAATTCAATAAATAAATAAATATATTTAAGAAGTTTATTTTAATAAAGAACAAACTAAAAAATATGATACATACTATTTTTAGTTTGCTCTTCATTAAAAGAAACCTCTAGTGATCATTCAAAGTGCTGATGGACCCCCAAAAGCTACTGATGACCTGGTTCTGAAATTCCAATGTTTGTTTTTCCCACCCCCACCCCCATAGTCATATGACCACATTGGGGTGTCCAGTAACCATTCTGCATTTACCAGTCACATGTCAATGATTTATGACATTTATGGGTTTTGGGGGGGAAACGCCCCATAATAAACAATGGGTTTTCTTAATGACTGCAGGGTTCACGTAACAGCTGCCACAAAAAAAAGAACCTAAAATTGGGTCCAGTCACGTGGTGACCCACTTTACAACCATAGTTGCCAGGTTCCATCGTGACCGTAAGTCGAGGACTACCTGCATCTTCAACAAAGCGTGAAATACTGGTTTCACAGACTAGTGATCTTGCTCTGGAGAAAATACATATATTTTAAATCGGCCTGCTTTCTGAGCCCAGCCCAAACTCACGGTCCCCATCCATGTCGTTGTCACACAGATCTCCCCATCCGTCGCCATCACTGTCCCATTGGTCGTTGTTCTTGATATTTCGGCAGTTGTCACAAGCATCCCCAAAGTTGTCTTGGTCTGTGTTTTGCTGGTTCACATTGGGCACAAATACACAGTTGTCCTGCAGGGGGAAGGATTCGTACGTCAAAGAAAGAAATGAGAAAAACAGCGCAGCTTTGCAAAAAAAAAATGGAGCGACCGACAAAGCCTGCTTGTTGAGATATTGGTTTTTCCCTGCAATAAACAGGGAGATGTTTCAAGGAAAGCTGGCAAGCAGGATAAGTTGGAGAAATCTCAAGCTGAAGTAGTGAACATCCTGTTCCCAAACTGCGGATGTTCTCTTTAGGCATCATATAAGCTACAGTGCAGGGGTGTCCAATCATGGCAACTTTAAGACGTGTGGACTTCCACTCCCAGAATTCCCCAGCCAGCATAGCTGGCTAGGGAATTCTTGGAGTGGAAGTCCACACGTCTTAAAGTCACCAAAATTGGATAGTCCTGATATAATGTTTGATTGGATCTCCTTGGAGTTAGAACAAGGATTCTTTGGTCTTAGGAAATACAGGAGGGAAACAGGCTGAAGATCATTGGTCCCTGCCAGGAGGAGTTCTAACCTCTGAGTTGTTTATCCCATCTCCATCAGCATCATTGTCACAGGCATCACCAATCCCATCCCTGTCAGCATCTTCTTGGCCGGAGTTGGGAACCGTCACACAGTTATCCTGAAGGACCAAAAAAGAGGAAACGTCACTTAAAAAAAACACCATTGTATCCCACCTTTATTTTGTTTATAATTAACTCAAGGCTGTGAAGAAACTCAATACTGCTTCTCCCTTTATTTTCCTCACAACAACCCTTTGAGGTGGGTTGGACTGAGAGAGTGAGTGGCTCAAAGTCACCCAGCCAGCTTTCATGCCTAAAGCGGGACTAGAACTCACCATCTCCTGGTGATTGGCCTGAAGTCACCCAGCCGGCTTTCATGCTTAGGGAGGGACTAGAACTCGCCATCTCCTGGTGATTGGCTGAAGTCACCCAACCTGCTTTCATGCTTAGGGAGGGACTAGAACTCACCATCTCCTGGTGATTGGCCCCAAATCACCCAGCCGGTTTTTATGCCTAAAGTGGGACTAGAACTCACAAGTCTCCTGACTTCTGTTGCCTTAACCACTAGGCCAATTTTTTTGGGAGAGATTTCCTCTTAGTCTGACAGTGCCAGCCGTCATGCAAGATACAATTTCCCTGATGCTGACTTTGAACTACTTGGCAAAATAGTTTCTCGGTTATTAGATTTGAACTATGTTGGTCTGTGTGTGCCAAGAAAATTAAGTTATTTATTTTTTGAATTAAAGTATTTATTTTTTTCCTGTGACTTCTGCACCACACCAGTCGGATCTCAGAGGTTTACTGAGTCCAATAATTTGATTTTTTTTTAAAAAAACACACCCCAATTCCCCAAAATACATCAAAGAAATGCAGTTCTATGAGTATCTTCAAGATGTGGTCAAAAGAGTCAAAATGGCAGGCACAACAGTGTAATCAAAGTCCTTTTTTGTGGGGGAGGGAATCGGCTTCCGGTTGAGCTCCGGATGGCTCCCAACCTTCGCTCGTTTCGCCACGACCTGAAGACCTGGCTATTTGAACTTGGACTGGACTGAGGGATTGGGGTTTTACTTTTAAATTTTAAAAAAAATAATTTTAAACTGTGTATTGTTTAGGGCTTTGATTTAATTCTGTTTTAATTTCTATACCTTATGTGTTATTTATAGTGTTTTAATTGCCCTGTACACCGCCCCGAGTCCCTTCGGAGAGGGGCGGTATATAAATCCAATAAATAATAATAATAATAATAATCACAGAGCCTCAATCTCACTGACATGGCCTCCATCCTGACTTTGCTGACAGGGGAATTCTGGGAGTTGAAGTCCACACATCTTAAAGTTGCCAAGTTTGAAAAACACTGATTTATAAAGGTGACTTACAATTCTCGGAGTATTTGGTTTAAGAGAAATGTAGTTAAGGTGAATTCAGCTCAATCGCTGTTATGGATTAATCTTTCCATCGTATTGATTTTAACAAATGTATAGGATATTGAGTGCATTTTTAATTGGCAAAGACATCCTGCAAAATTTTCATTTCCAATTACAAGTATGAATTGAGAAAGGTGGATTTAATTTTCCACACTTTCAGTAATCATGAAGTTTATCCCAGCTTTACTTGCTGGCTGAAATAACAAACTTCACAACTCAGCTCTGTTTTCAACTCAAGGCTTCTGACCCCACTTAAATGCTAATAAATATTGGGATGCCTCGATTGCATGGAAATTATTTGGTCATAGTTATAACTGTAACCTGTTTATTTGTGAACAGTTATATCCCAAGACAATTTCAGTTTTAAAATGGTGTTTACCTCTGTGGGAAAGTGGTAGCAGTAAACTGGGCCTCTTGGAGTTTTATTATTTTGAATTAACTCACTTCCAAAGAAAGGCCTGTGCAGAACTAAAAAAAGGTTGATTTACCTCAGAATATTTTCTTGGAAGTTTATTGAACATTTGTCATTTGGTCTATTTGCTCCAGATGTTATTGCTGCAGTTAGAGGTGTTGGCGGAATTAATTATAGCCAGTAAATTTTTCATATAAAAAGATTAAAGAAACTGAAGACAAGACTACGAGTTATTTACATGATCTCCAGAATGGGGATTTGGACGTTTATCTTGATAAAACAGGCAGAGTGTTGCTTAAGCCATGTGAAATTAATTTCCAGGGGGGGTTACATGAGTTTAGTCACAATAAATCATTCTGTTTTGTGCACACTGAATTCCTGTAAGAATGTTTAAGAAGAACTGAATAAAATTGCTTTGTTGTTGGAAATGGGTCATTAATGTATACAAGTAGTTCTTGACCTACAACCATTCATTTAGTGACCATCAGAATTACAACAGCACTGTAAAAAAGGGACTTACAACAGGTCCTCACACTTACAACCATTGCATCGTTCCCCCAATTCACATGATCAAAATCGGAAGTGCTCGGCAACCAGCCTGAATTTACAATGATTGCAGCATCCTGGGGTCATGTGATCAGCTATTTGCCACTTCCCAGCTGGCATCTAACAAGCAAATGTCAGTGGGGGAAGACCAGATTTGCTTAATTATTATGTGATTTGCTTAACAACTGCAGTGATTCACTTACCGACTATGGCAAAAGAGGTCGTAAAATTGAGCACGGCTAACTTAACAACCGGTTTGGTTGGTTGTGGGAAATTCTGATCACAGAAAAACTTTAGGCTGATGCTTCTATGTCTGTGTTTGTCTCCATAATGTCAGTGTTTCTGTGACTTTTCTCCCCCATCCCAAAATAGCAGAGATGACACTATTGAAATAGCACACGCACTCCTACACTTACTCCCCTGCCTTGGACGGGGCTTCACTGATAGAACATTGAATCCTAAGACTGGAAGAGGCCTTGGAAGTCTTCTAGTCCAGGGGTAGGCAACCCCGGCTCTTTTATGACTCATGGACTTCAACTCCCAGAATTCCTGAGTCAGCTATGCTGACTCAGGAATTCTGGGAGTTGAAGTCCATGAGTCATAAAAGAGCCGGGGTTGCCTACCCATTCTAGTCCAACCAGTGATGGGATTCAACTGTGTGAACAACCGGTTCTCTGTGTGAATGCCGCTTCCATACTGGGCCTGGGCAATAAAAAATTAGCTACTGGTTGTGCCGAACTGGTGCAAACCCTCTGAATCCCACGACTGAGTCCAACCCCGTGTTCAGGTAAGGAGACCTTATAACATCCTGGTCAAATTCAAATATTTTTGAAAACTTCCAGTGATGGAGCACCCACAGTTCTGGCGACAAGCTATTCCATTGATTAATTGCTCTGGCTGTCAGAAAATTTCTTTTTTACTTTTAGCTGGGTCTGTCCTTAACAAGCTTCCACCCACTGCTTCTCGTCCTGCCCTCTGGCTCTTTGGACAATAAATCAATCCTCTCTTCTCTGTGATAACCTCTCCAGTATTGGAAGATAGCTATCATGCCCTGCTGATTCTTCGCTTAGGTAGGTTAGGGCAGTGTTTCTCAACTGGGTCAGCTTGAAGACGGGTGGACTTCAACTCCCAGAATTCCCACAGCCAGTATCTTCAAGTTGCCAAGGTTGAGAGACACTGAGACATATTTGGTTTCCTCCACCATTCATCATATGATTTGGCCTCCAGATCCTTGTTGCACTTCTCTGCACTCTTTCTAGGGCAGACATGTCAAACACAAGTCCCGGGGCCCAGATCCGACCTGCGAAGTGGTTTCATGCGGCCTGCGAAGCCATCCTGGAAACAGTGAGGGAATGGCCCCCACTGCCTTGGCCCTGGCCCAGAGACCCTCCTTCTGCCAGAGACCCTCAGATCTGTCCCACTCCTGCCCAGGCCCCCATAGGCACCCTTGATGCAAACTATGTAGAGCTGGCCACGCCCACCCAGTAGGCCATACGCACTCTAGCCATGCTCACCCAGTAGGCCACACCCACCCGGCTCCCTGAGGGCAACCACAATGCTGATGCGGCCCTCAATGAAATTGAGTTTGACACCCCTGTTCTAGGGTCTTGGCATCTTTTTTTTTTACTCCCACCACAGCAGGAGAAGCAGATGAAACCAGAAGTGCTTCAGCCCATGGGCTGAGGTCCCAAACTCAAAGGAGGTCTCTTACCTTCTGACACTTTTCATCATTGCAACGAAGCTGCTCATCTGGAAACCCATCAATGTCTGTATCTCTTCCACAAATGTAGCCATTTCCAGCCCACCCGACAATGCACTAGAAGCAGAAGGAATCGTGAATGCCCATCCTTGCCACCATCTCCCAAGAGAAAAACAAAAGAAAAAAAAATTGGCTCCGAATTGAGACAGACCCAGATACGGGACATTCCTGCCAGGGAAGGAGAGCCGAATTCAAATCCTCATCACTCTCACCGTCACCTGGGAACAATAACCCGATCAAGTCCTGAATTATCAATAGAAGAGAATATTTGTAGTTCAGGGTTGAACTGTAGAGTCCTTGGTGCTCTCGGAGCTTGGTTGCTTTTGTCCAGAAAACATTGGATTTCATTGCTTAGTAGGTAACATGTAGCACCGGTCATGTTACCTGGTTGGGTAATGAAACATCTGCAAGAAAACGACCAAGCTCAGCAAGCACCAAGGGCTCCACTGTCCTGGATTAGCCTCTACTTCTAACAAGAGTCCAGGAACGTGTTTCACCTTAAATCTGCCTTGGTCAACAGCTTTGTTCTTCCTTTGCTAGCGGCTTCAACGTTCTTCTTTTCCCAAAATAAGTACTGTAACTACGCAGCCCTTTCCCGCTCTACAAATGGAATCTGTCTGGAATTTGACAGCTTCTCCACCCAAAGGCACTCCGTACCAGGCAGGCTGAGTGTTCCTCAGTGTTGAGCCAAAAACAGGTTCTGAGCAGTTCAGCAAACGCAGGGCCTTCCCACCGTTCTCGCAAACGAGAAGCTTCAACATCCGTTTTGCAAATCTTGGGACTGTTTGGGAAGGCGGTGAGCCATGGAAAGCTTCCAACTCACCTTGCAGAGGACAGCCCCATCCCGCTCGACCGTGCACTCTGCTTTCTCATGACAAGGGCTGGGTTGACCGTTGGGGCAACGGCGCTTGGTCTTGGCCCGGCAGCCAGAAATCTGATTCCCTTCAAAGCCACTCTTGCACGCCCCACATTTGTAGGAGCCCTGCAGGAGAAAATGTGGTAAACCTGCTGGGTCGGTATTCGTCTCCTCTTCCCAACAGATGGGTGAAATCAGCTCACTTACTCTTGTGAGACCTGCTCTCCACCTTTTCTATCCTTTACAGAAAGTCCCTTGCAGAAATAACAGAGTTGGAAGGGACCTTGGAGGTCTTCTAGCCTTCTCCCTACTCAAGCAGGAAACCCTATAACCCAGAGGTCTTCAAACTTGGCCCTTTTATGACTTGTGGACTTCAACTCCCAGAATTCCTCAGCCAGGCATGCTTTTATGACTTGTGGACTTCCAACTCCCTCAGCCAGGCATGCTGGCTGAGGCATTCTGGGAGTTGAAGTCCACAAGTCAGAAAAGGGCCAAGTTTGAAGACCCCTGCTATACCATTACAGACAAGTGATTGTCCAATCTCTTCTTAAAAACCTGCAGTGTTGGAGCAGCCACAACTTCTGGAGGCAAGTCGTTCCACTGGTTATTTGTTCTCACTGTCAGGAAATTTCTCCTTAGTTCTAGGTTGCTTCTCCCTCCTCGCATTCTTTCTTGTCTTGTCTTCTGGTGCTTCGGAAAATAGGTTGACACCACCACCACCCTTCCTTGGTGGCAGCCCCTCAAATATTGGAAGACGGCTATCATGTCACCCCTAGTCCTTTTCACTAGACTAGACAAACCCAATTCCTGCAACCGTTTTTTATACGTTTTAGTCTCCAGTCCCCTAATCATCTTTATTGCTCTTCTACGCGCTCTTTCCAGAGTCTTAACATCTTTTTTATAATATGGTGACCATAACTGGCTGCAGTATTCTAAGTGGAGTCTTATACTTAAGACTGCAGGTGTAAATCCTGTTCTCTCTGATGATGTAGTGCAGACATGTCAAACACAAGGCCCGGGGGCCGGATCCGGCCCGTGAAGTGGTTTCATGTGGCCCGCGAAGCCATCCTGGAAACAGTGAGGGAACGGCCCCCACTGCCTTGGCCCTGGCCCAGAGACCCTCCTTCTGCCAGAGACCCTCAGATCTGTCCCACTCCTGCCCAGGCCCCCATAGGCAACCTTGATGCAAACGATGTAGAGCTGGCCACGCCCACCCAGTAGGCCATACGCACTCTAGCCACGCCCACCCAGTAGGCCACGCCCACCCTGGCCATACCCACCTGGCCCCCTGAGGGCAACTGCAATGCTGATGCGGCCCTCAATGAAATTGAGTTTGACACCCCTGATGTAGTGCATGGGTCTTCCAACTTGGCCCTTTTATGACTTGTGGACTTCAACTCCCAGAATTCCTCAGCCAGCGGGCCTGGCTGAGGAATTCTGGGAGTTGAAGTCCACAAGTCATAAAAGGGCCAGGTTGGAAGACCCCTGATGTAGTGACTCCTGTTACGTCTGAAGAGCGCCCATTGCTTTCAAAGGGAGATGCTGCGCACCCAATTGAAAACTCTTTGGCCATTTTGACCAATCAGCACATACAACCACCTAGTAAAGCCCCACCCACTGACCATTTAAAAGACATAATAACCAAAAATCTAGAAAGGGGGGAAACGGCCCAGAGCATATCTTCCCTAGCAGCCAACAGCCAGAGATGCAGGAAACAGCACCAGATGAATAATCAGGAAAGAAATAATGCCCTAATTAAGGAACTACGAAGAAGAAAACTGACACGACAAGCTGCTCATGTATAAATAAGCAGCAAATCCCCTTGCACAGATGATGTTATCTAGCCTGGTAATGTAACGTATGCAAAAATAACAACCATGCTTTGAGAACACCAACAAACCTCTAAAATGCTTTTTTTTCTGCTTTTCTTTTAAATCAGGGGCGATCAACCTTGGCAACTTTAAGACTTTTTGACTTCAACTCCCAGAATTCCCTAGCCAGCCAAGCTGGGGAATTCTGGGAGTTGAAGTCCAAAAGTCTTAAAGTTGCCACGGTTGGTCGCCCCTGATTTAAAGCCTCCAAATGGGCGGTAATGCTCTGAGACTGACAGAATTCCACTGACTCCAGAGCAGCAGAGGCTCAAATGGAACTTCCAAACTCAGATTTCCCACCACCCCCCGCTGGTTTTCATTGAATGCATGTCCAGTTCTGGAAGCCATTCAACGGCTTACGATGGGACACGCATTCTGATGCTCATCCAAACCCAGACACAACAGGAAGTTTAGGCTAGTATGGCTGGCTGGAGGCCAATCCTTCCTCTTCTGAAACATCAGTGCGATGGAAGCAGTGAGCCAGAAGAGTGGCCGGCAGCTGGCGGCTCTTAGATGAGATTCACTAATCTTGGAAAGCTAAGCAACCCATGAAGATCAAATTGCAAGGAGACGGAAAGAGAGAAGAAGGGAGCACCAAGTCGGAGAAGGCTGGTCCAGTTTTTCCCCCCACCCACTCTGGAGGTAATAAAAGTCCAGTTCTGAGAAGGCAGTGAGACAAAGTGGTATAAAGAATAGTTACCAGGGTGTTAATGCAGATGGAGTTTGGGACACAGAGTCTGGCACTTCCTTCCTCGCATTCGTTGACATCGTTACAGACCTGTTTAGAATAGAATAACAGAGTTGGAAGGGGCCTTGGAGGTCATCTAGTCCATCCCCCTGCTCAGGCAGGAAACCCTATACCATTTCAGACAAATGCCTGTCCAGTCTCTTCTTAAAAACGTCCAGTGTTGGAGCATTCACAACTTCTGGAGGCAGGTTGTTCCACTGGTTAGTTGTTCTAACTGTCAGGACGTTTCTCCTTAGTTCCAGGTTGCTTCTCTCCTTGGTTAGTTTCCATCCGTTGCTTCTTGTCCTGCTTTCGGGCGCTTTAGAGAATAGCTTGACTCCCTCTTCTTTGGGGCAGCCCCTGAGATACTAGAACACTGCTATCCTGTCCCCCCTCGTCCTTCTCTTCAATAAACTAGACATACCCAATTCCAGCAACTGTTTGGTAAAGCAAACAGACAGGAATCAGGAGGAAGGATGGGATTCCAACGATGGGAACATTATATGATTTACAGCCATTCATTTACTGACTGTTCAAAGTAACAACAGCACTAAAAAAAGTGACATGACTATTTTTCATACTTATGATTGTTGCAGCATCCCCATGGTCATGGGATCAGAATGATGTCACTTGGCAACTGAATCCTATTTATGATGGTTGTAGTGTCCCGGGAATCATGTGATCCCCTTTTGTGACCTTCTGACAAGCAAAGTCAACGGGGAAGCCAGATTCACTTAACAACCGTGTTACTAATTTAACAACTGCAGTGATTCACTTAGCAACTGTGGCAAGAAAGGAGATAACACAGGGCAAAACCCACTTAACAACTGTCTCCCTTAGCGACATAAATGTTGAGCTCAGTTGCGGTTGTAACTCAAGGACTATTTCTACAGGTCATCCTTGATCTATGACTGGGCACTTAGCAATTGTTCAACGTTAAAATGGACCCCCCCCAAAAAAGTTCTTAGGATCCGAATTTTGAACTTTCGATAGCCAGGCCAACCCCCTCCCCGTGGTCACGTGACCACGTTTAGTGCGCTCGGTAACTAGCTGACCTTGCCTTCGGCAGCATCCCACTGTTACGTGATTGTGATTCATGACATTTTTGCTGGAAATCAGCATTTCTTCCCAATTTCTGGCAAGAAACACCCGTAGCAAACATGTTTAACGATTGCCAGAAAAGATTCTAAGATTACGTCTGTTCGTTTAATGACTCTCATGTTATGACAGACTCCCTAGGGCTCCTTCTGACCCAGATCTGAAGTTTGGACAGTTGGTCACCCCACCCCACCCCACCCCAAGGTCACATAATAGCATTTGGGGCACTCGGCCACTGGCCCACATTTGTGGCCATCTGTAGCATCACGCAGTCACGTGGCCACTTTTTTTGGGGGGGTAGAAACCCTGCAGTCAATGGATTCATTTAATGACCACTGCAAAAATGGTAATAAAATCAGCTGTGTACTGACCCATTTAATGACCAATGTGACTTATGGTCGTAAGTCGAGGATGTCCTGTATGCCCTGCCAATATTAAAAATTCGCCTCGGAGGAGGAAACGCTTGTTACCTGTTTCTTGGCCCTCGCAGAGGCCAAACCGACTCCTTGGAGGCCTGGCCCTCTGTAGCCAGGAGGACAGGACTCGCAGTGGAAACCAGGGGCCGTATTGACGCAGCGGACTCTGGGAAAGCAGGGATTGGTGGTGCACTGCAGAGAGAAGAGGCACCCATTGGGGACCGAGAGGAAAACCGTGGCTTTGCTGCCCACCCATCCAGATGCCCTGTTAGGAGTGGGCATTTCTGAGATGGGTAGAGGCTGCCCCCACCAGTGCCTTGGGCCCCACTGACCTGAAAGAATTATAAAGTAGCTTAAAGCCATCTTGAATCTCTTGGGTCCACAAATGGGGTGGGATGCTACGAAGATAACGTAACCTTTATTCTCTTTTTTTTTCTGTGAGCACACTGGCACACATTAAAAATGAAATTCTGTTGCTGGCTCTCTAAAGAAAGTCTGTGTCCACCCATACACATCCATAACACACATATACACATGCTAGATACATGCATACATACAAATACACACACACAGAGACACACACACATTAATCACTGATTCTCTGGAACAGTGCAGGTGGCTTTCATGCCTAAGGTGGGACTAGAACTCTCCGTCCCCTGGTGATTGGCCCAAAGTCATCCAGCTAGCTTTCATGCCTAAGGCAGGACTAGAACTCTCAGTCCCCTGATGATTGGCCCAAAGTCACCCAGCCAGTTTTCATGCCTAAGGCGGGACTAGAACTCTCCATCCCCTAGTGATTGGCCCAAAGTCACCCAGCCAGCTTTCATGCCTAAGGCTGGACTAGAACTCTCAGTCTCCTGGTGATTGGCCCAAAGTCATCCAGCTAGCTTTCATGCCTAAGGCAGGACTAGAACTCTCAGTCCCCTGATGATTGGCCCAAAGTCACCCAGCCAGTTTTCATGCCTAAGGCGGGACTAGAACTCTCCATCCCCTAGTGATTGGCCCAAAGTCACCCAGCCAGCTTTCATGCCTAAGGCTGGACTAGAACTCTCAGTCCCCTGATGATTGGCCCAAAGTCACCCAGCCAGCTTTCATGTCTAAGGAGGGACTAGAATTCACAATCTCCTGGTTTAAGGGACAGTCAGAAATTTCCTATTTTTCTTCCAGAGGAAAAATCTGGTCTGGATCCAAGAAAGGCTCTTGGAGTCTGACCCTGCAAAACAGCCAGGCCCTGCCCGATCCTCAGCCCTTTCTTCTGGAAGCGCCTAGTTGGCAACAAGGTCCCTGTTCAGAGCAGCAGCCGACCCTGACCTCATTAATGTCGGTGCAGTGAGTCCCGTTGCCTGTGTAACCCAGAGGGCAAGACCCACAACGGAAGCTGGTCAGGGTGGTGGTGCAGGTGACCCCTGGGAAGCATGGATTCGGTGAACAGTGGTTAAAAATGGTCATATTGATTGGAGGGCCCTTCGCTCTGGTGTCCAAGCCTGGGGAGAGAAAGAGAGATTTGACCACCTCCATTAATATCATTGTTGTGTCTGGTTGCACAGTCACCCAGACCTTTCTCTTTCTCTTTCTTCTCCTCCTTCTCCTTCTCCTCCTCCTTCCCTTCCTCCTCCTCCTCCTCTCCTCCCCCCTTTCTTCTTGCATGCCACTGATGTTCTCTTCTGCAATAATTTTTCCCCTTTAAATCAAGGAATTCCCCTTTAAATCAAGGAATTGGCAGTGTGCAGCCCACAGGCCCTTAACAGATGTTTAAAAAATTATAAACACTGTAATGCAGAAACAAAAGTCCCGTGTTCTAACTCTACCATCTAAGCGATCTTGCAAGTCTAAAAGCATTTCTTCCCTCCTTAATTTTTACTCTCCACAAAACTATGTAGGTTCTCCTCTGAGACGTTTCCCAGGTCCCCATTCCTTCCATGGGCTGAGATAACTCTTGTTCGATTGTCTCCTGGCTGTCTCTCTTCCTCTTGTCTCCCAAAGTTATCCTCGCGTCCCGTTGCACATTTATTACATATTTTTTAAAAAGGGGGTCAGGCTTACGTGATTGTGGCTGCCATCTTGGCTTTTCTGACACACACCCCTTCCAGAACCCCAGCAGACAGCCTTTAAAGGCACCCATTCTTAGCAGTAAGAAAGCCTGGAGCTTTTGGTGATTTCACACATTCTTTCATTTTTTCAATCATTTAATCTTACCAGTGAGTGCAAGGCACCTTCTGATACATTCAGTGGCAATTAGTGGGAGACAAACACTGTGATCCTAAGTGGAAATGCCTCAGCCTTTGGCAGGGAGGAAATTGCAAAGGAAGGGGGAAAATTCTCTGCTGCTTTTTAACTGGGTTGCTGTTTCTTCCTCGCTTTCTGCAGATTACAATGAACAGGATCCTCCCTCTGATTAGCAAATATCCTGCTCACTTAGACCCAGCCTGGCTCCAGATGCTGCTTTCGGATGAAATGCCATTTATAGCCTAGCCACAGCACATGTGTCTGTGTTTTTGCACAGCAGCGTGTAAGAACCACTAGTCCTCAATAAGCCAAGCTCCTGCTACACAGATGTGTTTTATATAATTTTGGATCTTTTAATATCATTTTAGATATCATTGGAATATATTTCTTACATGTTTAAGGACAGTACAGGTAGTCCTCATCTTATGAGCACAATTGGGACCAGAATTTCCATTGCTAAGCAAGTTTTTCATGTGTTTATTCATATTTTATTTTATCTATGTCGTGCCTTTATTATTTTTGTACATGACTCAAAGCAGTGAACATATCTAATACTCCTTCCTAACAGAATAACAGAGCTGGAAGGGACCTGGGAGGTCTTCTAGTCCAACCCCTGCTCAGGCAGGAAACCCTATAGTACTATTACAGACAAATAGCTGTCTGCTCTCTTTTTTAAAACTGGAGCATCCACAGTGCTCAATAACATTAATAACATTGATTGTGCTGCCAAACCAAAGTTTAAGAGAGATACCCAAGATCTCACTCAGGAGAAAAACAATTTAAAATGTTTCAATCTGAAACTGGCTTTGCCAGCTTTTAACCGTCTTTTAATATTTCTGGTTCTCAGCCATCTAATTCCTGCGGGAAACATCCAAGTGATGATGGTCAGGACCGAAGGCTTGGCTCAGAGAGCCTTTTTTTTCCTCCTTTCGTTTTTTTTTTTACAAAACTTGAAACGTGAGTGTTAAAACAAACACCAGCCCCTTTTCAACTGGACTCACCACAAGCATCACACTCCATCACCGTGTTCTTCAAAAAGGTGATCTCTTTGACCTGCGGAAAATCATAATCGGAAAAAGTTCATAATCTTTAGTAACAGCAAAACTTGCTAGCACTTAGAATAAGAAAGTTTGTCCAACTCTGTCACGTCACATAATTAGTGTTAATCCTGCTTGATTGTTGTCTAACCTTACTCCAAGACAACCAGAAAACATTTTATCAAGTTACCATCAGAAGAAAACCAACACCCCACCAATGCTGGAAGGGCAAGTTACTGTATATAAGCAGGAAAAAAAAACCTCACACTCCCTCACACTGATGATGTTACCCAGCTGGGTGATGAAATGTCCGTAAACAAACAACGGAGCTCAGAGAGCACCAAAGTCTCCACGGTTGAGCTCTGAACTATAGATATTCTGTTCTATTGCAACCTTGGAGGGTTTTGAACATTTAAGCAGGATTATACCTGGTCAGTTGTTGGACATTTCCCATTTCCCATTTCTAATCCTGCTTAAATATTCAAAAACCCTCCAAAGTTGCACCCAGAAGAAAGCTTGCTTAGACAAGCTAGCATTTCCCATTTCCTCTTGCAAGCTGTGAGGTAAGAAACCTCCAGCTCTAACCCCAACCTGATCATTATTGTTTGTTGTAGCAAACCATCATAAAGACATGCCAGTTGCCAAGCACTCAAATGTTGATCACATGACCATGGGGAATGCTACAACGGTCATAAGTCTGAAAACTGGTCATAAGTGACTTTTTTCAGTGCCCTTATAACTTTAAAAAGCTATTGTAAGTGGTCATAAGTCAAGGCTTGTGGATGGTCTCTTTGCTCAGTCCAGCTGAAAGATTGAGGGACACAGGGGAATGAAGGCAGCTTTGTGAGCATCCGTCTGGTGAAAATGCAGACCGTAAGCTCTCTAGCAAAATAAACCATTTCCATACAATTTGGGGTTTGTTTGTTTGTTTCAGTACCTTAATCAAATCCAGATCCTGTTGGAGAATGGGACAGAACTGAGTTAGCCTCCTTGCCCCGGTCCCGGCAGGGAGCCCGGAGATGACAGAAGTGTCCTTTCGCAGGGCAAAAAAAGGGCCCTTATCTCCCTCCATGCCAAATGCATTTGTTAAAAAAAGTTAATTTTTTTTTAAGACAGGAGATCACAGAACGAGTACGGTTAGAAGGGGAAGGTGGGAATTGCTTCCTTCTGTTGAAAAGGGATTGTGTAATGGAAAAAAGATCAGAAGATGTGGAGAGGCCTGACCCATAGAACCGCCAAGCATTGGACACGACTGAATGAATAACGTCATCATCATCATCATCATCAATGGAAAAAGCAGGATAGGATGGGATGGAACGGGGAACAAGGACTGCCTTGTTGGATCTTGATGAAGGTCCAGCCAGTTCAACATTCAGCTATCTACAGAAATCCTCCCAACCTCAGGTAGACTGTTTCTGCGCTTGGAGGTGCTACCATGCTAGACTTCCGTAAGATGACTCTAAACTCACAGCGTTTCTCAATCTGAACGTCAAGACGTATGGACTTCAATTTCCAGAATTCCTCAGCCAGCGTGCTAGCTGGAGAATTCTGGGAGTTGAAGTCCATGCGTCTTAAAGTTGAATTCCCTCATCTAGTGACGATTCCTATCTGGTGTACCCCACGAGGCTGATGGAAATGGCCTGGGTGCTGGGAATTGCAGTATGTGTGTGTGACTAGACACGCACATCTCCCCAGTAATCCTTTCTCCAGCGCTGCCTCTGGAGTTCTTCCCAACTGCTACCCAGGGCTGTTGCAGAGGCTGATTTTATTTAGGACAAAGCAGGAGTGGAAAGCCAAAAGGGCAGCCACCTCCCCACCTCCACCACCCCCATACCCCCGCCAGCCCTTGTGCTGCTGCCTGGAGTTTGTCCTGGCACGGGGGTCTGCCCGTCTGTTTTTCCAGTTAGCTGGCAGGAGGAGGCTGCAGTCAACAGCAGGAGGAAAAGAGAATGAGGAATGTGGTGTTGCATAAGAAGCAGGCAGACAGAGCAGGACCAGAAAAGGTCAGCGGCGGCCATCTGAGTCCTTCAGGCAAATCAGTGAGTAGGCCCCAAAGGCCGACAGTTGTCAGCCTCGGAATTTTCACAGTCAAAGATAAACTGCTCCTGCCTGTGGAGGTTCCATTTAGTACATACAATTAAGAGACTTTACTTTTTTGTTTTTTGTTTTTTTTTTGTTTAGTCAGCTTCTGGAAGCCCAAGGGAGAGATTGTCTCCACATACCCTCTTTTTCAGGAGCCTTTTGTATCTTCCCAGAGACTAAGCTTTTGATTTTTTTCAGCTTCTAGCTGTCCTGTATCGTAGTTGGGTACTCCATAGCCTTGAGAAAGGGATGCCTCTTTGCACCCTAAACATTTACAGGTAGTCCTTGATTTACGACCACAACTGAGCCCAAAATTTTTGTTGCTCAGCGAGACAGTTGTCAGCTGAATTATGCCCCATTTCTTGCCACGGTTGTTAAATGAATCACTGCAATTGTTAAGTTACTAACTACCTTTATTCTGTGGGAAAATTCAGTGGGGGAGGGGGCTTTTGTTTGCTTTGCATAAGGACGAACAAGTGAAATGGCCGCTCCACGTAAAATCCTTTGCTTGGTTGTTACTATCCCATTTTCTGGGCCTCAGCTATGCAGAGATGTCTGCAGGGTGGGGTCAAAAAAGTCAAGATGGCAGCTCAACCATGCAAGAACCACTACCCCCCTTTTTAATGTCTGCCACAATGCACATATAATAGGGTGGGGCTCCAGTCAAATGGTTGGGGCCACCATCTTGGTGTTTTTTTTTACCCTCTCTAGCTGCATACTTACCTTGAAGCATAAACCTCCCTAAAGGACTAGTATTTATGCAACCCTCTCGGTGCCGAAAGGGTATGAGCCAAAGTTAAACCTTTAGATGAAGATATTTGTGTTTGGGAAACATGCTACACTGGGGTTTAGGGCAGTGCTTCTCAACCTTGGCAACTTTAAGTGGTGTGGACTGCAACTCCCAGAATTCCCCAGCCAGGCTGGGGAATTCTGGAAGTTGCAGTCCACACCGCTTAAAGTTGCCAAGCTTGAGAAAGGTTGGAAATTGGGGCTGTTTTTTTCTTTTTCTTTTAGCAGCATAGTGAATCATGGGGATTCAGCTTATTTCAAGTGTTAAATCATTCCCTCTTTTATGTGATCTCTGCAAACGACTCATTTCAGGCCCCCGCCCCAACCCCACCCACCCCCGTTCAACATTTCCCCCAATTGAACTCCCAGCAAGCAAGTTAATTTCTTAGCTGCTCAGCTGATAAATGCACCAGATTTCTGTTTTGCTTCCGTTGCAAAGAAACATTAAGGTATTGGCAAAGAAAAGACTCGTCTACTTCCTTCTTACCTGTTGTTTTAACAGTTCTCTGATTTCTCTCAGCGCTTTGTTGGTTTCCTTCATCTCTGTTAGCATCTGAGGAGAAAGATCCCCACCTAGAACATATGAGAAACGCTGAGTGAGTTAAAAAAACACACAAAAAAACAGCTTCCCAAGACATCCCGCCTCATATTTTAATATGTGCCATATTTTCTGCACATTTTCATAGCCTGAAGGGTGAAATTATATCTATTGCAACCAATGTGGGCACCAGTTGGGGAAGGCTGAAATTTCTGCACGGGTTCTTTCTGAAAACTCTCAGGACTTGATTCACAGCTGTGACTTTGACTTATGACAATTGGGACCAGAATTTCTATGGCTAATGGTTGCTAAGTGAGTCACATTCAGTTTTGCAACCTTTTCGCCCTGGTTGTTAAGTGAATCACTGCTGTTATTAACTGAATCATACAATCATTAAGCGAATCCAATTTCCCCCAGTGACCTTTCCGAGAAGGTCACAAATGGTGAATCACATGACCCTGGGACACTACAACTGTTGTAAATACACACCAGTTGCCAAGTGCCCAAATTTTTATCACATGGCTATGAAGATGCTGTGACAGTCCTAAGTGCAAGGACTGCTTGTAAGTCACTTTTTTCAGTACTGTTGTAACTTCAAATGGTTGCTAAATGAATGGTTGTAAGTAAAGTAAAGTAAAGTAAAATGTAAAATGTTTAAAAACTCTGCTTCTCACATTTTTTTTCCTCTTTGAGGAGAGGAAAATATCTGAAAGGCCTTGGGTTGGGAAAATACCTCTATTTGCCAGTCATAATAATAATAATTTGCACTCCATCCCACCAACGTAACTTGGCTTCTGGTTTTATGTGATTGAATTATCTGTGATTGAATTTGTAGACCACCTTTCTCTGCAGAGCAAATACTCAATGCAGTTTACAAAATCAACTGAAATATGTAGTTATGGTTAATTAACCAAACTAGAAGTCAGAGATGAGACTGTATTGAACAACTCTATTTAACTGAGTTTATTTATTTAACTCAGATGAAAGCTATAACAATAATCACAACTGTGTTGTTTCCATAATTAATAAATCAGTAAATAATTTGTCTAGCATTTTAGTTCTTGCATCGGTCGAGCAGATAGAATGGGGTGTTAAACTAATAATATTCTTCTGCCATAACCTCTGATAAATTAGTAGACTGCTACTTAATATGGAAGTCCCATTATCTCTCTTGATAAGTGATTTCTAGACCTTTTCTTTCTTTCTTCTCTGTCTAGTTAATCTCTTTCCAAAGCCATTTCAAGCTCTTCCTTGGTCCAAAGTCACCCGGATGGCTTTAATGCCTAAGGCACGGCTAGAACTCACTGTCTCTTGGTTTATATCCTGGTGCCTTAACCACTGGACCAAATTGGTTGTCAACTCACCATTATTTCGGCTCTTCCCTTCTGCCTCTTTTTGGTGCCATGATAGCCTTTTTGAGATGCCCTGCACTCAGTGATCTTGTGTGGTTCCTAGTTGCAATTCAAGGGTTCAGGGTGTGTGAGGGTGGGGGAGGTCTGTATGGACACAACTACTTGCCCTATAAAAGCAATTTCAGCCCCAGTTAGGTTTGGCAGCTTTAATCCTGGTTTGCAAAGAAAATGGCTCAGGAATATCTTTCTCTTACATCTGTATAAACATATAAAGAATGGCTGCTGGAATTGGGTATGTCTAGTTTAATGAAGAGAAGGACGAGGGGGGGCATGATAGCAGTCTTCCAGTATCTCAGGGGCTGCCCCAAAGAAGAGGGAGTCAAGCTATTCTCCAAAGCACCTGAAAGCAGGACAAGAAGCAACGGATGGAAACTAATCAAGGGGAGAAGCAACCTAGAACTAAGAAATTTCCTGACAGTGAGAACAATTAATCAGTGGAACAACTTGCCTCCAGAAGTTGTGGGTGCTCCAACACTGGAGGTTTTTAAGAAGAGATTGGGCAACCATTTGTCTGAAATGGTATAGGGTTTCCTGCCTGACAAGGGGTTTGGACTAGAAGACTTCCCCTTCCAACTCTGTTATTCTAATATTCTAATGCAGGTTCCTTTTAAGAAGAACATCCCCCTGTAAAAGCTGTAAAATTCATCTTTGCCCTTCTGCTCCAAAGCTCCTGTAAAAAGCTGTAACTTTCAGCCTAGAAATGCCCAGTGCCTCTTCCAGGTTACAAGGAGGCTCCATTAAGGCAGGGTCCCCAACCCCTGGTCCGTGGACCAGTACCGGGCCACGGCATGCCAGCAACCGGGCCGTACAAACAAGCAAAGCCCCATCCGCAGGATACAGGCAACACACAAAACCAGGCCCCCTCCTGTCCGTGGAAAAATCTCTGTCCATGGAACCGGTCCCTGATGCCTAAAAGGTTGAGGACCTCTGCATGAAGGTATTTATATCCTGTCATTTCTCTGAAAGCAAAAGGCTGCTATGGACACCGGGCTGCTCATAATTTTATTCCCACAACAACCCTGTGAGGGAGGCTGGGCTGAGAGAGAAGGTGTAGACCCCCCCCCCAAAGCGGGTAATAAAGTGAAAAAACCAGTTGCTGCATTTACATACAGGGCTAAATGGGTTCAGGTTTCCCATTATTCTGTTCCTTTGGTTAAAATAGCAACTTGGAACCGTTTTCCATCCCGCAATGACACCTTTTAACGTCATCAAACAATAACATCTGCCTGTCCCAGGTCCTTGGGAAGGACTCAAAAAATGGATAAAAATGTCAAATCCAGTCCAAACATCTGGCTGACTGTGTGATGAACCACAGCAATAACAGTAAAGAAAAATTAGTGGGAACACAGAGTTGAAAAAGTACTCAGACATGATCAAGTTGAAATATTAAGGGATTTCCAAATACAAACCGATAAAGTCTAATGTCATAACGCACCAGATTTAACTGGGGTCGAAAGGCAGAAAGCGTGGATAATGAATGTGCCATTAGCAGGAAAGAGTAGAATAGAAGATAAAGAATTGGCGAAGATTGCAAAGTATTAAGCTCTGAAAATCGGAATTGAAAGATTATGACATAAACCAGCCATGTTGGTGCCAGTGGTTATCGGCACATTGGGTGCCAAGCCAAAATTTAGAAAATATTTAGAATATATGCACACTGACAAAATTGTCATTGGTAATTACCAAAGCCCACACGGTCTGGATCCTCACATACACTACGCCAATACACTACAACACACTAGTTGTATGGGAAGAAGTGAATGAGTATGAAGGCCAAAGCCGGCTAAAGGACTGGTTGTGGTTTGACACTGCTGTGAAAAGACAATAATACGGTTATTTTGCTTGCGACTGCAGAAAATGGATGAATTCAGGAACATGTGGCATACATGTTATCCAGAGAGACTGTCATCTGGAGAGACACTTGGGGAGTTTTCCTCAGGAATAAATTAGATCTGATGCTAAAAGCCATCCTTAGAAAGAGGATTTCTTTTATAGGATCTTTATTTACACAATATGTTTCATCTGGTTTTGAACTAACCCACTTTGTCTGGGTTTGGGCCTGCATAAGTACTAACGTCTGAAGAAACTCAAGTTAGCAGTAGGTAAAATGGACACTGTAATGGTGCCTCGCTTTTACTAGTCTGCTGTTTCTCAACTTGGGAACTTGAAGAGGTGCATATTTTAATTCCAGCCGCTTCGGGGAGCTGACGTCCACATCTCTTAAAAGTTGCTAAGGCTGAGGAAAACTGTAGATCAGGGGTCTTCAAACTTGGCAACTTTAAGACTTGTGGACTTCAACTCCCAGAATTCTATCTATCCGTCCATCCATCCGTCCGTCCATCCATCCACCTACCTACCTATGTATCTACCTACCTACCTACAACTATATCTGCTTGTCTTAGATCAGGGGTCCTCAACCTTGGCAACTTTAAGACTTGTGGACTTCAACTTTGCTGGCTGAGGAATTCTGGGAGTTGAAGTCCACAAGTCTTAAAGTTGCCGAGTTTGAAGAGCCCTGGTATAGATAGCCTTCACTTAAAACTTACAACAATTCTTATAGCAACTGTTCAAAGTCACAACGGCACTGAAAAAAGTGACTTATGACCAAGTCCTTGCACTTAGGTCCATAGGAGCATCCCCATGGACACATGATCAAAATCTGGGTGCTTGGCAACCAGCATACATTTACAACAGTTGATCGCCATTTGCGACCTTCCCAGCCGGCTTCCGACAAGCAAAGCCAATGGGGGAAGCTGGATTCTCTTAATGACTGCAGGATTCACTTAACAACTGCAGAGATTCGCTTCACAGCCGTGGCAAAAAAGGTCATAAAATGGGGTGTACCTCATATAATGACCATGTTGCTTAGCAATGGAAATTCTGATCCCAGTTATGGCTTTAAGTCAATGACAATTGTTCCAACATCAGTGGAACAACCTGCCTCCAGAAGTTGTGGGTGCTCCATCATTGGAGATTTTTAAGAAGAGACTGGACAGCCATTTGTCTGAAATGGTATAGGGTTTCTTGCCTGAGCAGGGGGTTGGACTAGATGACCTCCAAAGTCCCTTCCAACACAGTTATCATCATATCATCATCATTTCCAAGGTCCCTTCCAACATTATTATTATTGTTGTTGTTATTATTACTATTATTATTACTAATGGCTATTAGATCATTAGTTTGCCTGGTTGCATGAAGACAACAAGGAGCTGAGATTCATTGAGCATCCAACCTTTCCTCTTTTCTCAATTTGCAAGAAACATTACCACCAAATCTTGTAGCAAGGAGTTCCATGCTACATGGAATAAGATAAGGAAGTCAGGATCAATCTTTTTTTCTTTGCTTTCCACTTCTAAATTTCACTCAGTTCTTTTTTCTGCCCAAATCTGGATTAATTTCCTAAATTTTTGTGGGTGGGTGAGTTGTAAAGAGAGACAAAATCACTAGGATATGTAGTTGCATATAACTATTAATGATATTCCCATTGTAGCAAGTAAGTTGTTCATTAGGTATATACAATTAAATATTGTGTGACCATAAAGGGTAACAAAAGTACACGAATGAAACTAAACTTAACTTCAGAACACAACTCTCTGCATGAGGCTTCTGCCAGAGTTTGAAGAGCCAAATCATAAACTTAGATATCAGGGAGAGACGCCACAGCATAATCTTTTAAATATATTTGCTTGCCAGCTTCAAGCATGTCTGCAAAACTCAGTGTCAATAAGACGGCAATAGAATTTAATAAGAAAACAAGCAAATAGGTAGAGGAAAAAAAACACACCAGCGGCCAGAAAGGAAAGATCTATATTCTCAGCCTGGAAATTTGAAGTTGATTTCTAAAATTAAGCTCTGGAAGGGACCTCGGAGGTCTTCTAGTCCAGCTCCTTGCTCAAGGCAGGAGACCTTATGCCATCCTGATCAAATGGTGGTCCAGTCTATTTTTGAAAACCTCCGGTGATGGAGCAAATCACAACCCTCAGAAGCAAGCTATTCCATTGATTAATTATCCTCACTGTCAAAAAATTTCTTCTTAGCTCCAGGTTGGTTCTCTCCAGTGCTGGAACTCACACATGTCATACAACCCGCCTTGCCTATCCTACAAGGTTCCATCCCAAAAAGGTGCCGGAACTCCGTTCTGAGCGTTCTATGAGAAAAAAAGCCACGGTTCTCTCCCTAACAAACTTCTATCCATTATTTCTTCTCCCGTCCTCTGGTGATTTGCAGAATAATTCGATCACTGTTTCTCTGCAGTAGCCCCTAAATTACTGGAAATTATCATGTCCCTCAAACCCTGGACGATTATCATCTTAATCCTTCTTTTTGATACCTAGGAGCTAGGCATACTTAGCAGGGGACTGGACTAGAAGACCTCCAAGATCCCTTCCAGCACTATGATTCTATCTTCTATAATTGAATTCTACTTACCCCTCCCACCAGGCATTTGACCTGATGTACAAGAGACGAAGGCCAGCACGCAAAGAAAAACTCCGATGGTCCTCATTTTCAGAGCCTATGAATCTTAAGGGTGGCCCTGTACCTTTTTAAATCTTCTCTCCACCCCCACCTCCCTTGTGCTTTAAAAAAAAAGATTTGGAATTAGTTAACCTGAATAATTCACCTCTGCTGCCCCCGTCAAACATTTGTGGTTTGCTATTTATGAAGCCGCATTCCGCTCAACTGAAGTTTTCTCCCTTCTGATGCAGGAGACGTCATTCCTGGCTCTTGAGGTTTTTTTTTCTGGGGGTTGGGTGGGGGGAGAAAAAAGAGAGACAGAGAATTTGTTAGGAAAATAAACAGAATGAGAAAAGCATTAGGAAAACGGCCTGCATTGATTATACAGCGCATGTACAGGGAAGAGTGGGGAGAGAAAGATGCATGGCACTGCATTTCAATCCCAGACAGACATCAAGAAAAACTCTTTCTGAATTACTGCAGATACGTATACATATACATATACATATACATATACATATACATATACATATACATATACATATACATATACATATACATATACATATACATGTACATATACATATACATATACATATACATATACATATACATATACACACACACACACATATAAGTTTTTCCTCCATAGCAACTCTCAGGACAATCGTTAGCATTTTCCTTTCCCAAAGAACCTCACTCGCTCTCTGCTCTTCGTCTGCTGTTTTGGGATGGGCTGAACAGAACAGAATAGCAGAGTTGGAAGAGACCCTGGAGGTCTTCTAGTCCAACCCTCTGCTCAGGCTGTGGCTGTGTATCTGTGTTCCCATGTTCTGAGAAAGACAAAAATGTCCCCTTACCCAATTTCTCCAAATGGTGGATATCATATGTAATCAGAATAGAAAAGAATTAGAATTAGAATTAGAATTAGAATTAGAATTAGAATTAGAATTAATTAGAATTAGAATTAGAATTAGAATTAGAATTAGAATTAGAATTAGAATTAGAATTAGAATTAGAATTAGAATTAGAATTAGAATTAGAATTAGAATTAGAATTAGAATTAGAATTAGAATTAGAATTAGAATGGAATAGAATAGAATCTGGAAGAGACCTTGGAGGTCTTCTAGTCCAACCCCCTGCTCAGGCAGGAAACCCTATACCATTTCAGGCAAATGGCTGTCCAGTCTCAAAAACTTCCAGGGTTGGAGCATTCAGAACTTCTGGAGGCAGGTTGTTCCACTGGTTAATTGTTCTAACTGTCAGGAAGTTTCTCCTTAGTTCTAGGTTGCTTCTCTCCTTGATAGGTTTCCATCCGTTGCTGCTTCTCCTGCCTTCAGGCGCTTTGGAGAATAGCTTGACTCTCTCTTCCTTGTAGCAACCCCTGGGATATTGCAACAGTGCTATCATGTCATACTTAGTCTTTGTTTTCATTTCTACCAGTTCAGTGTCAAGAAGCATAGGATGGAGTGGGAAGGAACACCCAAGATCATTCTAGTCCATAGGTGTCAAACGCGCCATGTCACGTGACATATCACAATGTACCGCAACGTTTTTTGCATTGCCGGAGCTGGTCTCTGTATGATGTAACCGGCCTGCGGGCCGGCAGTTTGACACCCCTGATCTAGTCCAACCCTCTGCAAAGTGAAGGAGAACCAACTCAACCACCTAAGAGGTGGCTGCCCAGTCTCTTAAAGACTTCCAGAAATGGAGAACCCACCCTTTTTAAGGGTCTAGGACAGGGGTAGGCAACCCTGGCTCTTTTATGACTCATGGACTTCAACTCCCAGAATTCCTGAGCCAGCATGGCTCAGCTTGGAAACCTCTCCCTTTCCCCTCAGCATGGCTGGCTCAGGAATTCTGGGAGTTGAAGTCCACAAGTCATAAAAGAGCCAAGGTTGCCTGCCCCTGGTTTAGGACAACTCACCACAGCCAACTCGCCACGGGAAAATTCAGTGCAGGATTAGTTCCTTTTATTGTCTATGGAGATGTTCAGCCATCCAGGCATTACAATTACACAGGGAATGTCCCGATGGTGCTTCTTCATGAGACACCTGGACTTTCTTGTTTTCCCTTGAAGACGTTTCGCTTCTCATCCAGGAAGCTTCTTCAGGTCTGACTGAATGATGGGGAATGAAAGGTTTTATATTCCTTCCAGTCATCTGGTCATTAGCACTCTTTCTGAGAGTCGTTGAGGTCACTTAGAGGTTTGTCTGTGTCACCTGAGGGTCACCTGAGTAGTGCAAATGGGTGTGGAGCCTTCTTGGCTGCAGGACCTTTTCTGCCCTGTGTCCCTACTACACGGTTGAAGACAGGCAAAGGCTATTGGGGATGAGTCTGTGTTGTCTGCATCTCAAACTGAAGAACAAACGGTTCCTGTGGTCTACAGTGTTTTACAGAAATCCGTTCATATTCCCGCACCATTCGAAGGATGTTCGTTCCAAAGTGCATATTTAAATATCTGTGGAGATCTCAATGGTTGTCCCAAAGGTGCTTTTTTAGGAGGCGACTGAAACGTTTCCACTATTCAAGTGACCCTTGAGGACACAGAAAAAAACGACTCAACGACTCTCTGAAGCAGGGGTGTCAAACTCACAATGTCACATGATGTGTCGCGACGTATCGTGACTTTTTTGCCATTGCCGGCAATGGGGTGAACGTGGTTCCACTCTGATGCATCCGGCCCGCAGGCCAGCAGTTTGACACCCCTGCTCTAAAGGAATGCAAATGACCAGCAGTCTGCAAGGAGTATAAATCTTTCCATTCCCCACCATCCAAGCAGAGCTGAAGAAGCTTCTTGGATGAGAAGCGAAACCGGCTTCAAAGAAAAACAGGAAAATCCAGTTGCCTCCTGGAAAAAAAAAGCACCCTTGGGACAGTTCCTTTTATTATTCATCAAAGCATTATGAAAGCTGGTAGTCATGGGATTGATTTCCTTTGATAAAGGAGATAACCTAATTTTGACAAAAATGAGGTCGACAAAAATAAAAGGAACGAAATGAATCCTGCAGCGAGTTGTCCCATTCTGCTCCTTAGTGTGATATATGGATCCCACCACGATGAAGTTTTTCCTTAAGTTATATCTGGTTACAAATGATTATAGAGTCACTTGCTTTGTGATAAGAGCAGCAGTATCAATTTGAAAAAATACAAGAAAGAAAAATATTGTTGTGCTTTCCAGGTTCCTGACAATGCTCCTTATTAGTTTAAATTATTAGATCTTGACCTTCCTTCTGAGATCTGTTTAAAATCCTTATGCATGACTGCAAATGGAATTTCTGCCACAAAATCCAGTCAGCTCCCAGTCTTTCTCCAGAATTAGCAGGTGACCATCCTGGATCGCTTCTCTTTGGCGACCGTTTTGGCAAGACTTAACCCCGACATTTTTCTCAATGATTTTACTGTCCTTCAGCTTCCAAGACCTCATGAGATACAAAGTAAGCTGAACAGAATGCTCTGTTTTCACCCACGGATGTAAAAGAAATCAACCACTGATTCATTTTAGCTGAAATGCCTGGAATTTGCCGGTGCCTCTTCTTTAACCCTAAAATTTTAGGGTGCGCCAAAACACAATCATTGATGGATGTTCCATTTAATGGCAGTGCAGAGCTGATATACAGGTAGTCCTGGACTTACGACCACAGTTGAGCCCAAAATTTCTGTGGATAAGCAAGACACTGGTTATGTGAGTTTTGCACCATTTTATGACCTTCCTCACCACAGTTGTTAAGTGAATCACTGCAGCTGTTAAGTTAGTAACACGGTTGTAAACTGTATCCGGCTTCCCCATGGGCTTTGCTGGTCAGAAGGTCGCAAAAGGGGATCATGTGACCCCGGGACACTGCAACTGTCATAAATACAAGTCAGATGCCAAGCGTCTGAATTTTGATAACGTGAACCTGGGGAGGCTGCAACAGTCGCAAGTGTGAAAAAACAGTCATAAATAACTTTTTTCAGTGCCGTTGTAACTTTGAGTGGTCACTAAACAAACGGTTTTAACTCGAGGACTACCTGTAATGGTCTGGTTAAACTTTGGGGCTTGGTCTAGGCCAGGGGTAGGCAACCTTGGCTCTTTTATGACTCGTGGACTTCAACTCCCAGAATTCTTAAGCCAGCATGGCTCAGCTTGGAAACCTCTCCCTTTCCGCTCAGCATGGTTGGCTCAGGAATTCTGGGAGTTGAAGTCCACGAGTCATAAAAGAGCCAAGGTTGCCTATCCCTGCCCCAGCCAGCCAGGAATTCTGGGAGTTGAAGTCCACGAGTCATAAAAGAGCCAAGGTTGCCCACCCCTGGCCTAGAGAGACTTGGGTTCAAGTCTTCCCTTGATCGTGGAGTTCATGGGCTGATTCCAGACCAATCTCCTACCTTATATGGATGTTGTTTTGAGGAAGGAAATAATGAGGGCACCACTTTTGAGATTTCATGGATCCGTACTATAATATGTTATTAGTCTTGTAATAGAGAAGGCAGGCAAGGGATAACAAAATTGTGCTTCCCCCCCCACCTCCAGCCAAATGTCTTGTGGGAACAGTTCCAAAAGTCTGTTTCTCCATATTGTGTATTTTTTTAATTACACTGTTTAAAAACAAGTTTTTACATATTTTTATAAGCTCTTGAGAAGTTTATTATCCTGGAAGTTAGGAAATGAATAATGTGCAATAAATTGCAATAACTCAGTGAGATAATAGGGTATGCTACTGAGTTTTGGATGTGTTTCATTCACAACTGCTATCTAAAAGGGCATCTTCACGAAAACACGGAATCATCAAAGCGGAAGAACCAGAGAGGCCTTTTAACCCAACCCCAAGCCCAGGTGGGAACTTGCAGACCTTCCCAGGTAAATGGCTTTGTTTAATATCTCCAGTAATGGACCCACCCACCCCCACGATACCCCGAGGCAGGTTACACTGCTTCATAGTATTCATAGTCAGAAAGTTCCTCCTTATTTTGAGGTTAAATCCACATCTATGTGGCCCTGGGGCAACACTTTGAGGGTTATAATAATAATAATAATAAAATTGGGAGGGACCTTGGAGGTCATCTAGTCCAACCCCCTGCTCAGGCAAGAAACCCTATGCCATTTCAGACAAATGGCTGTCCAGTCTCTTCTTAAAAACTTCCAGTGTTGGGGCATTCGCAACTTCTGAAGGCAGGTTGTTCCACTGATTAATTGTTCTCACAAATTTCTCTGTCAGGAAATTTCTCCTTATTTCTAGGTTGCTTCTCTCCTTGATTAGTTTCCATCTGCTGTTTCTTGTCCTGCCTTCAGGCACTTTGGAGAATAGCTTGACTCCCTCTTCTTTGTGGCAGCCCCTGAGATATCGGAAGACTGCTATCATGTCCCCCCTAGTCCTTCTCTTTATTAAACGAGACATACCCAATTCCAGCAGCCATTCCAGTCCCCTAATCATCTTTGTTGCTCTTCTCTGCACTCTTTCTAGAGTCTCAACATCTTTTTTACATTGTGGTGATCAAAACTGGATGCCGTATTCCAGGTGTGGCCTTACAAAGGCATTGTAAGAAGAAGACTGTGATCCTATTTTGCCTGCACCTTCTCTTCTTTAGGCCAGAGAGACCCTATTTAAGAAAGTAGGAGATAGTTCTAGTCTTGCCTCAGGCATGAATATTGGCTGGGTGAATTTCAGCCAATCACCTGGAGATTGTGAGGTCTAGTTCCATCCTAGACATGAAAGCCAGCTGGGTGACTTTGGTCCAATCACCTGGAGACTGTGAGTTCTAGTCCTGCCTTAGGCGTGAAAGCTGTTCCAGTCCCCCTCTCTCAGCCCAACTCACCTCATAGGATTTTTGTTGTTGTGAGGAAAAATAGGAGGCGGAAGGAATATTAGGCATGTTCAACGTTAGGAATATTGAGGTATTTATAAAAATAATCAAAACTGGATAGCCCCTCACTATCTTCATTGCTCTTCTCGGCACTCTTAAAATTCCTCAGCACCCCTCTTGCATTGGGGGTGTCCCAAACTGGACACAGTATTCCACGGACAGACTGATCAGTGCAACCAAGAACAGGACCATCCCTTCCCATGACTCAAGCCTACGGTATTGGTGAAGCGTGGAATTGCATTGGCTGTTTTGGCAGCTGCAGCACACTCCTGGCTCACGCTTAATTTGTAGCCCACCGGGACATCTGATCTGAGGTAGAAAGAAGTTGCAAATTTGCGTCTCCATGCAAGAAACTGGAGAGCAAAGTAGCGGTGTTGACCCTGTTCAAGTTTTCCAGAAGCATCTGACTGGCTCCTGATGAAAGAGACACCCAGTTCAGGTCACTGAGGTTCCCCATGTGCCCTGTGTGTGGTCTCCTTTGAGGGATCTGACTTGGCCGCTGTTGAAAACAGGACTTTGCTTAAAGTGGACATTTGGTTGGCTCAGCTCAGCGAGGCATCTCCAAGCTTCTGAAATGGTTACGTTCGCATGCAAAAATAGATGGGAGAATGGGAAATAGTGGGAAAGGTTGAAGATGTGGGTTGTTCTGCAGAGAAGGAAGGAAAATAGGACGGTTGTATAGTCGCCTTGTCTTTTGTAGCATCAGCATGTCAGTTTGAAAAAGGTCTTCCTGGTGCTATAAAATGGTCCAGCTGCCAGCAGGCGCAACCGTTCAAAGAACCTCTGTGTAGCTCTTAAAGGGATGCTTGTTGTGTGTGTTTGGAGAAGGGAAGCCGTGACTATCAAGGTGACAAGAATAGTAGGAATGTAAGACAGGCTGTCTTTACGTGCACCTTTCCAGCTAGATGTCCTGGGAATGCAACTCCCAGAATCCCACTGGGCTGGAGGGCACCTGGTTGGAGAAAACGCTAAAACATTACAGAAAATAATAGAATAGCAGAGTTGGAAGGGACCTTGGAGGTCATCTAGTCCAACCCCCTGCTCAAACAGGAAACCCTATACCATTTCAGAAAAATGATTGTCTAATTTCTTCTTAAAAGCCTCCAGTGTTGGAGCATCCAACCT
This sequence comes from Vipera berus, assembly GCF_964194415.1. Taxonomy (NCBI): domain Eukaryota; kingdom Metazoa; phylum Chordata; class Lepidosauria; order Squamata; family Viperidae; genus Vipera; species Vipera berus. The sequence goes on from NC_138202.1 coordinate 10,979,629, forward strand.
CTGAGGCATTAACCACCATTTATACAGGGCATCATGAAGAAACTTTAAAAATTGGAAACATGCGGTGCCATGCCAAAAAACAAACAAAAATGAGGCCTGGTGGAAAAAGTGGAATGTTATTTGTTTTTTCTCCAAGTATTAAAGGATTGCTGGAAAGCCCTGTCTCCTTAAATCTTGAAAGTCCGACTTTTTGTAAAAAGGGAGGAAATGTTGTGGCTGCATTCTGTTATAGCCCTTAGCCGGAGACAGGAAGATGCAATATTGCTGCTCGAGTTGCCAAATGCTGACTCCATCTTTGCTCCTGTTCTCTGAGACATATTTTGGAGAGAGAAAAACAAGACCACTCCAGATTAAAGTGTACTGTGCATAAGTTCCAAATTTAATTTGCTGAATATCTGTGGGCCAAGCTGAGGATAAAACTTTGTGGAAACGGTTAAACCTTATCCTCTAAGATGTTCCAAGCTCTTTTCCTTAGAAAATTACTTTGATGATTTAACTCCAGTGGACACCCACAATTTTGAGAATTTTTTTCCAATTCTGAGAATTGCCTTGTATCAGGTTGCTGAAAAATTGGTGACAAAGTTTCCTGTCACTTTGAGGCAGGAAATACATAGTTGTAATGTAAACCCTAAAATGGTTTGAGGTAATTAAAAACACACACAGACAGACATCATCCTCCTATCCAGAGAGTAAAATCTGGACCTGGTGTTATGCATAAAATGGCCCAGTCAATTTTATACCATGCCTACTACATGTCATGTTTACACACACACACACACACACACACACACACACACACAAATGTTAAGGATGGCTTCCAGCCACCAACTGTTCACCTGTGAATGATATGTCTATTTTATTTTTTATCTTACCTTTATTAGTTTTATAAAGAACTTAAGGTGGTGAATATACCTAGAACTCCTTCGTCTTCCTATTTTCCCTACAACAACCCTGTGAGGTCGGTTGTGTGACTGGCCCAAAGTCACCCAGATGGCTTTCGTGGCTAAGGCGGGACTAGAACTCACAATCTCCTGGTGACTGGCCCAAAGTTACCCAGCCAGTTTTCAGGCCTAAGGTAGGACTAGAACTCTCAGTCTTCTGGTGATTGGCCCAAAGTTACCCAGCCAGTTTTCAGGCCTAAGGTGGGACTAGAACTCTCAGTCTCCTGGTAATTGGCCCAAAGTTACCCAGCCACCTTTCAGGCCTAAGGCGGGACTAGAACTCACAGTCTCCTAGTTTCTAGTCTGGTGCCTTAACCACTAGATCGAACTAGCTGTCCATGTGATTTTTTTTTCCAGGCGAGGACCCTGGTTCTGGATTCAAGAAAATGATTATTTATTTATTTGTGTCTTGCTTTTATTGTTTTTATAAATAACTCAAGGTGGCCAAGATATCCAACATACCTTCCTCCTCTTATTTACTCACAACAGCAACCCTCCAGGTGTCCTGCTTGATGCCTTAACCACTAGACAAATTTGGGTCTCTAGTTCATGGCACTACATATACAAAGGAGCTATGATTTAATCATACAGTCAGGGCATTTTTTTATTAATTTGTTTTACCTCCCCAGATACCTTTTCCCAAATTCTGCGTGATATCGAATTTATGCAATGCAGCATAATAGAAGAAGCTTTTGCTACTTGCAACGACACTCTTACCTGCATGCCTACAATTTATTTAACCACAGTTTGCCGAATGTTTCTTGAGAATTCAGATATAACCGTAAGCCATGGCTTGTTTAAAATCAGTTAGCTAAATAGTTTCAGATATTAGACCAGGCTATAAATAACAGTTTATAAATCACAGTTGGCCAGGCACACCCAACACACAAAACTGAAACCAAAGCACCACAGAATGCTTAAGCATTCTTATGTCAAAACCCAACCAGCAATAACAAAATATGATTTTGCATCCAATGTTTTAGATCAGTGTTTCTCAAACCTGACAACTTTCAGATGTGTGGATTCAACTCCCAGAATTTCTGGCTGGCTGGAGAATTCTGGGAGTTGAAGTCCACACATCTGAAAGTTGCCAAGTCTGACAAGACTGGCTGGGGAATTCTGGGGAATTGAAGTCCACACATCTTATGGTTGCCAAGGCTGATAAGGCTGGCTGTGTGTGTGTGGGGGGGGAATTCTGGGAATTGAAGTCCACCTCCCTTAAAGTAGCCAAGTTTGAAAAACATTGTTTTAGACTAAACATTTTAAAAAACTGAATTAGTTTTGCTTCTGTTTACATTGTTGCTTGATCTTGGTGAGCTGCTGTACCACAAGCTGGAAAGTATTTTAAGGACTTTTAAGGTGTCCTGCTCTGCCTTCTTAACTAAAGTTGGGATGGGAAATTTGCCAGACCCACTCGGCAGACCCCAGTGAAGTTCAACTTCGCCTTACGTTCAGACCCTCACAGAACAGATCAGATAATCAGGAAACAGGATGAGTGAAGTTTCAAGTCTAGGTAAAAGGGTGATGGTTCCCCTCCTGCCTCTTAAGAATGAATCTGGAAGTTATTTTCTACTCCTGAGTTTGTGGTATGAGGTTCGGCAGCGAGCAAGCCGGGCCCAGTAGCTGGTGCTTAGCCTCTGGTCATGTTTTTGCCGAGCACACAGCGTCCCTACAGTGTGAGATCACTTACTTCCTTTATTTTCCTTGGAAAAAGGAACGCATCGCTCTCCTGTTGGGTCAGGGAATGTGCTGATCTCTCTCCTGTGCTGCTATTTGAAAACCGACCCTATCCATACAGAAGCTAGAACAAGCAGACCGTTTGGGAGCCAGTGGTGACTCTGTTCTGATCCAAAAAGAGAGCAAAACATGCAGAGTGAAGAAAAAAAAAGTGGGTGGCTAGGGAATCCTGGGAGTTGAAGTCCACCCCTCTTAAAGTTGCCAAGTTTGAAAAACACAGCTGGAAATGATTGTTTTTAATTTTCTACGCTGCCCAGGCTCACGGCCATGAGATAGACAGCCCTATAAATCTCATAAACCAACAGACAAACGAGAAACCCAAACGCCAACCCACATTTAAAGTCAGGATCAGATGGCTGGAAAGAAAGAGCAGGCCGAATCTGTTGGAAAATGGGCAGAAAGGGACCTCTGCCATTGTTGGAGGGGGTGGGGTGGGGGGGAACTTGGCTTCTGGTAAGAGACAAGGGGTCCCAAAGGGCCAAAAGTCTGTTTTGCAACCCGGTCAGACGTCCAGCAGTCTGGGGGGTGGGTGGGAGGGCTGGATGAGGCATCGACCGCAACATAAGTGGGCGATGATGGTGTTTGGATCATTACGTCCGAATTCCTCCCCACCTGTTCCCGCTCAGCCTTTCTTGTTCCTACCATTCCCCCCCCCCTTCTTCTTTTAAACAGCCCTTGAGTGTCAGCAGGACTTGAGCCAGTGTTCTTAAGAAAAAAAGCAATTGTCCTTTTGTTGAAACTGAAGTGAGTCGCAAAGGAAAAAATGTCTAATGTTTTCTGCTAGGCCTCCCCACCAAGTCCTCTGGGTGGACAGCTACGCCTGGAGCAGCCTTGCTGGTGGTAAGAAAGGCACGTCGTGGCAGATCTGTGCTCCGCCGGCTGCAAATTTCATTACAAGAAGCCATTAGGAAAGGGACCTGGAGAGAAGGCAGAGACCCACCCGCCAAAACAATCCAGCTGTGCCGCCAGGAAGTGTCCCAATCGGCTCCGAAAGTCTTCCAAAATGCTACCCAGATTGCGGGCTTCCTGGATGCCCCCGTTTTGACAACGCAAGAGATTTTGGTCCTTGGAGATTGGCAACCACAACGGAGGCCTGCTGTCTTGACTGGAAATCCAAGGTTGCATCCACAGCATCTGCAGTTCAAAAAGAATCACAGAGTCATAGGTTTGGAAGGGACCCTGGAGGTCTTCTAGTCCAACCCGCTGCCCAAGGTAGGAGTCCTGTTATCAGTGGTGGGATTCAGCCACTTCGCACTAGTTCGGCAGTTTTTGGTTGCCCAGGCCCAGAATGGACTTCTGGAAGTGGCATCCACACAGAGAACCGATTGTTCACATATTTGAATCCCACCACTGCCTTATATCATCCCAGACAAATGGTTATCCAATCTTTTCTTGAAAATTTCCAGCCATGGAGCATTTACCACTCCAGGAGGCAAGCTATACCATTGATTGATTGTTCTCACTGTCAGAAAATTTCTCCTTATTTCCAAGTTGGGTCTCCCTCTGACAAGCTTCCATCCATTACTTCTTGTCCTTTCCCCTGGTGTTTTGGAGAATAAATCAAAACCCTCTTCCCTGTGACAGGCCTTCAAGTTTTAGAAGACGGCTATCAGATCTCTCCTAAGCCTTCTTTTCATTAGGTTAAACATACCTAGTTCCCTTCACCGTTCGTCCTATGAATTATCTCCCAGACCACTAATTATCTTTGCTGCTCTTCTTTGCACTCGGCATTTTTGTGTGTGTGTGTGTGTGTGTTGTGGTGACCAGAACCAGATGCAGTACTCCAAGTGTGGCCTCACTAGCACAGTGTAGAATGATATTTATCACTTCTCATGATCTTGATGCTAATTAAAAACAACAACAAGGGCATCGTGTTTTATTTTGATTTGTTTCAATAGGTTGAAAGAACGGCCATTTCCCAATCACTCTGGGCACTTTTGATTATGAAAAAGCTGGTACAATTTTTTTTTAAAAAAGGAAGAAAACAAGGAGAAGTGCATCTGTAAAAAAAAAAAAGAAGGAAGCAAACAAAACCTAACCATTTCTTAAAGGGCTCATACCCCTTCTCCCCCTTTCCAAGACCTGGGAAAATAACCACGTTTTCAGCAGGTGTTGGGAAAATCATGTTTGGAGAGCTACCATCAGAATGAACACCAGGATTGGGGGTTCTCCCACCTGGTGGCAAAAATTGGGGCAAACCAGCATTTTCTTTTATACTTGAATACTGAGAGTGATAATAGTCTTTATTATGACTGCAGCTTCATTCTCATTCCTGAGACCAACTTTGAACGTTAATTGTTGTAGCACTACAATCAAGTTTCCTCCTCCTCCTCCTCCTCCTCCTCCTCCTCCCCTCCTCCTCCTCCTCCTCCTCCTCCTCCTCCTCCTCCTCCTTCTTCTTCTTCTTCTTCTTCTTCTTCTTCTTCTTCTTCTTCTTCTTCTTTTTGTTCTTCTTCTTCTTCCTCCTCCTCCTCCTCCTCCTCCTCCTCCTCCTCCTTCCTGGCTTTTTCTCCTTCTTTCTTTTTGTCTGTTGAAGAATTCTGAGAAGCTTGGAAAGTTGTGTGCTCTTCTCCCTTACTTTGGTTGATCTTTTAAAAAAAGGCATTACTGTACCCAGTAAGGGAATATTTGATCTTAAAACCAAACTATTACCAATAAGGCAGCTTTTCTCAGTCTTAAGAGCTTTAAGATGGGTGGACTTCAATTCCCAGAATTCCCCAGCCAGATAGGAACTGAAGTCCACACATCTTAAGGTTCCCGAGATGTGTAAAAGGGTTAAAGCTTTTTGGATTAAAATTTGGTGGAATATGCAAAAAATATTCAAGAAAAGGATAAAGTTCTGTCCGCAACTGTTTTTATTGGGTATTATCACAGATACTACCGTTGTGGACACTAAGTTGATGTTGAATCTAATTACGGCAGCGAGACTTTTAGTAGCGCAATATTGGAAGAAGGAAGAACTGCCGACTATAGAAGAATGGACTTTAAAAGTTTCCAACTTGGCGGAAATGGCAAAGATCTCAGCGTATTTGAAAGACCAATCGCAACAGAGATACACTGTGGAGTGGAGAAGATAGATTGATTATATCCAGAATAAATATGGGACTAAAAAGTTTCACTTAGCATTTGAATAAGTAGTGGAGTTATATGATGTATAATTAGCTTGTAGTTATTTTATTAAGAGTTAAAGTGCGATAGAATTTAATATTTTATTGTTGTTTGCATATTTTAGATTATGTTTGTTTGTATTTTTATACCCTGTATTTAGCTCTGGGAAGTCGGGGAGGGGGGAGGGGAGGGGAGAGTTGGGGAGGTTTGGGGAGAGGGGAGGGGGAGGGGAGGGGTTTTGTATTCAAAAATGTACTGTAAAACTTTACAATTTTTTAAAAAAAGGTTCCCGAGATGAAACGCTGCAGTAAGGATTCTTGGATTTCTGAGGCTTTCCTGGGCTCTACTGTGGCTGCATTTAGCAACAGGGCCTCACCAAGTCTTTTACGTGTGCCCAGGCAATAATTCAGGCTTTCTATAGACATATTCAGCACCTCATAATCCAGGTTTAACTCTGCAGCACAACAATCATTCTACAGTATCGTTCGGTTTAGACGGATGCTAAGGTTGGGGATCTCTCTGAATTTTGCTAGCTTTTCTGTAGATCATCTCATGTCCGGAGAGTCATCTTATACAAGGCAGGTCTTGTATAACTGTCTGCGGGAATGGGACGGTGCCCAGCTTAATTTTCCATCCCTCCTCACCTCCTGGCTGGGATTTTTTTTTCCTTTCAGGAATTTGCACTGGTTTGCTTTGTTACTATGGAAGAAAATCCGGACTGGGTTAGTGCCAAACCGTTGCATTCCAGCTGATGCAACTGGAATAGCTTTCTATTCCTTTCTAAATAGAATAGCTTTCTATTCCTGTCCAGATCTGGTTAGTGACAATTTTGCGATGTAAGCCATCAAAGTGTGTCAAAACTCTGTTGATGATCTGGGGAAATTCCAGGACGTTAATTGGGGGGAAAAATGCCTCCCCGCCTTCCCCCAGGGCTAATCCAGATGACCAAAGAGGATGGCGCAACTTATGTAGGAGGAAAGATTTAAATATTAATGGATTTAACAGAAGAGACTATTTGTAGCTCAGGGCTGAAGTGAGGGGTCCTCGGTGCTCTCTGAACCGGGTTGTTTGTCTGCAGACATTTTATGTCCTCAACTAGATGCCCATGGAGAGTCATCCAGGCCATGTTTGTCCCAAAGGTGCTTTTTCAAAAGGCAGCTGGATTTTCTTTGTTTTTCCTTGAAGACGTTTTGCTTCTCATCCAAGAAGCGAACTGAACTGAACTGAAGATGCTTCTTGGATGAGAAGTGAAACATCTTGAAGCAAAAACAAAGGAAGACCAGTTGCCTTTTGAAAAAAAAGCACCTTTGGGATTACTCAGCTAGGTAACAACATCAATGCTATAGAAGGGTTAATGGGTTTTTTTGGAAGGGGTGTGTGTCACAAGTTACAGAAGCACTTCAAAATTACATATGATATCCACCATTTGGAGAAGTTCGATAAGGGGACATTTTTGTCTTTCTCAGAACATGGGACACAGATACAGACCTACAAAGATTAGACTGCAAAATTGGGGAAGATTTCTACTTTGGGGTTTTGACAAACTAAGAAACTTTAGCTTCCAACGCATGTTATAGGTAGTCGTCAACTTATAACCATTTGTTTAGTGACTTTTCAAACTTACAGTGGCACGGAAAAAAAAGTGACTCACAACTGGTCCTTGCCATCACAGTGCTAGGCTGCATTCACAGAGGGATAGAATCAAGATCACGTGAAGTGTTCATACCACTTTACAAGGCCTTGGTAAGGCCACACTTGGAGTACTGCATCCAGTTTTGGTCACCACGATGTAAAAAAGATGTTGAGACTCTAAAAAGAGTGTAGAGAAGAATAACAAAGAGGATTAGGGAAAACATACGAAGAACGGTTGCAGGAATTGGGTATGTCTAGTTTAATGAAAAGAAGGGTCAGGGGTGACATGATAGCATTGTTCCAATATCTCAGGGGCTGCCACAAAGAAGGAGACAAGCTATTATCCAAAGCACCTGAAGGCAGAACGAGAAGCAATGGATGGAAACCAATCTAGGGGAGAAGCAACCTAGAACTAAGGAGAAATTCCCTCACAGCAAGAACAATTAACCAGTGGAACAACCTGCCTCCAGAAGCTGTGAGTGCTCCAACACTGGAAGTTTTTAAGAAGAGATTGGACAGTTGTTTATTGGAAATGATATAGGGTTCCAACCTACTCTACTCTACTCTACTAAATAATTTTAAATATCTATTCCTACTCATTAGACAATTACATTATTAATAGTTAAGTCAGCTTATGTAACAATAGGCAAACTGCGAAAGTAAACATATAAATGAACACATGGAGTCAAGATTTTGAGATATCCTACCAACTGGGGCTCTTCACAGTAAAATGCTATTATGAATATAAAAAAAAAGGTTGTTCAAACTCGATAGAAGGCATTACCAACCTTGCTTATCACTTTCTTGCCATTATAAAAGGCACAGAAACCATTTCTGCTGTTTTCCTAAGCCACCAAGCTGTTAGATGTACATGTAGTCCTCAGGTTATGACCACAGTTGGGACCAGCATTTCCATTGCTAAGCGAGGCGATTGTTACATGAGTCATGCCTAATTTTATGACCTTTTTTGGCCACGGTTCTTAAGCAAATCACTTGTTAAGTGAATTATGTGATCATTCAACGAATCCAGCTTTCCCCCACTGACTTTTCTTTTTGGGAAGGTTGCTATGGCAATTATGTGATGCTGTAACTGTCACAAAGTGACAGCCCAAAGTTACCTTATAGGAGAAAGGGTCAACATAGAAATTTAATGAATAAAATAATAATATAAAATAAAACAACTAAAATAAAATAAAAAAATAAATAAAATATAAAATAAAATAAATAAAGTAAAATAAACACAAGATGCCAAGCTCCTAAATTTTGATTATATGACCCCGGGATATGCTGTGATGATTGCAAGTGTGGGGGCACGGGTTGTAAATTATTTTTTCAATGTCATTGTAACTTGTAACTTCGAGCAGTTGCTAAATGAATGGTAAGTTGAGCCATTACAGATAGTTCTCGAGTTACAACTGTAATGGAGCCTGCCTATTATTGTCGTAAGTCGTAACAGTCCTAAAACAAACCTTATTTTACAACATTTTTTGCAGCAGTCATTGACTTGGGCCAATCACCAGGAGACTGTGAGTTCTAGTCCTGGCTTAGCCATGAAAGCCAGTTGGGTGACTTTGGGCCAATCATGAATGAATGAATGAACCTTTATTGTCAAAGTACAACCATGTATACATTGAGATTGGCTGAGCCTCCCTTCGTGCCCCAACCCTCAACTTACAGTGACACAAACCCTCCATCTTATTACACCATGTGAGCTAATTGCACAACACACCGGCCTCGCAAGTCAATCCTGCATAAAGTTTATAAAATTATTTCCCGTTCAAAAGCCTAACAGTCCATGGATAAAAGCTGTTCTTCAGCCTGTTGGTACGGCTCGCTATACTCCTATATCTCCTACCCAATGGTAGGAGAGTAAAGAGATACCATCCAGGGTGTGTATCACCAGGAGACTGAGAGTTCTAGTCCCGCCTTAGGCACGAAAGCCCCTGGGAAACTCTGGGCCAGTCCCTCTTTCTCAGCCCAACCCATCTCACAGGGTTGTTGTGGGAAAAGTAGTAGTAGGAAGATATGCTGGATATGTTTGCCGCGTGGAATTATTTGTAAAAATAATAACAAAGGCAAGATATAAATAAACACAAACAAATATTGTATTCATGGTGTGGTCTGACCATTCAGCACACAGCTAAACTTTCTCTGAACTTGTAAACACCCCCCCAAACATCCCCTTCAGCAGATAAGTTTAGCAAGTTACATTACTGTGTTCTTACTGAACTTCATCCCCCACAACCCCACATGTTAAGTGTGGGGGCAGTGCTGTCATCAAGAAAACCAAATGTTTGGTCAGCCTAGTGGTTAAGGCACCTGGCTAAAAAGCAGGAGACTGTGAGTTCTAGTCCTGCCTTAGGCATGAAAGCTGATTGGGTGACCTGGGCCAATCACTGATTGGCATAGATCTGATGTCCCACCCTCATCTCAAAACTACCCTTTTTCAGAATATACAGTAAACTGAAGGTCAACTTCCAGAACAATCCCGTCCATTTCCTGATAGAGCAGCAAACTTCTTGTCCCAAAAATTAAAATAAGAGGAGGAAGGGATGTAGTATATGTTTGCTACCATGAGTTATTTGTAGAAATAAAGGTAGTCCTCAACTGGTGGAGCAGTGGGCTGATGCCTCCTTAAGTAACACCAGCTGCCTGCAATTAGTGCAGATTCGAGTCCCACCAGGCTCAAGGTTGACTCAGCCTTCCATCCTTCCCAGGTAGGTAAAATGAGGACCCAGATTGTTGGGGGCAATTAAGCTGACTTTGTAATAATGCCGCTTGGGGTGTGTGTGTGAAAACCCTAATAAGCAGGCATATACATAGAATGAAGGCTACTGCTAAGCTTGTAAGCCGCCCTGAGTCTCCGGAGAAGGGCGGGATATAAATGGAATTAAAATAAATAAAAATAAATAAATTGAGACCGACATTTCTCTTGTTAAGTGAGACATTTGTTAAGTGAGCTTTGCCCCATTTCTTGACCTTCCTTGCCACAGTGGTAAGTGAATCACTGTAGTTGTTAAGTTAGTAACATGGTTGCTAAGTTAATCAGGCTCCCCATTGACTTTGTCAGAAGGTCACAGAAGGTCACATGACCTTGGGACACAGCAATGGTCGTAAATACAAACCAGTTGCCAACTCTCTGAATTTTGATTACATGATGATGGGGATGCTGGAAAGGTCACGTTGAAAGAAAAATCTTCATCGGGGTCTAGTCCAAGCTGGGAAGACAAAATGGAGACTGCTTTAGAAAGAAGGTTGTAGTTTATTGAAGAGTAAGAGCCAGACTGAAAGATGGCTCTGGGAAAGCTACAGATATCGGTAGTAGTACATGAAGTAGTAGTACTAGTAGGGAGTGGTGGGTTTTTATACCTTCTTGAGCTTTTGTTTGGAGTTGTTCCTGTGGCATGAACTTTGACCTGAGTCTGAGTGTGCTTTTCTGGTATTCTGATGGTGGTGGCTTAATCCTATTATATCCCAAAGGTCACATCCTGCTTCCCTGGGGCTGGGGCTGATGGCTATGTCCTGTGTTGGATTTTTTGGTGTGAGGGATTGTTGATTCTAGGGATCTTTCACTTTCTAATTCAAGCTTCCTGGCTCCAATCTTTCTGACAAGATTAACACATCTGCATTTCTGCAGACCTGGTTTCTGTTTGGGGCGCAGAGACTTTGGGTGTGTGTGTGTGTGTGTGTGTGTGTGTGTGTGTGTTGATTTCTGCCCTTAAGATCCTTTGGGGAAATATATTCTGCCTTTTTAATATTTCCCAAAATATTCCTTTCTCTGGATTCTTCCCACAGTCATAACTGTGAAACACGGTCATAAGTGACATTTTTCAGTGCTGTTGTAACTTTGAACGGTCATTAAATGAACTGTTATAAGCAGAGGACTACCTGTAATGAAGGTGGGATAAAAAAATTCTAAAAATAATCCCCCCCACCTTTCTATTCTACAAAGTGCCAATTGATGAACACCCCCTCCCCCCGGCAATGATTTATGATGGAATATGTATTAGTAGAGATCTAATTAACATGGCTTCTTCATGGATCCTTCAGGTAAATGGGTTAAACATCTGGAACAGGCACTCCTTTGCTATGTCAGCCCTTCTGTCACAGGGTTTAAAGTTTCCTGCAAAGTAAAATTGCTTTGCTGCCTCCTACCAAAGGGAAGGGGAAGGGGGAGTGATAGAAAAGGTCGGAGGACAGTCAAAAACTTCTCTTATTTTTTTTTGCCCCTTGTTGATTTTGGATGTGGTGCAGTGAGGGGAAAAAGGAAAGTACACAGAGAAGAGAATAAAATGAAGGTCTGTTTATGGTCATTCCAGGCATCTGGGCAGAAAAATTCTGCTTACAATAGTTTCAGTGCGCCCTCTAGTGGAAAAAAGATGAAGGTTGTTGCCTCACCATCCCTGAAAATGTTCACAGGGGGTGGGGACAAAAAAAAGTCAAGATGCAGTCTCCTATTGTGTGGTCACAGCAAACATCTTGACTTTGTTGTCCCATGCTGTGGATACCGCTGAATGCTGAAGTCCATTTTTCACAGGACTTGCAACTGATCCCGCTCCCATTGGGCAAGGAAGACATCAATTAGTCTTGTGAATGACCAACTCCAACTCCCCCCCCCTGTGGCCAACTGGAAGCCTTTCTATCAGGCTACAGCAAAAACATCTGGGAAGCAGCTTGATTGAAAAATCATGTCTGATGCAGCTCTCCAAAGTGTATCTGTTCCAGCTTTTTAGAACAATTACTCATTGTCAGAAATTAAAGAGTGGACTAAAATTGCAGGAAGGGTATTCCCAGATAAATGTTAGGAATGTTTCCTTAATCCTGATGCTGAGACTCCGCAAAGAGTGTAGAAGAGAATAACAAAGATGATTAGGGGACTGGAGGCTAAAACATAGGAAGAACATTTGCATGAATTGGCTATGTCTACTTTTAGGAAAAGAAGGACTAAGTATAACATGAAAGCAGTGTTCCAATATCGGAGGGGCTGCCACAAAGAAGGGGGGGGGGAGTCAAGCTATTCCCCAAAGCACCAGAAGGCAGGATAAGAAGCAACGGATGGAAACTAATCAAGGAGAGAAGCAACCTAGAATTAAGGAGAAATTTCCTGACAGAACAATTAATCAGTGGAACAACCTGCCTCTAAAAAGCTTTGAATGCTCCAACACTGGAGGCTTTTACAGTAAGAAGAAATTGGACTACCATTTTTCTAGAATGGCATGGGGTCTTCTGCTTGATCAGAGGGTTGGACTAGAAGACCTCCAAGGTCCCTTCCAATTCTGTTGTTCTGCTCTGTTCTGTAGCCAATTATTAAGAAAGGTGGTATGGTTCTTTTCGATGGATACAGAATCATGAAAACTGAAGTAATACAAAAAGATATAAATACAGTACATGAAATAAATCAAGACCTTTAGTTAAAACAATGAGTGGAACTAAAACATTTTATTTCTTGTTCTGATTGAAATCATTTTCCCACTGTGGAACTAGACCCATTTGCAAATGGGGGGAAAAGTGGGTTTTGGCATCACACAGCTTCAGCACCTTAGACAGCAACCTCGGCTTGCTGGCTACAAAAGCCTGGAGGGGGGGAATATCCTTTACAAAAATTGAGTCATTAGCACAATGACAAAATTTGGCCTGGGTGGGTAAAAACAATGCACCATCCCCAGCCATTCCTGCTGAATGAAAAACAAAACAAAACTTATGACATCACTTATACCACACATCTACATAGACCACTTGTTGTGATTCAGGGTCAGCCTGTGGGTTCAGCAGTTGGGTCGGACGACTCAGAGGAGGAGGAGGGGGGTGTTGAAGAGCTTGCTGAGGGGATTGGACAGCTTGATGAGAGCCCCCAGCAAGGCCCCTCTCATCTGGTCATGACGCAGACCCAGCTGTGTGAGCCTGACAGCATGGATGAAGATGACCCACAGCTGGCCCTGTTCAAGGACACCCGACGCAGGAGGCAGTCAATCAGGAGTAAACAGAGGAAGGCAATGGGGCACCTCGGAAGGAGGCACAGAGAGGCCACGCCCTGAACTGTATTTAAGGGGAATGTGTGGGAGGGCTGGTTTGCTGAAGACAACCGCTTGGATTGTTCCTGCTTCTTAGCTCGTGTTTTATGGTTGGTGTCTTGTCTTGCTCTTGTTTTATGTGAATAAATTTGGTAGGCTTTATTCCAGCCTCTTGCCGTTTGTAAAGGGGTCGTCCCTGCTTTTGCTGCAGGGCCGGTAGCAGGCTGGTACAGAACACCACTGTTTTTCAAACTGGGCAACTTTATAATGAATACCCAGAATTCCCCAAGCACCAAACAGGTATCCAATATCAGTGCCCAGAGGCTAGCCAGGTTTTGATAGGTAGGACTCAATCCTACCAATTACACTGATGATGTTACCGAGTTTGGTAATGAAATGTCTGCAAGAAAACCACCAGCTCAGAGAGCACTAAGGATCCCACACATCTGGGGATATTCCAACATGGATCTTGAATAAGGTTGTACTTTCCCTTTCAAGGATAGTGCCCAATTTGGGAGTTAATATCCATCCATCAAGTGTACAGAGTGTCAGTATACTCCTATCTTTGTCTAATTTTCTTGGAATCAGTTACAGGTAGGCCTCGACTTACAACCATTTGTTTTAAGAATTCAGAGTTATAACAGGGCTGAAAAAAGTGACACAACCTGTCCTCAAAGTTATGACCATTGCTCCACCAGCACAGTCAAGTGATCACAGTTTGGGCACTTGACAATCTGCTTGCATTTTAATGATTGCAGCGTCTTATGATCATGATTTGCAGCCTTCCCAGACAGCTTCCAACAAGCAAAGCCAATAGGGGAAGTCAGATTTGCTTAATGCCAGTATAATTTGCTTAATGCCTGCAGTAAAAATAAAATTGGATCTGGTCATACAATGACTCACTTATAATGACCACATCACTTAGCAACTGAAATTTATTTATTTATTTATTTATTGATGGGATTTATATCCCGCCCTATCTCCCGAAGGACTCAGGGCGGCTAACAACAAAACATATAATAAGTACAGAAATCAAGATAAAAATAAAATTGAAATCATCTGTGCAATAAATTAAAATTAAAGAATTAAAAATAAATTAAAAATTCTAAATATAAATTAATTAAAATGCCTGTCAGTCCAGGTCAGCCTGGTGGAACAGGAGTGTTTTGAGGCCGCGGCGAAAGGATTGGAGGTTTTGGGCCATCCAAAGCTCGGGGGAGCTGATTCCATAGGGCTGGCACTCCCACAGAGAAGGCCCTCCCCCTGGGGGTCGCCAGCCGACATTGCCTAGCTGACGGTACCCTGAGGAGGCCTTCTCTGTGTGAGCGTACTGGATGATGGGAATTCGTTCCCGGCAGCAGATGGTCCTGCAAGTATCCCGGACCTAAGCCATGTAGGGCTTTAAAGGTAAGTACCAGCACCTTAAATCTCACCCGGAGGGCAACTGGTAGCCAATGCAGCTCACGCAGGAGGGGTGTAATATGGGAGTATCGGGGTGCTCCCATCACAACCCGTGCAGCTGCATTCTGCACCAGCTGAAGCCTCCGGGTGGTCTTCAAGGGCAGCCCCATGTAGAGAGCATTACAGTAATCAATACGGGAGGTGACGAGTGCGTGGGTGACTGTACGTAGGGCATCTCGGTCCAAAAAGGGGCGCAATTGGTATATAAGACGAATCTGTGCAAATGCCCCCCTAGCCACGACTCCAATATGATCTTCAAAACTGAGTCGTAAGTCTAGGAGGACGCCCAGATTACGTGCTCTATCAATGGGAGGTAACATCTCTCCTCCTATAGTTAGAGATGGAATCTCTTGGACTAAACGAGATGACGGTATGTACAGCCACTCAGTCTTGGCCGGGTTAAGTCGAAGCCTGTTTTCTCCCATCCAAATCTGTACCGCTTCCAGGCAACGGGACATCACATCAAGGGCATCACTGGGTTGGTTCGGGGTGGAGATGAATAGCTGGGTATCATCAGCATATTGATGATATTTCACCCTGAAGCTACGGATGATCTCTCCCAGCGGCTTCATATAGATGTTGAACAGGAGGGGCGAGAGCACAGAACCCTGAGGCACTCCACAATTAAGAGGCCTAGGGCTTGACCTCTGCCCTCCTGCCAACACCGTCTGTGAACGGTCCGAGAGGTAGGAGAACCACCGCAGAACGGTGCCTCCCACTCCCTCAAGACGACGCAGTAAGATACCGTGGTCGATGGTATCAAAAGCCGCTGATAGATCTAATAGGACCAGGACAGAGGAATAACCTCTGTCTCGGGCCCGCCAGAGATCATTCACCAGTGCGACCAATGCCGTCTCCGTGCTGTGCCCGGGTCTGAAACCCGATTGGTACGGATCTAGATATTCGGCTTCCTCCAGGTTCAAAGGGAACTGTCGTGCCACCACGCTCTCAACGACCTTCGCAAGGAAGCGAAGGTTGGAGACAAGACGGAAGTTGTTTAAAACAGCTGGGTCCAGTGCCGGTTTCTTGAGGAGGGGCCTTACCACCGCCTCTTTCAAGGCGGCAGGGAAGTACCCCTCACTCAGTGAGGCATTGATAACTGCTAGGAGCCAGCCGGTGCCAACTGTGGTCGTAAATCAAAAACTGCCTTATTAACATTTTCTTTTTACAACAGAGCAGCAGGAGCAACCATCAAACGTGTATTAAACGTTGATAAGCGTTTCTCAACTTTAGCAAACTTTTAACGTGCTGGCTGTGGAATTCTGGGAGTTGCAGTCCACCTATTTCAGGTGGCCAAAGTTGGGAAACGCAGCTATAAGCGTTCAAACTCTTTAGCCAATCACATTTCAGCTCGTGTCGTTTTGGTTTTTTTCTCCTCCCAACCTCGTTTGGTTCTTCAGAGAAGGGGCGTGGCTTCCACGAAGATTTTTCTATCTGATGAAATTTCAGCTTCGCGCCGCCGCGTGATCTAGCGCATGCGCGTTGTCGGGCTTCCGTTTCACTGGCCGTTACGTTGAAAGTCACGGCTTTCCCCCCCCCCCCGTCAATTTGTCGGTCAACTTCTCTGCTAGTTTAACGTGGCGACAAAGCCAGCAGTAGTAAAGTTGTAGTAAATCCATCTGGCGAGATTCCAAAACCGTTCGGCACGTTGGCTTTTCGCCGTGAAAAATACGTTATGATAGACGAGGAGCGGGGACAAAATAAGTGGTGCAGAGTTTATTGGCGTGTCGGGAGGATCTCCCTCTATATCGTCTCATACGCACGCTTCCAGGGTTCGCGCGTCCTCATTAGCTGGTCGCGTGTTTACTCTCCCGCTTTTCTCCCTTTTCCGCGTGGATCGATTTCAACCCGCTTTTCTTCGATTCTCGACTTCTATTCTGATTGGTCTCCTGAGGCACCGCCTCCTTCCTAAGTGGGAGTTCGATTGGAGAGTCGGCTTGTGCGTCAATGCCCGGGGGCGGAGCCACAAAGCGTGTCCCTCCCTTTCTCCCTCCCCCTCGTCCCGCCGCTTCTACCTGCGCGGCCGTCACCTCTCCGAGCCTCCTCCTCCTGCTGCGCTCGACAGCCTTCTCAAGACAGTTGAGTTGGCGCAGGCGCGGAGCGCAAGACGCGTGCGCGCTAAGGGGCTATTCTTTTTTTTTTTTCCCTTCCCTCATCTCGGCTCGCGGCTCTCGGGCGTACGGTCAGCCGCCTCCTCATTGGCTTGTTCCCTTGTTAGAGCGTCTGGCTCGGTCGACGGTTGAGGCCTAAAGTTCTGCGCAGGCGCAGAACGCGACCAAGGCAGTAAGAAGCCTCGCGCTCGTTCTGACGGGCCTGAAGAAAAGAGAAAAAAAAGAAGGAAACCCGCCCGCTCGCGGTTGCCAACACCGCCGCCGCCTCTCCTTCTCCGTGAGGGGAACAGAGAAAGAAGGCCGGGAAAGACCTGGAACGGCCGCCGCCGCCGCCGCCATCATGAGCGTGGAAGCGTACGGGCCCAGCTCGCAGACGCTGACTTTCCTCGACACCGAGGAGGCCGAGCTGCTGGGCGCTGACACGCAAGGCTCCGAGTTCGAGTTCACCGACTTCACCTTGCCCAGCCAGACTCAAACGCCGCCCGGGGGAGGCTCCGCTAGCGGAGCAGGCGTCGCCGGGCCGGGCACCCCGGGACTCCCGGGAGGTGGCGTCGGACCAGGCGCGGGGGGCCCGCCTTCCCTCATCGTGCCGGGGCAGCTGGACGCCCAGGTGAGGCCCGCGAAGAGAGAGCGAACCGTCAGGCTGGGAGGGTGTTTTTTTGTTTGTGGGGGTGGAATGAGTGGGAGGCGAACTTTTTAAGTCCCCGTCTTGTATGTGTGGCACTTGGCGCGGGATGAAAAGGCAGCTTGCAGGTCCCCGAGTGGGAGAGTCGAAAAGGCTTGAGTGCTTCTAATAAACTTGGATTCTGATGATGGATTGTTTAAAAATTGCCCGAAGAAGCCATACAGAGCCTCGTAGGAAAGGCTGTAACCGGAAAGCGTCTGCACGCGAGAGAGATTCCTTGTTAGGTGTGTACATACGTACTTTGTTGCTCAAAGTGGCCTTTTCTAGGAAGGAGACAAGATGATGGGGACGTGGACGAAGCGTCTACTCGTTTATCTTCAGTATGCATGACGGAATTACAGCGTCTGTGCGTGATACGATGTATTATTATTATTATTATTATTATTATTATTATTATTATTATTATTATTATTATTATTATTATTATTGCTGACTTTGTAATAATGCCGCTTGGGGGTGTGTGTGTGAAAGCCCTAATAAGCAGGCATATACATAGAATGAAGGCTACTGCTAAGCTTGTAAGCCGCCCTGAGTCTTCGGAGAAGGGCGGGATATAAATGGAATTAAAATAAAATAAAAATAAATAAAAAATTATTATTATTAATTAGATTTCTATACCGCCCTATTCCCGAAGGACTCATGGCGGTTTACAGGGCAAGGTTAAAAACAGTTAAAACAGTACAAAAATTAAGATAAAATTAAGATTAAAATAGGATTAAATAACAATAGCCCAAATATAAAATTGTGGTGAATTGCTTTCAAACATCGGTAATGTTTATGTTTACCGGTTGTGAGTGTCGTTGGGTAACTATTTTTTTTTTTAATCCCATTTATATCCCGCCCTTCTCCAAAGACTCAGGGCGGCTTACAATCTAAGAAGCACAAATCAAATGTGCTTAGCAGTAGCCTTCATTCCATGTATATGCCTGCTTATTAGGGCTTTCGCCCCCCCCCTCCCAAGTGGCATTATTACAAAGTCAGCTTATTGCCCCCAACAATCTGGGTCCTCATTTTACCTACCTCGGAAGGATGGAAGGCTGAGTCAACCTTGAGCCTGGTGGGATGCGAACCTGCACTAATTGCGGGCAGCTGGTGTTACTATGACTTGACTTCATCAGAAGAAAAGGGCCCAATGGTACCTTGAACCTGTTTGCTGTGCTAGTGACTTTTGAACTTTTTTCAGGCTGCGGAAGTTGCTAAATAATAATAATTTAAAAAAAATCCCCTGATTAAGGGGCAAAGCTTGGTGAGAGAAAATTGACTGTGTTCGGGCTATCTGGAATAGTTTGGTTAGATTCTGGAATTATAATGGCTTTTCAATGAGTCTTTAGTGGCAGCTAAGTTTGATTTGAGGCTGCTGTGTGTTGTTAGTCATTCCTCTTCAAGCTGTGATTAATCTGTACCTTTGTACGCTCGGAAGTAGAATTGTGTGCACCTGTTTGACAGAAGACTGAATTGAGGTTAGTGAGACATTGAATTTGCATACTGGTTTCCAAGAAAGCGATTTGAAAATTCTCCGTTTCTGTGACTTTCTTGCATGGTCTTTTAAAAGTTTTTGTAGAGGTGACTTGGTGAATCATCTTTGAGACCAGAATGTGAGCTGTGTGTGTTACTCTTTAAACTCTTACTGCTTAAAGCAGTAGAAACACAACTGTATGTGTTTGGAAAGTGGAAAAAGAATGTATATGTATTGTGATAAAAGCACTATTATATCATTGTGAGGGAAATAGTATAGAGTGTGCTTATTGCCTGGGGTTGACCAAATTTTTAAAAAGGCAGGAGAAAAATCTAATTTTAGAGGAAGGGCAGTAGAATATCTGCACAGAAGCTCTTCCTAAATCTAGATTAAGGAAAGATTTATCCCTCAGTTAGGGATAAGGTGTTCTATCATAGCAAGTATTGTGGCTAGAACAACATAAGATGGTACTTTAACTTCTGAGTAATTGGGTGAGGCCTAAAGGGGGGGGAAGGTGTATACATGTATAATTAACAGCTTTTCCAAGGAAATGCCACCCTGTTAAAGAGATGATTACTAATCTGCACTTTTGTCTAATACTACTCAGTTTTGCATCTTCGATCAGATTTCCTCTAATGTGAGTCTCTAGGTGGTTTAATCATCTTGTTCTGGAGAAGTCATGTGAAAAATTTTGTGAATGTCTCGAAGGATAGAATTCCATTTAGTACATATGTGAGTTTTCAGAATATGCCATACGTTTGTGGTGCTTTTCTAAGAATTTTCTGTAGTTTCATTGCTGTAATGGACATTGCATTATTTTCTTCACCATATTTTATTCCCAAATAGGAATGAAGTAGGAATGACATTCAAAACATAATATGGTTGCTGCTTAATTCCCCAGAAAAGGGTTTTCTTTCAAATATGTTGGAGACTTCAGAGTCAGGAAGAGTGGAGCACATTACTTTTCCTTACCCTTGATTATTTTCTTTGTCTCTGTTTCATTATTTAAATTTAACCCATAAACCTAAAGGAGTTATATGTGGTTTGTGGAAACACTGTTGCTCTATTAATAAAAAGGGTCTTCAGGTTGGCAATTGGGGAAAGACACTAATGATAGATGTAGTTTTAAAATGTTAGCAACCCAAGATGTGGTGTTGTACTGTTTCCTGTGAAAAGGAAAATCACCTTTAAGTCTTCATTAAAGTTTTCTTGGCAGTCATGCAGAAGTGGCTTGTCATTGCTTTCTTCCAGGATGTTGGTTTTATTTCCGAGGCTTGCCCTAGAGGCCCGAGAGATGCTAACCAAGCCTGACGCTGCTTAGTTTCTGTGTTGCCTCCCACCAAAACAAGAATGTTTGTGAATTGGATGAAGGTATTTTATATATATAAATGGGATATATGTGTGTGTGTGTGTGTATATGTGTATATGTATATATATATATATATATATATATATATACACACACACACACACACTACATACATACACACACCAATCTTTGTTTTAAGGATTTTATTGAATTTTATAGGGTTAGAGATAAAATAGGATCGGATTAGGGTTTAGGGTGGGGTTGGGATCAGGGTTGGGATTAGGACAGGGTTGGGATCAACATTGGGGTTATCCCCCAATAACACTCTTATTCTTTAGCAAACGCGCTTGTCCAGGTACATACAGGTGAAATTCAAAAAATTAGAATATCGTGCAAAAGTTCATTTATTTCAGTAATGCAACTTAAAAAGGGAAACTAATATACGAGATAGACTCATTACATGCAAAGCAAGATAGTTCAAGCTGTGATTTGTCATAATTGTGATGATTATGGCTTACAGCTCATGAAAACCCCAAATCCACAATCTCAGTAAATTAGAATATTGTGAAAAGGTGCAATATTCTAGGCTCAAAGTGTCCCACTCTAATCAGCTCATTAAGCCATAACACCTGCAAAGGGTTCCTGAGCCTTTAAATGGTCTCTCAGTCTGGTTCAGTAGGAATCACAATCATGGGGAAGACTGTTGACCTGACAGTTGTGCAGAAAACCATCATTGACACCCTCCATAAGGAGGGAAAGCCTCAAAAGGTAATTGCAACAGAAGTTGGATGTTCCCAAAGTGCTGTATCAAAGCACGTTAATAGAAAGTTATGTGGAAGGGAAAAGTGTGGGAAGAAAAAGGTGCACAAGCAGCAGGGATGACCGCAGCCTGGAGAGGATTGTCAGGAAAAGGCCATTCAAAAGTGTTGGGGACTTTCGCAAGGAGTGGACTGAGGCTGGAGTCAGTGCATCAAGAGCCACCACACACAGACGGATCCTGGACATGGGCTTCAAATGTCGTATTCCTCTTGTCAAGCTGCTCCTGAACAACAAACAACGTCAGAAGCGTCTTACCTGGGCTAAAGAAAAACAGACCTGCTCTGTTGCTCAGTGGTCCAAAATCCTCTTTTCTGATGAGAGCAACTTTTGCATCTCATTTGGAAACCAAGGACCCAGAGTCTGGAGGAAGAATGGAGAGGCACACACTGCAAGATGCTTGAAGTCCAGTGTGAAGTTTCCACAGTCTGTGTTGATTTGGGGAGCCATGTCATCTGCTGGTGGTGGTCCACTGTGCTTCATTAAGTCCAGGGTCAACGCAGCCGTCTACCAGGAGATTTTGGAGCACTTCATGCTTCCTTCCGTAGATGAGCTTTATGGGGATGCTGACTTCATTTTCCAGCAGGACTTGGCACCTGCCCACACTGCCCAAAGCACCAAAACCTGGTTCAATGACCGTGGGATTACTGTGCTTGATTGGCCAGCAAACTCGCCTGACCTGAACCCCATAGAGAATCTATGGGGCATTGCCAAGAGAAAGATGAGAGACATGAGACCGAACAATGCAGAAGAGCTGAAGGCCGCTATTGAAGCATCCTGGTCTTCCATAACACCTCAGCAGTGCCACAGGCTGGTAGCTTCCATGCCACGCCGCATTGAGGCAGTAATTGCTGCAAAAGGGGCCCAAACCAAGTACTGAGTACATATGCATGCTTATACTTTTCAGAGGTCCGATATTGTTCTATGTACACTCTTTGTTTTATTGATTGCATGTAATCTAATTTTCTGAGATTGTGGATTTGGGGTTTTCATGAGCTGTACGCCATAATTATCACAATTATGACAAATCACGGCTTGAACTATCTTGCTTTGCATGTAATGAGTCTATCTCATATATTAGTTTCCCCTTTTAAGTTGCATCACTGAAATAAATGAACTTTTGCACGATATTCTAATTTTTCGAGTTTCACCTGTATATTCAATTGTCAATAGTTAATATAGTAATAGATAACTGTAGAGAATGTAATAATAATCAAAAACAGTATCAGTTTACATGTCATTCTTCATCCCAATCTTAATATCTCCACCTACATACAGAATAGCTGAATATGGAAATAATGAGATCCCCCTGCCTGGGCTATCAGAACATTTGAAATGTGGAATTTGATGGAACTTTTTGTCCTCGTTTAAGTAATTTTTCAGTCATTCATTCTGGGAAAGAGATTTTCTCAAAAGATCCTTTTGGAAAAAAGATTTCTGTGAAGAATGAGAATTGGGTTATTTCTGCTTTTGACAGCCTTCAGTCTTTTCCTGCATTTTTCAATATGAATATCCCAGAGTAAGCTAGGAATGGTTGGGCTATGAATAATCTGAAATCATTAAAAAAAATTTAGAACCTGGTTACTTTAGGGTGATAAAACATACTGGTGTTTGATTTATCCAGTAACAGCTGTTTCTGTCTGCAAGATTCAGACACTTAAAACTTCTGCTATTTTCTGTACTACATCTGTGTAAGAAACATTGCTTCCACATCTCTTCTGCCTTAACATGGAAAGAATTAAACATATTGTTATATTTGCTGGCTCAGAAAAAATGTGAATGGAAAACCCAACAAGTAAAATACTTCAGCACAAAACTTTCTATTCACCGTATTATGTCTATTCTCTTTTGGTATTCTCCAGAATTGTTCACAACTGGAAAATAGAGTAACTACTTCTGCGGCTTTCTTATACTAAAAGGTTAATATTTATGGTTATTGGTAGGTTGATGTACGTCACTTCACATGCTGAAGCTTTAAGGGATGATTTTGATCAATTGGCTGTGTACTAAAGGCATCTGAGAGATGTAATCCTTTAAAAATCAGATGGGGCAATATTTTTTACAAAAGATATTTTTCTGTGTATGTCTTATTTTAAACTGAAATTATCCTCAATTACATATAATACAAAACTGCAATATGTGTATGAATAAGAAGATATCTTTTGAACTCTAATAACATTGCTCTCCACTCTCCTTACCTAACATAACAGAGAAGGAAAAATAACTTGGTTTTCAAGTTCGCACATTCTTTATTTTAGGTTTACATAGGATTTAAAAAACTCTTTTAAAGATAATTATGGCTTTTTTAAACAGATGGGGGGAAGCAGGAAGTGTTTATAGCCGCCTGTTCATCACTGCGAAGGAAATAGGCAATCTGTGATTCCAAATCCCATTTTTTGTGTCCTGAAGAGCCCAATCTATTCTACTATTTTGATGAGAAATTCAGACAATCTATAATATGAACCTTAAAATAGGCTTAATTATACATCCAAAAAATGAAAGAAAGAATTGTCCTGTCCACCATGTTTGTTAATATACTATCCAAAAATGTTAATTGCAGTCTATGATCACCAAAAAGTGTTCATCAGCTATATACAGCAGCACATTGGGAACCTGCTCACCAAAAAACTAGATTTTAGTTTATTATTTGTATGGAAGGAAAAGAGTGAGCCCCATGTTTGAGCAGGTCTCTTCTTGCCCGTGCATGTAATTATGGTTTACTTATGTAAATTGTAGTTACATATGCTTACATTTGTATTCCTCAAAATGGATTTGTCAGATTGCTGTGTCTTCTGACTAAAGATTGGACAGGTTTGAGACATAATTTTGAACTTATGAGTTACCTAGTAAAGCAGTGAAATATCACCTATTAAAAGGTATATTTCACAATATTTTAATTTTGTTTTGTGCCTGCAGACTTGTAGCTATTGCAATTACTAGAAACAGAGATGTCATTCTGAATCTCTCCTTTGTCTCCATGTATCTGATTATGTGTACTGTATTTATATCTTAGGACTCCCTGAGTTTTATAGTGTTGTCTCTTAAATTTGCCTGCCCAAGGAGCAATGATGGCTTGCTCTATAAACAGTCTTGCTTCTTGAAAACTTCATATGCTGTGGTGTTTAAGGTGCATATTTGTTTAGAAAATAGGTTGATTCTTTCCTAAGTATGTGTTAACTTGCAGCATTAACTTTTCAGGAATTACTGTTCTCTAACTTATTGTAGTTTTATTCATAATGACATGCTTTTCTCCTAACTTAGTTGAAGTAGTCTGAAAAATATTGGTTAAATTTTGAAACTGCCAGATCTACATAATAATGTATTTGTATTTGACAGCCATTTATTATTGCTGATTTTTAAAACATTTTTTCCTGAACTGGGAGAGCTTTGTGAAAACATTGTACAGTTTTCCTTGCCACAGTGTTTTATGCACACGCCAGCTTGTCCAGAATGGTAGTCCATGTTGGTTTAAAAAATTTCAGTAATCACGATGTTTCTTGGGGAAGGTATTAGAAAGTTTAATGGGGGGCGGATTGGAGTTGTATATGTAATAAAATAAAATGATAAAGTTCATGTAATTTGGTACTACTGCTGCAGCATTGGTTCTTACAATGGTACTGTGCGGTGCTGAGGTTTTTGGCTTTTTTTTGAAGAACACATTTAAATGGTTTGCAAGACCATTAAGGAATATATGTAGATTTGATCCTGCCCACCTTAGTGTGACTTCATCTAATTGGCATTTCCAAACAAAATTGGTAACCATCACTTTTTAAAATTAATAATGCTTATATAGCCTATGTGGTACCTAGGCATATTGTAGCCTATAAAGATGATACTAACACTTGTTTAATTTCTTAATGGTAGATAAATATATAGGGAGGGCTTCTGGCATCAAGGATGGCACGTATTGGCTTCACATTCTCTTCCCCCTCCTATAATCCTAGTGGTTGATTGTTTTGATGATTATTCCTTTATTTGCTTGTTGAAATATTGTATTCTCTAAGGCTATAATCCTTTAAAAGATCTGACCCAATCTCTTCTTGAAGGTATAACAAGGTTTTTTAAAATATATAATACTAATGAGATTCCTCCTTTTAGTGATAGCTACTGTTTATTTGACTTCCAAGACCACCCACTCATTGAATCAGAATGACTTATAAGAGCTGAAAGCAGAAATCAAACCTTTCATTTAAGAATAAGGTGAAACATTGGTAGCAGCCACTTAATTTGAGAGCTATTGAAGGAAATCATTATTACGCACAGGGAAAATTTGTAAAATGAGGAACTTCAGCGTTCCTAAATTGGGGCTTTTTCCCAAGGGTTAACCTTCATGTACTGGGGTGGGAATGGGGGGGGGTTTAAAGAATTTGGGAAGAGTAAGTCACTATTGTGAACCCTGTAGCCCTTGCTTTAGTTCTGTTTATGCTGACTAACCAGATAAAACAAATTAAAGACCAAAATAGAGCACATATAAAGAGAGTATACAATGCTTTAGTAGAATTGGACTCTGAAATGGAATTAGTTAAAGATTGTATGGTGAAGTGGGCTCAAAATATTCAAGAACCAATCTTATTGGATACATGGGAGGTAATTTGGGTTAGAAATGTAAAATTTATCCAGGCTCAGAATTTAAGAGAAAATTTCTATAAAATGTTTTATACTGTAGATGGCATTTGGATCCTAAAAAATTGTCTTGCATGTATCCTAATTTACAGCCCAAATGTTGGAGATGTGGTAGCTTGGATGCTACCTATTATCATATATGGTGGACTTGTAGAAATGTTAAAGCTTTTTGGATCAAAATTTGGTGGAATGTTCAAAAGATTTTTAAGATAAAATTTTCTCCACAATTGTTCTTATTGGGTATTATTATAGATTGTGATACTAAAGAAACGAAATTGATGTTGAACTTGATAACAGCTGCAAGGTTATTGATAGGGCTATATTGGAAGAAGGATAGTTTGCCTACTATTGAAGAATGGACGCTTAAAAGTGTCAAATTTAGCAGAAATGGCTAAGATTTCTGCTTACTTGAAGGATC
Source organism: Vipera berus (assembly GCF_964194415.1). Classification (NCBI taxonomy): domain Eukaryota; kingdom Metazoa; phylum Chordata; class Lepidosauria; order Squamata; family Viperidae; genus Vipera; species Vipera berus. Next base: position 11,005,937 of record NC_138202.1, read on the forward strand.
ATTCACAAGAAAGATACATTTCGGTTTGGAGAAGATGGATAGATTATATTCAGAATAAATATGGGACTAAAAAGTTTCATTTAGCTTACGAATAGATTTTATATTGTTATTTTTATTAGTAGTTTATTATAGAGAAATTTTTGATTAGTTTAATAATAAGGATGTTATTTGTTTATGTTATTGGTGACTGGGGTAGATCAAAGCAATAGAATTAGGGAAGAATCTGGTATACTCTATTCCTGTGAATAGAGGAGGATAGATGTTTGAAGAGACACTGGGTTGTTTTTTTTTGTTGTTTTTTTGTTTGTTTGTTTTTTAGTGACATAGCTCTTAAAGTGTTTTGTGGATACTTTAGGGAAAGGTCTGATTTGAAACTGCTGACAGAAGAGGAAATGCAACAAAGAGGCAGTAATCAGAAGCAAGCATTACTACTGTACAGAAAACTGTTTTTCTACTCCTGTTTAAAAAAAATAGAGCATTATTTCTTAAAAGGCAATCGTAGTGTTTATTGAACATAATGAATTAAAGATTCTGTATGTGTGCTTGTAAATTGGCATTGATGTATGATGTATACTTTTTTAAAAAAGCCTTAAATTGTATGACTTGCTTTTCTTTTAATAAATCACAGTTGCATATGTGATTATTTTTTTTTAACTCCAGGTAAATGGACCCGATGGCATCCTCCAAAATGGGGCAGTGGATGATAATGTGCCTAAAACCAGCCAACTTCTTGCAGAGCTCAATTTTGAAGAAGATGAGGAAGACACTTACTACACCAAGGACCTTCCTGTACATGCCTGCAGGTGAGGTACTAGAGCCTGGTGTTATGAGAGCAGGGCATCAATTTAATGCACTGGGAAAGCTTTGTCCCTGTGGCTAGTGAATGATTTCCTTTTTCATTTCCCACACCATTTTGCCATTGTAACCTGGAAGTAGTATCTAGTGACTCTCTCCTTAAGCTTCTGGGGTGTATTTATGCCCTCACATAGAATCTTCTGGGATTGAGAATATGATTTTTATCCCTCGATTAAAGGCTTTACAATAGGCTCCTGTTAGGTTATATTAAAATAAATGATCTTGTGTGAGGCCCAGTCCTTTATCAGGCGGGATTGCTGTTGTTATACCATGTTTTATGTAGTTTATATCTGACCCTTTAAAGTGCCTCAGTGCATCAGATCATTTTCTAACACGTTGCTTCTGGCTCTCTAAGAATATTGCACTTTTGCTTCCTGCCTCCAGAGGTTGTGAGTGCTCTAACACTGGTGGTTTTTAAGAAGAGATTGGACAACCATTTGTCTGAAATGGTTTCCTGCTTGAGCAAGAGGTTGGACTAGAAGACCTCCAAGGTCCCTTCCCACTCTGTTATTTTCTGAAGCTCGGAAGATTAAATAGGTTTGGTATTATGCCATACTCTTCAGTGTTTAGCTGAATAAGTGGCATTCTCTAACAATGCATTTTGAATGTCTGAACATACTTTCTAAGTTGCAGCGCTTACGTTCAGTGTAATGATGTTTGACATTGATCACAAAAGGCTATATTGCCAGAAAGGCCGTGTTGTGATACCATAAAGTTCAGAAGGTTAGTAATGCCTCTGCCAGCTTCCAGCTTTCAGTGGTATAGTAGTCTTTGATTCTTAGTCAGTTTGTATTGGTGAGTGTCTTTGATTTCCTCTCCTTGAAGTAAAATTGATTTACAGCAATGGTCCCTCCATGTTTTCCTTAGCTATTGTGGCATCCACGACCCGGCTTGCGTTGTTTATTGTAACACCAGCAAGAAGTGGTTCTGCAATGGACGTGGGAATACTTCTGGCAGGTAAATATTCACATTCACAAATAGAACATAATTCACTTCTGTTAAATGCATGAACATAGAAAGCTTTCAGGTGCTATTAATTCAAATAATTGGTCCACTTTCCCTGTTAGCAACTATCCAAAATCTTGGAGGAGAACTTGAGCCAATTGAGCTAGGTCCCTGTTGGTTATAAGTACTTGTAGTCTATTGTTCAATTATGGGACTTCACAGTTTCTGCAAAGATTCAGTCTTACTGGAAACTGCTTTCTACAATGTGGCTTAAACCTTACCAACATTTTAACAGAGCACTTTTTAGAGCTAAGTCTCCATAAGCTGTTTTCTGTTACTTACACAAAAGTCTTTAGTATTTCATAAAACACAATCCCTTAATGTATTATGAATACAGTATAAGGAAATACAACAATAGCAGTAAGAATCTGTAATGAATACTATTTGACTTAAATAGATGTAGTCCTTGACTTATGACCATTCATTTAGCGACTGTTTGAAGTTAAAGTGGCCATTGAAAAAAGTGACATGACTGCTCCTCGTACTTATAACCACTGTGGTGTCCCGTGGTCACTTGATCAAAATTTGGGCAACTGGCATATAGTTACGAAAGTTGCAGCATCTCGAGTCAGGTTGCCATTTGCGGCTTTCTCAGCAGGCTTCTTGACAAGCAAAACCAATGGGGGGAAGCTGGATTTACTTCACTTAATGACCATAGCAAAATGGCGGTAAAATTGGGCACGACCCACTTAACAATTGTCTCGCTTAGTAATAAAATTCCAGACCCAATTGTGATCAAGGCTACCTGTGCCATCAAACAAGTTAAAATTAGCAACTTAACGGACTATGTGCATCATGTCGTAGTCAAGAAACAACACAAAGTAAATAGGTTTTTGCTGCTGTTAAAAGTTCACAGAGATGGGGACCTACCAATTTGTATTAGAACATGGGAATTGTACTGAAAGGCCCTTTTTTCCCTAACACTTATCAAATTGCTGGCACTAGCACTCTTCAGTAGTAGGGGCCTTGTTCTTAAGAGCAAGACTGTTGATAACAAATGTGGATGGCCTGAGTAAGCTGGGTCCAGGCAGTTAATGATTTTAAAGATCAAAAACTGCACTTTGAATTGGGTCTGAAGATACATCAACAACCAATGCAATTAATACTGTATTAACGTCACATGTTTTAGCTGCTAGTTTTCCACGAAAAGCTGAGCCAATTGCATTATGCACTGGCTCACTCTTCCAAAGGGATTTGCGAGTACATTCTGTTAAATAATCTAACTTGAATGGGGCAAGTGCATAAGCACCCAAGGAAAAGTATTATCTCAGGAAGGTTTCACCTGCCATATTTTATTTATTTTCCTTCTTTATTTTTATAAATAACTCAAGGTGTTGAACACCCACTATACTCCTTCCTGTTCCTGTTTTCCCCACAATAACACCTCTGTGAGGTGGGTTGGTCTGAGAGTTAATGGCCTAAAGTCACTCAGCTGGCTTTCATGGGTAAGGCAGAACATGGAGTATCAGCTGGTTGATATATCTTGCTAGTCAACACTGTCTGCAAGGAAGTCCAGTAAGACCTTCAAATTGTTCCTTGTGTTACCAAGAATGGATGGTTTACCTAACCCCACTATTTATTCACTGCCTTCAGTTAATTTGTAAAAATAATTACCGTATTTTTCGGACCATAAGACACACTTTTTTTCCCCAAAAGTGGGAGGGGGAAACGAGGGTGCGTCTTATGGTCCGAAGGTGATCCGTATGGCCAGCCCCAACCTCTGCAAGTGGAAAGCAAGGGAGATTGCCAGGAGCACGAATCGGTACGTGCTGAGAAACGCCGATCTCATGCTCCTGCAATCTGCCTCACTCGGTTTCAGCTTGCCTTGCTGCAAGAGAAAGCAAGCTGAGACGGAGCGAGGGAGATTGCCAGGAACGCGAATCAGCCGTTCTCACGCTGCTGCAATCTCCCTTGCTCGGTTTCAGCTTGCTCTCTTTTGCAGCAAGGCAAGCTGAAACCGAGCAAGGCAGATTGCAGGAGCGCGAGATCAGCCGATTCGCATTCCTGGCAATCTCCCTCGCTCCGTTTCAGCTTGCTTTCTGCAAGAGAAAGCCGGGCCACAGGGCCGCCTCCGTGGGTACTGCTCTAATGCAGAGAGGGAAGGACAAAGAGGGAAGGAAGGAAGGAAGGAAGGAAGGGAGGGAGGGAGGGACAATGGGAGAGGGAGAGGGAGAAAGAGGGAGAGAGAAGGAGAAAGAAATAGGGAGGGAGAGAAAAAGGGAGAGAGAGGAGAAAGAAAGGGAGAGAAATAGAGGGAAAGAAAGAGGGAGAGGAAAAGAGGGAGAGAAAGAAAGGGAGAGGGAGAGAAAGGGAGAGAGAGAAGGAGAAAGAAAGAGGGAGGGAAATAGAGGGAGAGAGAAAGGGAGAAATAGAGGGAAAGAGAAAATAGGGAGAGAAAGGGAGAGAGAGAGAAGGAGAAAGAAAGGGAAATAGAGGGAGAGAGAGAAAGGGAGAGATAGAGGGAAAGAGAAAAAATAGGGAGAGAAAGAGGGAGATGGAGAGAAAGGGAGAGAGAGAGGAGAGAAAGAAAGAGGGAGGGGGAGAGAGAGAGAAAGAGAAGGAGAGAGAGAAATTAAATTAGTAACATGATTGTTAAGTGAATTTGGTCTCAGAAGGTTGCAAAAGGCGATCACATGACCCTGGAACAATGTGACCATCATAAATATGAATTGATTGCCAAGCATCCGAATATAAATCACATGACCCTGGGGATGCTGCAACAGTCATAAGTGTGAAAAATGGTCATAAGTCACTTTTTCAGTGCCATCGTAACTTTGAACAGTCACTAAGTGAATCATTGTAAGTCAAGGACTACCTGTACTTTATCAATTTTTTTTCCTTTTTTGGGGGGGTTCAAGTTTTTGACACCTTGCTGGGCGACTGGTGGTCCTCGGACATTGCCTTGTCCTAAAAGTGGTACAATGGATGAAAAGGTTGAAAAGCCCTGTTTTAGTATACCGGTACTATTTGGTTCAGATTTTTTTTTCTTGTTTGCCTGCTCTAAAAACTGGGTGCGTCTTATGGTCAGGTGCGTCTTATGGTCCGAAAAATACGGTAAGACAGGATATAAAATAAATGCCCTCTTTACTTGAATTCTAGTGAAAAGAAGAAAATCTAGTGAAAAGAAGGACTAGGGGTGCCATGATAGCAGTCTTCCAATATTTGAGAGGCTGCCACAAAAGGAGAGGGGGGCCAACCTGTTTTCCAAAGTACCAGAAGGCAAGACAAGAAAGAATGAGGAGAGAAGCAACCCAGAACTAAGGAGAAATTTGCTAACCTAACAATCAGTGGAACAGCTTGCCTGCAGAAGTTGTGGGTGCGCCATCGCTGAAGGCTTTTAAGAAAAGACCGGACAGCTGTTTGTCTGAAATGGTATAGGGTCTAGAAGACCTCCAAGGTCCCTTCCAACTCTGTTATTCCGAATTGAACTTCATTTTGTTTTTCCAATATAAATTAAGTTTTCTGTTTGCATTTGAAAGAAAACTTTCGTTTTGCGATCAAGCATGTATTTTTCTGTCTTTTGTTAGCCACATTGTGAACCATCTTGTGAGAGCCAAGTGCAAAGAAGTGACTCTTCATAAGGATGGTCCTTTGGGCGAGACTGTCTTGGAATGTTACAATTGTGGCTGTCGTAATGTGTTTCTTCTTGGTTTCATCCCGGCCAAAGCTGACTCTGTGGTTGTTTTGTTATGCAGGTAAGAGGATTTTTGTTTTGTAGAAAGAAATTACTTGAACAATGATCACGAGAAACTATTAAGTGTGTGTTTTAATGTACTGAGGTGTTTTTTTTACTGAGTAATACTTTTTGTGTTTGACCAATTTGTTTCTCTCATATCCTGATTGTGCAGGCAGCCTTGTGCCAGCCAGAGCAGCTTAAAGGACATCAATTGGGACAGCTCACAGTGGCAGCCTTTGATTCAGGATCGCTGCTTCCTTTCCTGGCTAGTCAAAATTCCTTCAGAACAGGAACAACTGAGGGCCCGGCAGATCACAGCTCAGCAAATTAACAAACTAGAAGAACTCTGGAAGGTATGTTTGAGAGATTCTGTCCATGGAGAGGAAAAAGGAGCTATAAGATATCATCTAAGACAGGGGTCCTCCACCTTGGCAACTTTTAAGACTTGTGGACTTCCACACGTCTTAAAGTTGCCAAGGTTGAGGACCCCTGATCTAAGACAAGCAGGTATAGTTGTAGGTAGGTAGATAGATACATAGATCGGTGGGTGGATGGAGAGAGAGAGAGAGTACTGGGTTCAGAATTCAGCTTCCTAAGTATCCTTGGTTTCTTTCTAAATCAAGTTTCTGGACTGTGAAGATGCTGTTGAAGTTTTGAATACTAAAAGCAGAAAGATGGTTGAATAGGAAGACCAGTTGTTGGGGCTTTGAAGCTTTCTCTAGATTCATGCCTTCATCCTAATCAGCAAAAGATATAATTCTGCAAATTGAGCAGAATTTGCACAATTCTGTACAACTCATACAGTACTCTTTCCCATAGTACATAATTAGGATTTCTGTGTGATTTCAATCCAAGGCGGATATGGCTTATATTTGCAGTATCCTTACATTAAGTACTTTAAATGGGCATGCTTGGTATTTCATTGTTTTGTGACCTAAAGTATGTGATAATCCATATATTCATAGTATTTAGTTACCTCACTTTGGAAGGATTCCCATACACCAGCTGGAAAAGTTGGGTTTAGTGTCCTGTTGTCTGTGGTTGCAGGAGAACCCATCTGCCACTTTGGAGGACCTGGAAAAACCTGGTGTTGATGAAGAGCCACAGCATGTCCTCCTTAGATATGAAGATGCTTATCAATACCAGAACATCTTTGGTCCTCTGGTCAAGCTTGAAGCAGACTATGACAAGAAATTGAAGGAATCTCAGGTAAAATGCCCAAAAGGAGGCAGCCACTTGAAATAGTTTGGATTGGTGACACTGAACTGTATGGACACTTGGGGAGGGGTGGTTTAAGTGAGGGTAAGACTTCTGAAAGACTATAATTCATAAGTGTGGGAGGCATTTGAAATATAGTTGATATGAATATTTTGAAGCATTTTCCCCACTAAGGAATGGTGGAAGCTCCCCGTATTTTCTGCTTTGAACTGTATTCATAGTTCCATTACTCATTGAGGGCTGGAGTTGGTGTTGGGTACTTACTACTGTATTTCTCTGATAAAATTTTTAAGCAGTAAACTAGTTCTTGGGTTGCTAAATTGTGTCCAACTTTTCATGACCCCAATGGACCATAGAATGCCAGGCTTCCCTGTCTCCCAGAATTTGCCCACATTCGTGTTCATTGTATTGATGACACTAACCATCTTATCCTCTGCTGTCCTCTTCTCCTTTTGCCACTATACAGCAGGTTGTTCCAGTTATTTATTGTTCTAACTGTCAGGAAGTTTCTCCTTAGTTCTAGGTTGCTTCTCTCCTTGATTAGTTTCCATCCGTTGCTTCTTGTCCTGCCTTCGGGCGCTTTGGAGAATAGCTTGACTCCGTCTTCTTTGTGGCAGCCCCTGAGATATTGGAAGATGGCTATCATGTCCCCCCTCGTCCTTCTCTTCATTAAACTAGACATACCCAATTCCAGCAGCTGTTCCTTATATGTTTTAGCCTCCAGTCCCCTGATCATCTTTGTTGCTCTTCTCTGCGTTCTTTCTAGAGTCTCAACATCTTTTTTACACCGTGGTGACCAAAACTGGATGCCGTATTCCAAGTGTGGCCTTCCGGAGGCATTGTAAAGTGGTATTAATACTTCACATGATCCTGATTCTATCCCTCTGTTAATGCAGCCTAGCACTGTGTTGGCTTTTTTGGCAGCTGCAGCACACTGCTGGCTCATATTTAAGTGATTGCCCACTAGGACTCCGAGATCCCTCTCACAGTTACTACTATTGAGCAAGGTACCACCTATACTATACCTGTGGATTTGGTTTTTCTTGCCTAAGTGTAGAACCTTACTTTTTTCACCACTGAATTTCATTTTGTTAGATAGCGCCCAATATTCAAGTCTGTCAAGATTCTTCTGTATCTTAAGCCTATCTTCTGGAGTGTCAGCTATTCCTGCCAGCTTGGTGTCATCTGCAAATTTGATGAGTTTCCCATCTATCCCCTCGTCCAAATCATTGATGAAGATTTTGAAGAGCACTGGGCCCAGAACAGAGCCCTGGGGCACCCCACTACACACTTCCCTCCAGGTAGATGCAGTTCCATTGAGGACCACATGCTGAGTATGGCCGGTCAGCCAGCTATGAATCACATTTTTCTATCTTACCAAGTAGTAGGTTGTGGTCTACTTTTATCAAATGCCTTACTGAAGTCCAAGTAAATTATATCCACAGCATTCCTCTCATCCACTAATTTTGTCACCTGGTCAAAGAATGCAATAAGATTTGTCTGGCATGATCTGTTTTTGACAAACCCATGTTGGCTTTTGGAAATGTCAGCTTCTGTAATGCAACCCTATCTGCTTGCACTGGGCATTGTAAATGGTTACATGTTCGTTTCAGCATCATAAATTCATGGGCCTCTATTATACTTTCTACAAATTGTTTTTGTTATAGTTGAGCTGCTTTTGCTAAGTGCTTTGTTGGGACAATTGCTCTGTATTCCTTGAAATTTTTCTGAACTATTTTAATTTCTTTTCTATTCTATCTTAAAGTCTCTGGGTACAGACAGAGTGATCTGCTATATACATGTATTGTTCTTCAGTAGAAAGCAAAAGGCATTGCAGCAAATATAATCTGGCAAAAAAGGTGGGCTATTAATAGATTAGATGAGGGCAGTCTGATAATTCCAAAGCTGCATGTGTATTCAGTGCTAATTTCAAAAAGCATTTGCAAATAATTAAATGAGAAGACAACTATACGGTGAGTAGGAAAAGAACTTCAGTTGTCTATGAATGAGAAGCAGCTCCACTGAATTAATCAGATTAATCATTCCTCTTAATATTGATGCATTTGAAATCTTCCAGCAAGGACTGAATCGAGCAAATTTCTAAAACATCATCAAAGATTACAAACCTGTTTATAGAAGGATTCGCCCACGAGTGCTGGAATAAAATAGGAGCTAAAAGGCCAGAACAGCTTTGATTCTAATTAAAGAATCATAAAATGAAGAATTATCTTTCTTTATTTTAGACTCAAGACAACATTACTGTGAGATGGGATCTTGGTTTGAACAAGAAAAGGATTGCCTACTTCACCTTGCCAAAGACAGATTCAGGTCAGGCTGGAAATTAGCAATATTGATAAGCTTAAAAAGTGAATTGGGTTAATAAAAATCAGTGGGCAGATGAGACTATATACAGTGCTATCTTCAAAAAGTATTCAAATTATTTACTGTGTCCTCAGATATGCGTTTGATGCAAGGCGATGAGATTTGCCTGAGATACAAAGGGGATCTGGCACCACTGTGGAAAGGAATTGGCCATGTGATTAAAGTTCCTGATAGTATCCTTTTTAATTTCACAAGATGGAGGAAGATGCAAAGTGAGAATGCACTAGTTGGCAAATGGATTTATGGCCAGATTTTTATAGTAGAATTATGAATGACGTGTCATTTTCCTGCACTTTCTTAGAACTCTTGATGGTCATACAGGAAATTAAAAACATACTAAAGTAATATTTCAGTTTTGCCTCTGTTAACATTCAATTCAACTCACCTATAATTCTCTGCCTGGTTACCTTTCCAGGCCCTCAATAGGGGTAGTATATTCTAGCAGTATACTGTAAGCCTTCATGTTATTTTGGTTCTATAAGGTTAGGTGTCACTCTGTGTGCAGCAACGAGAGACCCATTTAGAAGATTTTTCTGAAATTGCTGCTTAACAAGCTTTTGTAGATTATGGTGATGAAATCGCAATTGAGTTGAGAAGTAGTGTTGGCGCTCCTGTGGAAGTGACTCACAATTTCCAAGTGGATTTTGTATGGAAATCAACATCCTTTGATAGGTTGGTGCAGTTTTATTTGGGGGGGGGGCAGCTCTTGATTTTGCTTTTTGGGGGGAGAGTGAGTGTCAAAGTGTACACTTGCGCCTCTCTCTTTCAGAATGCAGAGTGCCCTAAAAACATTTGCTGTGGATGAAACATCAGTTTCTGGCTACATCTATCACAAACTTCTAGGTCATGAAGTGGAAGATGTCATTATTAAATGTCAGTTGCCAAAGCGCTTCACAGCACAAGGACTTCCGGACCTCAACCATTCTCAGGTTTGTCCTGTTCCACAGCAAACCCAGAAATTGGAATTAAAGTTTAAGGTGTCGGTTTCATAGCCTGTTTGACTTTACAGCCTTCTTTACTTTTACTGTCAGGTGTATGCAGTGAAGACTGTCTTGCAGCGTCCCTTGAGTCTTATCCAGGGACCCCCTGGCACAGGCAAGACTGTGACATCAGCCACAATTGTGTATCACCTGGCAAGGCAAGGAAATGGGTAAGAGAGAAAAGGACACACTTATCTTACAACCTAGAGGGCAGAAGAGATTTAATTTATGATTAAAGCTCTGTGCTTTGGGATGTGGATGTGATGCTCGTAAAAGGAGATGGGACTTTGAGCATGCAGATGCCATCTCCCGACACCCCGGCAAAACTTGCTAAAGTTTAAATGCTTCTCTCCAGATTCTAGCAACTTTTAAGAGGTCCAGGATGGGCTAAGGCTCATCGCTCAACCATAAATCTGTTATCTTCATTGACTACACTTGTGCTGTCCTTAATAAGAGAGCCAGTTTGGTGTAGCGGTTAAGGTGCTAGCTTAGAAACCAGGAAATTATGAATTCTAGTCCCAGTACAACTTGAATTTTGTACAGCAGACATGTCAAACACAAGGCCCGGGGGCCAGATCCGGCCCGCAAAGTGGTTTCATGTGGCCCGCGAAGCCATCCTGGAAACAGTGAGGGAACGGCCCCCACTGCCTTGGCCCCGGCCCAGAGACCCTCCTTCTGCCAGAGATCCTCAGATCTGTCCCACTCCTTCCCGGGCCCCCATAGGCACCCTTGATGCGAATGATGTAGAGCTGGCCACACCCACCCAGTGGGCCATACACACTCTAGCCACACCCACCCAGTAGGCCACGCCCACCCAGGCCACACCCACTTGGCCCCCTGAGGGCAACTGCAATGCTGATGCGGCCCTCAATGAAATTGAGTTTGACACCCCTGTTGTACAGCATGATTGTTGGCTGGGTGACTGTGGGCCACTCACTCTCTCGGTTCACCTCACAGGGGTGGTTGTTTTGGGGGGAAAATAGGAAGAGGAAGAAGTATTACGTACTTTTGTTGCCTTGTTACTTATAAAGTAACAGAAGGTAGGATAAAAATCTAATATTGGCAGGTCTGGTTTTGTAATCCCTGTTACCCCTTAGTTTGCATTAAAATGATAATTTTGCCAATGCTGTCCTAAATGTAATAAAAAAAATGGTACAGGTTTTGGTTGGATGGAATTGTTTGCTCCCAGTTTTCACCTAATCTTGAGTTCCGTGCTGTTTTCAAAGGCCTGTGCTGGTTTGTGCCCCAAGTAACATTGCTGTGGACCAGTTGACAGAAAAAATACATCAGACGGGGCTGAAGGTGGTGCGCCTGTGTGCAAAGAGCCGCGAGGCCATTGATTCGCCTGTCTCTTTCTTAGCACTGCATAACCAAATCAGGAATATGGATAGGTAAGACGTTAATGAAAAATGGTCTCACCGGTAAATATTTCCTGGCATTTGTTCAGGTGATCATAATTTCATATTTTCCACAACTGTTAAACTTTAGGCATTATGCTACGAGTTCCTTGCTCTAGTTTTGCATTTGTAAAAAGTAATGAATTTCTTTGTATCTGCAGATTAACTTTGAGGCAGAAGTTTACATTTATTGTCCAGTCCTGCCTTTTTTTTCCTTATTAAGTGGTTAATGCCTCAGTGGTTTGTTCTGGTTGCCTTTGAACTGAAAGCAGGATGCATGAAACAAGGATAGTTATAACATTTCCTGCACTTACAGCATCCTAAGTAATGCGTCTTTCGTTTCCCAGCATGCCAGAGCTCCAGAAACTGCAGCAACTGAAAGATGAGACTGGGGAGCTGTCATCAGCGGATGAGAAGCGCTACCGAGCACTTAAACGAACAGCTGAGCGGGAATTGCTGATGGTAATTGTTTCCTTCTACTTAGCCTACCGTCCTTGTTTCTCACAGGGCTAGTGCTCTGTACTCAAGATTGCTCCGAGGCAGGTAGGTGAGCTGTGTCCTTGTTCATCCTCAGCGCTGCAAAAGCAAAGAGTAATCAGATACTCTTGGATAACAAAATCCTGGTGGGCACAGCGTGAAATGCAAGGAAGCCGTATAATAGCCTGGTACACAGAGTCAGGAGAGCAGTTGGTAACAGTGTCATACGGACGACAATCCTGAAATTCTGCGGTTTTATCCCCCTTAGAATGCAGATGTCATTTGCTGCACCTGCGTCGGAGCTGGTGACCCAAGGCTTGCAAAAATGCAGTTTCGTTCCATTTTGATTGATGAAAGCACACAAGCCACTGAGCCGGAGTGCATGGTGCCTGTTGTTCTTGGGGCAAAACAGGTAAGCTGGGGGCTGCTTTCAAAAAAAAAAGTGTTTTTTAAAAAAAGAAAATTTAAATCTTAAAATTATTCAGTTTTTTAAAATGTTATTACATCGATTAGATTGGCCGAAACAGCTGAACGGTTCACTTAGTAGGGCGATTTGCTTAATACTGTAACAGAAAAGCCATAAAATCGACTGTGACTCACTTCGCCAACCGCCTTGCTTAGCAGCAGAAAACTCTGGTCTCAGTTGTGGACATAAGCCGAGGACTACCTGTAAATCAAAGGTGGATGAAAAGGAACTCTGCTCCTCTTCCCAGTTAACCGCTTGGGAACATGGACCATCCGAAGCTGCTTTTGGTCATTGCCTTTTGATTGCCAGCTGATATTCAGCATCGGGCGGGGGAGCAGGTGTGTGCGTTGCATTGACCAGATCTCTCTTGTCTTCTTAGTTGATCCTCGTGGGCGACCATTGCCAGCTGGGCCCCGTCGTAATGTGCAAGAAGGCCGCTAAAGCGGGTCTGTCGCAGTCCCTCTTTGAGCGACTGGTGGTGCTGGGCATTCGGCCCATCCGCCTGCAAGTCCAGTACCGCATGCACCCAGCCCTGAGTGCTTTTCCCTCCAACATCTTTTATGAAGGGTCCCTCCAGAATGGTGTCACTGCAGGTAAATGGGGCTTGGATATATGTGCAGAGGGGATTTAGATTCCGGGGAATTTTGGCGTATCGGGCAGTCCTTAGCGTCCAAGAAGCATCTCTTGTCAGTTGTATTGACCAGCGTTTCTCAGCTGTGCGGGAAATGTTAAGAGGGATGGACACCAGCTGCCTGCAATTAGTGCAGGTTCGCATCCCACCAGGCTCAAGGTTGACTCAGCCTTCCAGCCTTCCGAGGTAGGTAAAATGAGGACCCAGATTGTTGGGGGCAATAAGCTGACTTTGTAATAATGCCACTTGGGAGGGGGGGGGGCGAAAGCCCTAATAAGTAGGCATATACATAGAATGAAGGCTACTGCTAAGCACATTTGATTTGTGCTTCTTAGATTGTAAGCCGCCCTGAGTCTTTGGAGAAGGGCGGGATATAAATGGGATTTAAAAAAAAATAGTTACCCAACGACACTCACAACCGGTAAACATAAACATTACCGATGTTTGAAAGCAATTCACCACAATTTTATATTTGGGCTATTGTTATTTAATCCTATTTTAATCTTAATTTTATCTTAATTTTTGTACTGTTTTAACTGTTTTTAACCTTGCCCTGTAAACCGCCCTGAGTCCTTCGGGAATAGGGCGGTATAGAAATCTAATTAATAATAATTTTTTATTTATTTTTATTTTATTTTAATTCCATTTATATCCCGCCCTTCTCCGAAGACTCAGGGCGGCTTACAAGCTTAGCAGTAGCCTTCATTCTATGTATATGCCTGCTTATTAGGGCTTTCACACACACACACACCCCCAAGCGGCATTATTACAAAGTCAGCAATAATAATAATAATAATAATAATAATAATATTGGCTGGGGAATGCTGGGAGTTGAAGTTCATCCTCTTAAAAGTTTCCCCCAGAGTTGAGAAGCACAGTGATTGACTTTGGGACACGGTTGATTATTGGGGGGGGGGGGGGTTGCTGCCGAGGTGCCTCTTTGAGATTGAAAAACCTCCATTTTAATCAGCTAAAATAGGGTTCACTGAAGACCTTTATACTGACGAATGAGTCTCATCTTTCCTGCAGCAGACCGTGTCAAGAAGGGGTTTGACTTCCAGTGGCCTCAGCCAGATAAGCCCATGTTTTTCTACGTGACCCAAGGGCAAGAAGAAATTGCAAGTTCTGGCACTTCTTATTTGAACAGGTAAAAAAAAGAAAGATCAGTGGCAACCGATACCTGAGAAAGAAGGGGGAGGTTCAGTTGATTTTTTCTGTAGGCCCAGTGAGGCATCTCTCCTTTTAAACTTTATACGGTCCCTTTATCCAAAAACAGGAGAATGTGATTAAATCTGTAAATAAAGATTAACATTATTTGGTCTCGTGGTTAAGGTGCTAGATTAGTCAATCAAAGTTCTAGTTCCGCCTTAGCCATGAAAGCTGGCTGGGTGACTTTGAGCCAATCACTAAGAGACTGTGCGTTCTAGCCGCGCCTTAGCCGTGAAAGCTGGCTGGGTGACTTTGGGCCAATCACCAGGAGACTGTGAGTTCTAGTCCCGCCTTAGCCGTGAAAGCTGATTGGGTGACGTTGGGCCAGTCACCAAGAGACTGTGAGTTCTAGTCCCGCCTTAGCCGTGAAAGCTGATTGGGTGACTTTGGGCCAATCATCAGGAGAATGTGAGTTTTAGTCCCACTTTAGGCATGAAAGTCAATGACTTTGGGCCTATTCCTCTCTCTTATTCCACCTTACGTCACAGGGTGGTTTTGGGGAAAATAGGAGGAAAGCATGTTAGATATGTCCACCACCTTGAGTTACTTATAAAGTGAGGGAAAATGTAATAAGTAAAATCTTGTCCCTTGCTCATTTTAATATTTGGGAAAATGCTTTGCATATTTGAATAAACATACAAACTTTATACGAGCTTAGATAAGAAGAAATTGAGTGTACCCTTCTTTCCTCTCCTGCCTTACAGAACAGAGGCAGCCAATGTGGAGAAAATAACCACGAAGCTACTAAAGGCTGGTGCAAAGCCAGATCAGATTGGTATCATCACACCCTACGAGGGCCAGCGTTCATACTTGGTGCAGTACATGCAGTTTAGTGGGTCTTTGCATACCAAGCTTTATCAGGTATACAGTTGAACCTTTTTTCTTTCTTGATCCTTCATGTTCCCAGGTTTGCAGAAACCCTGTTGGTCTTCGCATCCGTTTCAAAGTATTTCTACTGTATTTACAAATATTTTACTTGAAGTGGCATAGTTAGGAACTTCCAGAAAAAGAAACTTGTCGTAGTTTAACTTCCAACCTAGAGAAGACAGCTACTGAAGTCTGTAATTTTTTATTTGCTTTGGAGAAAGGATTGTGACGTATGGCTTGTAATTTCATCTAGTGCAGGGGTGTCAAACTCAATTTCATTGAGGGCCGCATCAGCATTGCAATTGCCCTCAAGAGGCCAGGTAGGTATGGCCAGGGTGGGCGTGGCTAGAGTGCGTATGGCCTACTGGGTGGGCATGGCCAGCTCTACATCATTCGCATCAAGGCTGCCCATGGGGGCCTGGGCAGGAGTGGGACAGATCTGAGGGTCTCTGGCAGGAGGAGGGTCTCTGGGCCAGGGCCAAGGCAGTGGGGGCCATTCCCTCACTGTTTCCAGGATGGCTTCACGGGCCGCATGAAACCACTTCGCAGGCCGGATCCGGCCCCCGTGTTTGACATGTCTGATCTAGTGAGAGAAAACCTGCCCCTCCCCTCCATTTCGGGTTTGTTTATTGAAATAAAACATTTTGCAATGTGTGGGTGCGCTAACTCCCCCCCCCCCGTCCCCAAAGGACAAAACGGGATTCCGTTGTGTCTTGAAATACTGAAATTTGCTTTAAGAAGTCTTTCTCTCTTCCCTCCCCCCCCCTTACAGGAAGTTGAAATTGCTAGTGTTGATGCTTTCCAAGGTCGAGAAAAGGACTTCATTATCCTCTCCTGTGTTAGAGCCAATGAACATCAAGGTATTGGCTTCCTGAACGACCCCCGGCGTCTCAATGTGGCTCTGACCAGAGCAAGGTATTGGACTTTCCAGAATGATACGGGATAGAACCTCTGCTTTCAGAATCGCCTCATTGCGCATTTGGGGTGGAGTCAGAGCCTTCACTGGCTCAGACAGCTATTAACTGTACTTGTACTGCTGGTTTAAAAAAGCGCTAGGGAATTTTTTTTGTTTTTTGTTTTTTTTTTTTGAAACTTCAAACGTATTATTTATTTCATTTGATAATTCGTTTTAAATACATCGTTTAACTAAGAAATACCGAGGCATTTGCAGAATCAAAGATGAAAAGATAAAGATGTGTGATGTTTCTTTGGTTTTCTCCGATGTTTATGGGCCAATGTATAAGAAAAGCTTGTGATTTTTACTTGCCAAATTTATTTGGCCACCCATCTCGCAATTCAAGGCAGCTCTTGAGTGGCTTACAACAAGATAAAAACACACAAACGTTTGACAATTACAAATATAAAAACTGATTAAAATGACAAAAAAAAATTTAAATGAAGTGTTTGGAGGTGAGAGGTAGGGGTACCTTTTTCTATATGTTAGAAGTCTGGGTTGGGATGGCAGATGTGTATTTTTGTAAGTAAATGGTGCCGTGTTGATTGTTGAGAACCTGAATGATTTGAACCCAGTATCAGATTATATGAAAATTAATGCATCTTAGGCCACAAGATTTGAAAAGTTGTATGCATGACGGTTCTTAGTTTCCCAAGAACTGGACATACCAGTAGTATAGAAGACAACCGTATAAAATAAGTTCATTGTAGCACACATCTTTCCTAAAAATAGGCTGTTGCCCTGAGCTAATTCCATCCTTCTACACTTTGCAAGACGATGCAGCCAGGTAAATAAGTCGTAATGGTTAGTCCTTTTAACAAATACATCTGGTCCTCAACTTAAAATCATTGGTTCAATGACCTTTCAAAGTTTTGATGGTACTGAGTAAGTGGTGGCTATCACTGGTCCTTGGAATTCTAGCCATCCCAGGACATCCTTTGGTCACTTGATAATGATCTGGGTGCTTGGCAGCTGTCTTGCACTTAAGAGCAGTTGCAATGCCCTGTAACCACATGTTCGCCATTTGCAATCTTTCCTGCTGGCTTCCCCGTAAAGTCATTGGGAAAGCCAGCAGGGCAGGTTACCAAGTAAATCTCCCCCAACCGTGTATCCTTCCCCAGCCCCTCCATGCTCACGCTGGCCTTTGCACAGTTCCTTGGGCTTCCTGGTGCACCCTCCTTGACCCTGACCCTCACCTGCCTCTGCCTCATGTGACCCCATACACCCTCCTTGATCCTTGCCACACCTCCCTCACATACTCTCCTCAACCTTCGCTGTGCCTTCTACGCACACTCCCTCCCCCTCCCAGCAGCAGCCACTTAACTTGCCAGGTGGCTTGCTTGTAAACTACATTGGACTTGCAACTTCTTGCCGGCTTCCCCACTGACTTAGGTGTGGGAATCTGGCGGGAAGCTGCCTTGTCTAATGACTGAGGGATTCAGATAACAACGGCAACAGAGGCTGCAGGGATTTCCATTACTAAGCGATGGCGGTCACGCTTTACGACTGCATTCCCTAGCAATGAGAATTCTGGTCCCCGTGACTGTCAAAAAATGAGAACTACTACTATAGAAGTCTTACAAATTTGTAAAGTAGTGTACAACCTTTGCCTCCCTCTGAATTCCTTACACTTAAATGGATAAGGTGCGACCTCAGCATAGTTGCTCCTCTTAGAGGCTGCCAAGCTCCAGGTAGGAATGGCCACAATGTGCTGCTTACTGTGGTTTGTGGACCTCACATTTGGCTGATAACCCTCTTGCTTGCCTGTAACAATTTTAAGCTCCCAGACATCACTTCCTGCTTCCTTGTTTGCTTGCTGTCTTCTCTTCCACCTTTTCTTTGACACACACACACATTTGTAGGCTTAGAGCCTGGGTGGAGTGGGGTTGCGTATGGACATTGGCATGTTCCTAAAAAAATCAGAGTGCGTGGCTGGTTCCAAACTGCTGGAATAGTGGCACGATGCATTTAAGTAAACACTGTAATTTGGGGAATGAACGAACAAGCCCATTTCCCCTAAAGTTTATGGGCTGTAAACTTTGACTGGTCCTTGGGAGAAGGAATAAGCTAAGCCTATCCTTGGGGAACTTTTTTGCCTTGTTGCAGCTGCTTTTCCCAAGCGCAGAAGCAACCTCAGCTGTTTCCCCTAGACGGGAAAAACAGAAAAATAAGTTGAATGGAGTACTTAAGATTTGTGAGTTAAAACAAGATGAAAGACAGGGAGTCCTTGACTTACGATGGCAATTGAACCCCATATTTATGTTGCTAAGCAAGATAAGTGAGTTTTGCTCCATTTTACAACCTTTCTTGTTAAGTAATACACTGCTGTTGTTAAGTTAGTCCCGTGATGGTTAAGTGAACTTGGCTTCCCCATTGATTGTGGCTTGTCAGAAGGTTGCAAAAGGTGATTGCATGACCCCGGGACGCTGCAGCCGTCATAAATATGAGCCAGTTGTCAAGCATCCAGATTTTGATCACGTGTATGGGGATGTTGCAAGTTGTAATTATGAAAAACGGTCGTAAGTTGCTTTTGTGTGTGTGTGTGTGTGTGCCGTTGTAACTTTGAATGGTCGCTAAATGAACGGTTGTAAATCGAGGACAACCTGTAATGTTAATAAATCTGAATAAGTCTCAATTGAATATACAAAGAAAATAGTACGAGAGGCATATAAAAATAACAGAATCAAAGTACATACTAAAACTAGCAGAAACAATACAGCCATTAAATTAAAAACAGCTTGGGTGATATTTCTGGAAGGCCAAGAAAGGACACTAATGTGGACACTGTGAAGGCATTTTCCATTCACCACACATCAAAGGGTTTTCTCTGGAGTCATCAGCTGCCTGACTTCAAAGAAATACCAAGGGCAATTGATTCAAGAGTGCGTCATCCTTGCAGCGATATTAATAACAAGTAGCTTGAAGTAGGAATGAGTTGGTGAGCAAGTAACCCTTCATAGTGTCTTACTGTTGTCTTTTTTAGATACGGGGTCATTATTGTTGGGAATCCAAAGGCCCTCTCCAAGCAACCTCTCTGGAATCACCTCCTGAATTACTACAAGGAG
The DNA here is from genome assembly GCF_964194415.1 of Vipera berus. Classification (NCBI taxonomy): domain Eukaryota; kingdom Metazoa; phylum Chordata; class Lepidosauria; order Squamata; family Viperidae; genus Vipera; species Vipera berus. Next base: position 11,025,120 of record NC_138202.1, read on the forward strand.
CAAAAGGTCCTGGTGGAGGGACCATTGAACAATCTCCGTGAGAGCCTGATGCAGTTCAGTAAGCCTAGAAAACTGGTCAACACTATCAACCCGGTAAGCTCCATGCAAAGCAGTCTTCTCTTTTGGGGCTTACGCCAAAAAAAAAAAATTAGCAACAGGGGTTTTGGTCCCAGTTGTGTTTGTAAGTCGAGGACTACCCGTTTTATTCTAGAGGCCCTTTACGATAAAGAATAAACTGCCGTAAGAACTGAATTTGGAGAAAGCGACTAAGAGCCTTGGTGGAGCAGTGGGCTAATGCCTCCTTAAGTAACACCAGCTGCCTGCCATTAGTGCAGGTTCGCATCCCACCAGGCTCAAGGTTGACTCAGCCTTCCATCCTTCCCAGGTAGGTAAAATGAGGACCCAGATTGTTGGGGGCAATAAGCTGACTTTGTAATAATGCCGCTTGGGTGTGTGTGTGAAAGCCCTAATAAGCAGGCATATACATAGAATGAAGGCTACTGCTAAGCTTGTAAGCCGCCCTGAGTCTTCGGAGAAGGGCAGGATATAAATGGAATTAAAAATAATAATAATAAGAGTAGGACAATATTATCTCTGTATTTATTTTTCCTGTGTGGTGAATTTATTACAAGAGGTAGGGTTGAAAAAGGTGATAGCTAGAATCAGAGTAGGAGTTCATACGCAGCTGATGGACGATCCCACTGGATTGAAAGTGAGGAATGCATATGAACTCATTATGAAAGTAAACACTGGAAGGTGAACATCTGGAATCAGGTTAAATGTTAAGGCAAAAATAATTTCAACCGGTAGTCTTTCTGATTGTAAAACTGAGAGCAAACAAGTCAAAGTGACGTAGGCTTATTTTTTTTAGGCTTAAGAATATAGGTAGTCCTCATTTACTGACCACTGTTGGGACTGACAACTGTCACTAAGTTGCTTGTCTTAAAATGAAAAGTCATGTGACCGTGCCTGACTTAGGACAGCAGTTCTGGCTGTGGTCATTAAGAGAATCACCTGTGATCATTAAGTACAATGTCCCATGAATACGAATTGTGACTTCTAACTGGCTTCACCTTTGACTTTGGCTGTTGAAGGCAACCTGTGAAGATCACAAATGGCCATCCATTTGTAAATACCGGTATGTCCTGGTTGCCAAGTGACTGAATCGCCATCTTGTAACCACAGGAAAGCTGTGATAGCTGTAACTTTAAGGAGGACCGGTCCTAAGTCTTTTTTCAGCGCTGTTGTGATTTTGAACAGTCACTGAATGAGTGGTCAGAAAGTGAGGGCTACCTGTTTATAAAAGTTGGAAAGTATGCTGGAGAAATAAGGGAAAGGTGATAATAAATAAGATTATTAAAGAGTGATAATATTTCAGTGACAAAAAAATAGAATAAGTAATCCTCCTTCCAGTAATAGCATATAGTTGTGAAAATGGGGGTGGGGATTTCTACATTGTTCTACATTGGGGTTTTTGCTTAGTGACCCAGAGTCGCTAAGAGTGAGTGGGAAGCTGTGCAAATTTTCTAAATAAATAACAATCAAACCCTGAGGGGAAAAAAAGCGGGAAGAGAGAGATCAAGAATACTGAGTCGATAGAATCGCCAGGCGTTAGGCTCAAAGCGAGGGAGTCTCTACCTTTGCTAAAAGTACCATGGACTGCAAGTCACTGAGCCCCAGATCAAATGTGAAGGACGATGCCTCTCTTGTGGTGGTGTCTTTAGACCAGGGGTCTTCAAACCTGGCAACTTTTAAGACTTGTGGAATGAGGAATTCTGGGAAGTTGAAATCCACAAGTCTTAAAAGTTGCCAACTTTGAAGACCCCCTGCCTTAGACCATGCAATTAACGAACAAAACTCACACACACTCCTCCAGTGTCAAGCGACAGGAGAGCAGTCGAACGTAAAACGCAGCCAAAATCCCTCCAGAGCCACGTGCAGATTTGTGTATTTTGAAATGCACCCTGAAGCTCTGTTCCTACAAGATACACGAGGCCGTACAGAGGAGGGGTACAGACAACCTAAGGCTCACCAGCAGTACTGCGCCGACGGCATTTGCTTTTGTACCACCTCACTGGTGCTAGACGTAAGCATGAGCATGTTTCATAATCTTCTGCGTGCCCAAAGCAGGATCTAGGCATGTGACCCGGCAACCCTCCAAAGCTTATCAAGTCTGCTGACCGTTATCCCTCCCTATTAATCCACGTGAGGCGCGCAGTGCTACAAAGAAAAGGTCCTGCTCAGTGCTTTTTTTGTAAAAGGAAAAGGTGCCGGAACTCACACATGTCATACAACCCGCCTTGCCTATCCTACAAGGTTCCATCCCAAAAAGGTCCCGGAACTCCGTTCTGAGCGTTCTATGAGAAAAAAAGCCCTGGTCCTGCTAGAACTCTGAAGATGGACGCTCAAGGCCCGGGCAGCATGGGTTGTCACCTCCTCTTCCCTTCCCAGTCAAACGGAAAGGGAATGTTTGCAAATGAATGACTGGCGCTAGGCAGCTGAGAAAAGAGGGTTTGCCCCAACACTGGCAACTTTTAAGAGGCATGGGCTTCATTTCCCAGAATTCCCCGGTGTTAAAAGATGCCAAATTTGGGGGGAAACCTGCAGTAGACGTTGGGTTACATCGCACAAATCAAAACTGATCACCTTGAAGCCCAGCGAACTTGATTGAGAAGATCTTAAAACTAGCTGGTCTGGCTTGAAGATGAAAGTCTTGAAATAAGGAACTCGGATAAAACTTGTGCAGGTTAGAAAGAAGCTCTTTTAACGAGGCTTACTAAAATTTAGCTTTGAACGATGGAAATTGCTTATGAGTTAGAGAGCTGATAGATTGAATTCCCCCAGTGGAATCTAGCAGTTAAGAAATAGAAAGGCAGAATTGGAATGTGTGTTAAAATAACCGGTCTTGCCCAGAAATCTAAGTAAATAGGGGTAAAGAGAACATCTGGGCTACAACAAGAAGCAAATATAAGCCAGTCTGCTCTTAATATTATTATTATTATTATTTATTAAATTTTTATACCGCCCTTTTCCCGAAGGACTCAGGGCGGTGTACAGGGCAATAAATATCAAAATATAAATACAAAAGTTAAAAAGAGTTAAAAAGAATTAAATAATTATGCCCAATATAATACAATAATAAAACTGTGTTAAAACTAAATCCAACCCCAAACCCATCAGACCAGGCCAGATTGTTCAAATAAATAAGTTTTTAAATCGCGCCGGAAGGAGCGAAGGTCTTACACGCACTATATACTAAGGAGAGGTGCTAGGTAGCGTTCTCCAATTTTTAAAAAGATTAAAAAGTACAGATTTTTTTCAAACAAACATGAATAGCAGTGAGGAAGAGGTCAAGTGGATAAAGGTACTCTGGATCAGATTCTAACTTAATTAGAAGACTTGGCTGAAATAAAAAAATATACGAAGAGTGGGGGAAAAAACACCATTTAATATATATTAAGGATTGTTAAAGCTGCCCATAATCAGTTGCAAGATTTCATGACATGAAACAAGCAGGGAAAAGACTCAGCTTGGGACGGAGACCCTATAAAAGAACATAATTTACACAGTGATGATGATTCCAATGGGTGGGGGAAGGGAAGACACCTGAAAGTGCAAATGTGGTTATGCAAAAAGCTTTGTGAAGGTCTCACAGAGAAGGCTGCTGATGCAGGAAGAATAGAAGGACAGGTTACCAGCAAGATTGCTTACCTGAAAGAGTCAACATTGTTTCAAGTAAGCTAAAAATCAGAATTGGCTGAGATTGCCAAAAGGTGCCAAGGACAACCTAAAGAGATTTTTGAGATATGTTTAAGCTGCTGACAATACTCAACCACTACAAGCAATTACAAAAAGCAAGATCAAGGACTAGAATTGAACATTGGATGGAAAGAAACAGGCCATGTTTGTTTTCTTCGAATAAGTTTAAATTTCCAGGCTTGGGTGATTTGTATTCTAAGGCAGTGTTTCTCAACCTTAGTTAGCTATTTTAAGATATCTGGACTTCAACTCCCAGAATTCTGGCTGGGGAGTTGAGAAACATTGTTCTAGGGCAGGGGTGTCAAACTCAATTTCATTGAGGGCCGCATCAGCATTGCGGTTGCCCTCAGGGGGCTGGGTGGGTATGGCCAGGGTGGGCATGGCCTACTGGGTGGGCATGGCTAGAGTGCGTATGACCTACTGGGTGGGCGTGGCCAGCTCTACATCGTTCGCATCAAGGGTGCCTATGGGGGCCTGGGCAGGAGTGGGACAGATCTGAGGGTCTCTGGCAGAAGGAGGGTCTCTGGGCCAGGGCCAAGGCAGTGGGGGCCGTTCCCTCACTGTTTCCAGGATGGCTTCGCAGGCCACATGAAACCACTTCACAGTCCGGATCTGGCCCCCGGGCCTTGTGTTTGACATGTCTGTTCTAGGGCATTCTAACCCAGTGGGATATTTTAAAATCAAGGAAATTAAAGCCAACATTACCATACAGAAACCCTACTTTTGAAAGAGAAAACTCTCATAATTACTTAAGCAGGGAGTTAAAATTATACTTTTTTTAATCCAAGAAACATTTTACAAGAAATAGAATATATGTACCTCAAGATTAAACTGTGGAGTGTTGGGGAGGTGTAATTTTCTCCTTAGTAATTCCTTGATTAGGAGACTACTATCTTCTTCTTGATCACTCAACGCAGTGTAGCACAACAAACACAAGGTATGAAAAGGATGACACGACAATACATCAAACACCTCAGAAATAACCAACAGACTGTTACAAACAGATGGCATCACCGTAGCATGCAAACCAACAAAAGCCCTTGAAAACATCTTCAGTAAATCAAAAGAAGCAGTAGCCCAAGAAGAAGAAAAAAAAGGGATCATCTGCATCATACATTGTGAGGACTGTAACAATTGCTATCTAAGACAGACCAGCAGAGTGCAGTCAGTAGATTGGGCAAAAATTCCACACAGATTCAACCGTAGTTTCAACTGGGAAATTATGAACATCTTGAATAGCTAAATACAAAAATGCTAGGAAGTTCAGGAAGTTTGGCATTCAGACAAATCATTAGACTTTGTTGTTGTTGTTGTTGTTAGTTGCGAAGTCGTGTCCGACCCATTGCGACCCTATGGACAATGTTCCTCCAGGCTTTCCTGTCCTCTACCATCTTCTGGAGTCCATTTAAGCTCACGCCTACTGCTTCAGTGACTCCATCCAGCCACCTCATTCTCTGTCGTCCCCTTCTTCTATTGCCCTCAATCTTTCCCAGCATTAGGCTCTTCTCCAGTGAGTCCTTCCTCCTCATTAGGTGACCAAAGTATTTGAGTTTTAGCTTCAGGATCTGGCCTTCTAAAGAGCAGTCAGGGTTGATCTCCTCTAGGACTGACCGGTTTGATCGCCTTGCAGTCCAAGGGACTCGCAGGAGTCTTCTCCAGCACCAGAGTTCAAAGGCCTCAATTCTTTTGCGCTCAGCCTTTCTTATGGTCCAACTTTCACTGCCATACATTGCAACTGGGAAGACCATAGCCTTGACTATACGCACTTTTGTTGACAGGGTGATGTCTCTGCTTTTTAGTGTGCTGTCTAGATTTGCCATGGCTTTCCTCCCGAGGAGCAAGCGTCTTTTAATTTCTTGACTACAGTCCCCATCTGCAGTGATCTTGGAGCCCAGGAAAATAAAATCTGTCACTACCTCCATTTCTTCCCCATCTATTTGCCAGGAATTGAGAGGGCCGGATGCCATGATCTTGGTTTTCTTAATGTTTAGTTTCAACCCAACTTTTGCACTCTCCTTCTTCACTCGCAACAAGAGACTCTTCAGTTCCTCTTCACTTTCTGCCATTAGAGTGGTATCATCTGCATATCTTAGGTTGTTGATATTTCTTCCAGCAATCTTAATTCCAACTTTTGATTCATCTAGCCCTGCCTTTCTCATGATGTGCTCTGCATATAAGTTAAATAGGCAAGGCGACAGTATACAGCCTTGCCGGACTCCTTTCCCAATTTTGAACCAATCAGTGGTTCCGTGTCCAGTTCTCACTGTTGCTTCTTGGCCCGCATATAGGTTTCTCAAGAGACAAATAAGATGTTCTGGTACTCCCATCTCTTTAAGAACTTGCCACAGTTTGTTATGATCCACACAATCAAAGGCTTTAGCATAGTCAATGAAGCAGAAGTAGATGTTTTTCTGGAACTCTCTAGCTTTCTCCATGATCCAGCGTATGTTGGCTATTTGATCTCTAGTTCCTCTGCCTCTTCGAAATCCTGCCTGTACTTCTGGTAGTTCTCTATCCACATACTGCTGGAGTCTAGCTTGTAGGATTTTAAGCATAACTTTACTAGCATGAGAAATGAGTGCAATGGTGCGATAGTTTGAACATTCTTTGGCACTGCCTTTCTTTGGAATTGGAATGTAAACTGATCTTTTCCAATCCTGTGGCCACTGTTGAGTTTTCCAAATTTGCTGGCAAATTGAGTGTAGCACTTTTACTGCATCGTCTTTTAAGATTTTGAATAGCTCAGCTGGAATACTGTCACCTCCACTAGCTTTGTTGTTGCTCAGCTTTTCTAAGGCCCACTTCACTTCACATTCTAGGATGTCTGGCTCGAGGTCAGTGACCACCTCATTGTGATTATCAGGGACATTAAGCTCATTCTTGTATAGTTCTTCTGTGTAATTTTGCCATCTCTTCTTAATCTCTTCTGCCTCTGTTAGGTCCCTGCCATTTTGGTCCTTTATCATGCCCATTTTTGCATTGAACGTTCCCTTCATCTCCCCAATTTTCTTGAAAAGATCTCTGGTCCTCCCTATTCTATTGTTTTCTTCTATTTCTTTGCACTGTTCATTTAAGAAGGCATTCTTATCTCTTCTAGCTATTCTCTGGAATTCTGCATTCAATTGGGCGTATCTTTCTTTTTCTCTCTTGCCTTTTGCTTCCCTCCTTTCCTCAGCTATTTGCAAAGCTTCCTCAGACAGCCATTTTGCTTTCTTGCATTTCTTTTTCTTTGGGATGGTTTTGGTTGCTACCTCTTGTACAATGTCGCGAACCTCTGTCCATAGTTCTTCAGGCATCCTGTCTATCAGATCTAATTCCTTAAATCTATTTGTCACCTCTACTGTATATTCAATGGGGATATGATTTAATTCATACCTGATTGGCCTGGTGCTTTTCCCTACTTTCTTCAGTTTAAGCCTAAACTTTGCAACGAGAAGCTCATGGTCTGAGCCACAGTCAGCTCCTGGTCTTGTTTTTACTGACTGTATAGAGCTTCTCCATCTTTGGCTGCAGAGCATATAGTCAATCTGATTTCTGTGTTGACCGTCTGGTGATGTCCATGTGTAGAGCCGTCTCTTGGGTTGTTGGAAAAGAGTGTTTGCTATGACCATCGTATTCTCTTGACAAAATTCTATCAGCCTGTGCCCTGCTTCATTTTGTACTCCAAGGCCAAACTTGCCTGTTATTCCGCTTATCTTTTGGCTTACTACTTTAGCATTCCAATCCCCCATGATGATAAGGACATCATTTTTTGGTGTTAGTTCTATAAGGTGCTGTAGGGCTTCATAGAACCGGTCAATTTCATCCTCTTCAGCACTGGTGGTTGGAGCATAGACTTGGACTACTGTGATATTGAATGGTTTGCCTTGGATTCGAACTGAGATCATTCTGTCATTTTGAGGATTGTATCCCAGTATTGCTTTTCCTACTCTTTTATTGACTATGAAGGCTACTCCATTTCTTCTGAGGGATTCTTGCCCGCAGTAGTATACCTGATGGTCACCTGAATTAAATTCACCCATTCCTGTCCATTTTAGTTCGCTGATACCTAAGATGTCGATGTTCAGTCTTGTCATCTCTTGTTTGACCACGTCCAGCTTGCCTTGATTCATGGATCTTACATTCCAGGTTCCTATGGAGAAAAAATCTTTACAGCATCGGACTTTCCTTTCACCACCAGACATATCCACAGCTGAGCGTCCTTTCGGCTTTGGCCCAGTCGCTTCATTCTTTCTGGCGCTACTAGTACTAGCCCTCTGCTCTTCCCCAGTAGCATATTGGACGCCTTCCGACCTGAGGGGCTCATCTTCCAGCGTCATATCGTTTTGCCTTTTGGTACTGTCCATAGGGTTTTCATGGCAAAGATACTGGAGTGGGTTGCCATTTCCTTCTCCAGTGGATCACGTTTTGTCAGAACTCTCTGCTATGACCTGTCCGTCTTGGGTGGCCCTGCACGGCATAGCTCATAGCTTCATTGAATTACGCAAGCCCCTTCGCCACGACAAGGCAGTAATCCATGAAGGGGAATCATTAGACTACACAGAGATAAATAACATTTACATGCTATTCAAAAGAGACAATTAAAAAAAACAACCAAGAATGAAACAAAAATACCAGAATACATCCTGTCCATCAGGGAATACCCAGATAATCTGGGATTAACACCAGAAAAGCAATCAAGCAAAAAAACTGTACTTTAATGAAGGAACTACCAGGGAGAAAGTCACATCCCCACCAACATTGGCAGGACAAGCTACCGTATGTAAACAGGGAGTGAATTTACTAGCACTGATGATGCCATCTAGTCCAGCGTTTCCCAACCTTAGGAACTTGAAGATGCGTGGACTTCAACTCCCAGAATTCCCCAGCCAGCTATGCTGGCTGGGGAATTCTGGGAGTTGAAGTCCACGCATCTTCAAGTTCCTAAGGTTGGGAAACGCTGATCTAGTCGGCTAATGAAACATTTGCAAAAAAAAAAAAAAACCCAAGCTCAGAGAGCATCAAGGACTCCACATATTCACACAGATGAATTCGGGCTCGGTGGCTTGGAAGAGCACCTTCCATTTCTGTTATACGCTAAGTTGCCGTACAATCAGTACATTGGTTAACAAGTAAACATCTGCCTTAAGCTGATTCAGATCATGAGTCATCTTGCACAAAGCAGCAGGATGCATTTCCCATGTATCTTTACTAGCAAAATTCTAGCCCTTTGCAGAGCTGGGAGGCAAGCTGTATAGGCAAGCAGTACATTGTAAATGTGTTCAGCAGTCCTGTAACGAAAGTTGTGTTTGTTTGTTTGTTTCTCTATTAGGCTTATATGCCGCCCATCTCACCTAGAGGCAAGAAGTTAGTCTTCTGTCAGTAGCTATCCCAGATGTTTGTAACAGAGCAAAAATAGTTCTCATTTCTTCTTCTTCATACATTTTAACTTTGCATTCTGTTTTAGGGAGCCCGGTTTATGACAACGGCTATGTATGATGCCCGTGAAGCTATTATCCCTGGATCAGTTTATGATCGCAGCAGCCAAGGTAAGAGGTTTTAGCACTTTCTGTAATCCAGATAAGTGATACGTTGGCTCCTGAGCAAAAAAAAAAAAAAAAAAAAAAGCTAAATTCCTAAACTAGCCACAGCCTGCCTTACGTTGTTGTGGTTGTTAATTGTTCTGATTTGTTTGGGTTTGTTTTTTTTAGCGAGGTTGCTTGCAAAGAGCAACTCACCTTTGCCAGGGGATTCGGGGGGGGGGGATACATGCCATGGATTTTCCATGTGCCATTCCAAATCAAAACCTCGGAGGCAAACAGTCCCTTATCCCATTTTGCGCCAGGAGAAAAGGACCTGGGTAAAGGAAACATAATCGCAGTAGCTATCTTATCTTAAAACCGCTCAACTTTCTCCCCATGTTCTTAGGCCGGCCATCCAACATGTATTTCCAAACACACGATCAGATCGGGATGATCAGTGCTGGGCCCAGCCACGTCACCACCATGAACATTCCTATCCCCTTCAACTTGGTGATGCCGCCCATGCCTCCACCAGGGTACTTCGGACAGGCCAATGGACCGGCTGCAGGTGGGATGTTTGCAGGTGCAAATCATTTTGCTATGTGGCCACTAAGAAAAGGTGTGCAGGGTGGGAGGGGAATGAGGGGGTGGGGAGGGGGAAAAAAAGGATTGCAATTTGCAGCCTCTGGCAGATGTCATTAAAAAGTAGAATGTCTCTAGGCTGGTGTCTGTTCATCTTCTCCAGTATGCATGTGTATATTGGATCAATTGACTGGATTTTTTTTTAATTCCACTTCAATCTGTGAACACTTGGCAGTATGCGAATCCAAAAATTAAATACGAAACAGAAATATAAGAAAAGACAAAACACCATAAAATGAGGTCTCCAGCCTTGTCAAGTTTAATGGCTGGCTGGGGAACTCTGGGAACCAAAGTTCACAAGTCTTAAAAGTTGCCAACGTTGGATACCCCTTCCATAAATCACTGAAGGGCGTCGCAACTCCCAATTCCCTCCAAGACGTAGTAGAACAATATGACATGTATGAAATAAAATATATCGTCAATGAAAGAGGTTTACTCCAAAATTGCACCATGCTCCATCAGCAGGCCCTTGTAAATGAGGCAGACTCTTAAATTTCTGGGCATGTGACTTGTTCTGATCTTCCTTACTTTCACAGCCAGAAAGCAACTCCTTTTATGTATTTGTCAAACAGCGGATAAGATTATCGTTGACAATTAGCCTTGAAATTGCCGTATTGGGGAGGGAGGTTAACAGTAGCATATTCTACTTAAGATCTTTGTATGTAACTTTGTTAAGGAGGAAAGGTAGATTTCTAGTTGGGAGTTTCTAGCACAAGGATGGGCAATTAATTTTCCCAAACTGAGACTGTTGTGGAGGGCTGAGCCAATAGGCTGATGAAGGTGCATTGGCATGCACACCTACACATAGGTAAATTTAAAAAAAAAAGTTGCCTTCAAAATAAAAGCCATCCACGCGGGATGAACAGGGACAGTCAAAGGGCCAGAGGTGGCCAGGTCTGTTGTAGCATGACTAAGAGTTCCTTCACATTACATGTTTAATAGTTTCACGCGCACAGAATGGGATCTGTCCCAGATGTAGATATCACCTGCCTATTTGCAGGTCCAGTCTTGCCAAACAAAAGTTTTGTGTCTGTCTGTGTGTACAGGTAGCCCTCGACTTACAACAGTTCATTTAGTGACCATTCAGAGTTACAACGGCAGTGAAAAAAAAGTGACTTGGGACTGCTTTTCACACTTAACAACTGTGGCCGCAGCGTCCCCATGGTCACCTGGATCAAAATTCAGGCGCTTGGCAACCCGACTCATACTTAACGACGGTTGCTGCGTCCCTGGATCGTGTGATCACTTTTTTGCAACCGTCTGGCGAGCCGTCGGTGGATTCGCTTAACGGCTGTCTCACTAACGTCACAGCTGCATTGATTCACTTAGCAACCAGGGCAAGAAACCAGGGCAAAATCTCAGCTAGAACCCAGAAACGTTGGGCTCAACTGGGGTCGGACGTCGAGGACTTGCTGTGTTGAGATTTGGTTGCCCTTGCAGGACGTGGGAACCTGAAAGGCAAAGCTGGCCGTGGGGGGCGACAGAAGAACCGGTTTGGGATCCCGGGGGCCGGCCAGTCGAACCTGCCCAACAGCCAGGCCAGCCAGGATGTGGCCTCCCAGCCTTTCTCGCAGGGCCCTCTGACCCAGGGCTACATCTCCATGAGCCAGCCGTCGCAGATGAGCCAGCCCGGCCTCTCCCAGCCAGAACTGTCACAGGTAACACAAAAGTGTGCTTCTCAGTTGCCGCTTGGGGGGAAGGGGATTCTGAGCCGGTTCCTCCGAGACGTAAGCGCTGTTTGGGGAGGTGGCGGCACAAGTCTTGGTTGAAGGCCTTCAGAGAGGTTCCCTCGAAAGGCAAAAAAAACCATCTTTGCTTCCTGTGGCTGTGTGCGAGAAGTGCTCAGACTATTTACCCCCCGTGAATGCTAGCCGTCGTCGTAACCTGACGTCTGAAGAGTACAGGATTGGGAGGACTGCCTCGAATTGTCTTGTGCCGAGTCATTAGGAACCTCCTCTGATCAATCATTCATTTGAGAAATGTATTTACTGTCCGGCACAAGTGAGCTAAAGACTATAAGCCAGCGGTCCTCAACCGTGGCAACTTTTACGACTTGTGGACTTCAACTCCCAGAATTCCTCAGCCAGCTTTGCTGGCTGAGGAATTCTGGGAATTGAAGTCCACAAGTCTTAGAAGTTGCCACGGTTGAGGACCCCTGCTGTAAGGGGTCAGAACTGTGAAATATCCTTCTAGTCATCTGCTAAGCTGGTTCCTAAAACAGTTTTGAATCATCTCTTAGCCGTTTTAATCTTGAATTCTGCCGCTCTTCAGTCGCTTGTTTCCTCATTGTTTCTGTAAAATGGCCACTTGGGAAAAGGAACCTAAGTATGTCTTAGTTTGATCAGTATGTCTCACCTCATGGCTCAATAGATCTTTCTGCGTGGGGGAAAAAAAAATGCTGATTTGGAATTTTGTTTTGTTTTGTTTCTCTCTCTCTTCAGGATAGTTACCTTGGTGATGAGTTTAAATCTCAGATTGATGTGGCCCTGTCGCAGGATTCAACTTACCAGGGCGAACGTGCATATCAACATGGAGTGACGGGGCTGTCACAGTATTAGAGTGTAAGGTGGTTTAAGGGGCGAAAATAACTTGATAGTTTCATCTCTTGCCTTCTCAGCTGCTCTGAATAGTCAAGCAAGTTGGCAGATTGGTATTTTCCTGGATTGTTTTGCTTCTTTTTGCTTATTTAAGATTGCTAACTTAGGTTGTAATACTCAACTAGAGAAGCTAGAAAGAGGCTGAGGGCTATGAGAGAATAGCAAAATAATGGAGGTGGGAGGGACCTTGGAGGTCTTCTAGACCAACCCCCTGCTCAGGCAGGAAACCCTATATCATTTCAGAGAAATGGTTGTCCAATCTCTTCTTAAAAACTTCCAGTGACGGGCAGCACCCACAATGTTTTGAGGGAAGCTGTTCCACCGATTGATTGTTCTGTCAGGAAATTTCTCCTCAGTTGTAGATTGGTCCTCTCTTTGGTTAGTTTCCAATTCGCTTTGAGTTTTAGTCCCAAACTCAGGGGGAAAAAATTCCAAGATCACACAAAATTCCATTCCCCTTTTTTTCTTCAGATGAAATGCAACCCCGAGATTAGGTTCTGCTGAGAAAAACATCTTGCTTTTATAATATTTTTGAGATTTGAAAAAAACAAAAACAAAATGTCTTTCTCTGTCTCCTAAGTCTCCATTTGGGAATCCCCCTTTGAATATGAATGGGTAAATTTATGTCTAATCAAATGAAGCATTTCATATGAGGCATCATTCTGTAGTGAAGCTTCCTGTCACAACATATATTCCATTGGAGCTGGACAGCCAATAAATTGACATAAATAAATAAATATAGACAGTCTTTGAAACATTGAAAACCTTAATAGATGGGCCTGTTGATCAGGCTATCTCAATGGAATTGTCATGGAGAGGCAGTTGCTTTTTCCAAATTAAGTGCAGGCAAGACCCACGTATCAATTGTTTCTATCATTTTGGATGTTTTTTAATTAGGTAAAGTCCTCGCCCAGTTCTTTACAACTGTGAAAACAAAGAAACATTCTACTAACAGCCTAGTTAGTAGATTCACTTCAGCATAGTTTGATTCACATATTTGGGCCTCTTGGAAGAAAAAAATTGAGTAATATGAATGCCAGCATATGAGAAAGTGCTACTTTGGAAGTGGTGGCATTGTCTTCTTGGGTTAAGATTTAACTCTAGTTTTATTAATTCATTTATATTAACAATTTATATGCTGTCCCAACCCATTACGGCTCTGGGCAGCGTTATGCCAGTGACAACACATTGTTATGGATCAGTTATGCTCGTTCATTGGAACTACCTCCCATGAGAAAACTTTTCAGGAATTTAACCCAAACCTTCGGATGTTCATGACATTCTTCTTCTTCTCCTTTAGGTTGAAGGAGAAGAGCTAAGCTGACGTGGAGCTTAGTTCAACAGCAATTTATTCAGGGTAATAAAAATAAAATAAAATGGATACCTGTTTTCCACTGCTAAAACTGAAGCGACTCTGTGAGAGCAACAGGAGAGAGAGAGAGAGGGATAAAAAGAGAGTAACCAACGGAGAGGAGAAAGAAGAGCAAGAGAGCGAAAGAGAAAGAAGAGAGCCCACTGCTAGGTCACTGAGGCAAGGAGACTGACCGGAGAGATGGGAAGAGAAGCACCGGAAGACCCGACTGGCACCTCAACTGGGAGGGAGAACTAACTCGCCCTGGAAGAACTGAGTGGCCAGCGACGTTCCCCGTCCCCTGCCACCAACACACCCACTGGGAAAAGAGAGGAAGGGTCTTAGAAGAATCATTTCGTTCCGTTTGCACTGCAAGCAGGGTTTCACAGTTAGAACAGGTGGGGAGAGGAAAACACCCATCTCAGAGTTGTTCATGTACCAATCTCCGGGTTTTTTTGTTTTGTTTTGTTGGGAAGGAAGGAAGGAAAGAAGACCTGTTGGCTTTTTTTTATTTTTTTTTTAGGAACAAGCGCACCATCCAAGAGAGAAAAAAAAAAACGTCCTGAAGCTTGTGGGGAAGCCAGCTGTGACTGGGTACCCGACTCTGAGATGCGTGGGTTTTGCTGTCCAAAAACCTGGCTTTTGAGCCTCCTGCGGCTTCGCCCACAGTCCGAATGGGCTTCTTAACGGCAAGATGGGATGGTTCTTTTTTTTAAAGAAAAAAGGAATTAATTCAAAGAAGCACTGGATTTTTTTTTTTTTTTTGAAGTTTTGTCTCCGAAATTTAGTAGTGGACCTGGAGGAAAATCCTTGTTTTGAGATGCTTAAAAAACAACAACAACAACCCCATAAAAGATACACACACACACACACATATATATGTATCTATATCTGTATGTTTTAACGCAAGTTAGAATACCGATCTCTTCTGTGTGATTTCAGTCAGTCAAACTCTTCTTCTTGGGGGAGGCGCATCTTTGCAAGGAAGCCGATGCATCCTGCCAGTGCAGTGGAGAAATCAGAATGGCGGTGTCAGTTTTAATTGGTTCCTGCCTGGGCTCTTCTCTGGGCTGTTGGTTTAAGCTGCCTACGCTTTACAAAAGGGAGATGTGTATCTTGTGCCCTTTGGCCCCTGAGAAAGAAGAACGCTGGGATTGACCTTTTTTTTTTTTAAATTAGTTGCTGCCGACATTGGGAAAACTGTAGTGGAAACAGGGGATTATATTGGTTTTGAAGTAAAGCTTCTCTGATGATATATTGAGATAGTTTGGGGAGGAAAAGCAGGCAGATATTTTAAGGGTGGCCACTCTGGGGCAAATCCAATCTTTGGTATGGAGGGTATTTTTCTTGACGTTCTATATAGGGAGCTATGGAATGAGCATCAGAAGTTTAAACGAAGCTGGAGACCAGGTGAAGGTGCAAGACCCTCAGTCAGGCTCCTTTGATTTATCATTTCAAATCCCAACTGGAAAAGGACAATTTATTATTATTATTATTATTATTTTTTAAAAAACCACGAAAAAGTCACCTTGGCTCACCGCAGAAAGCATGCATTTCTGCATTTAAAAATGTGGAGAACGCCTGGCCTGTTAGCCTACAATTGGTTTGATTTTTTTCTCGCCACCAAAGGTGGAATTCCTTTATCCGAGACAAGTTTCACCAATTGCCCAGTTGTGCGATTTTTTTTTTTAAAAAATTACCAATCAAAGGGCTCTAAGCATCCGTTTTAACTTTTTGTACATGTTGAGGAATCCCCTACCCTAGCTTTACATGAATGAACTTTAGAGCCCCTACTTTAAAAAAAAAATAAAAAATTGGACATTTGTAATGTTCATTCCCAATTTTGCCCTACTGCCCTGCCCTCCCCCCCCAAAAAAACAAACCCTCAACACCATTATGCAAGAAAGCCTATTTGGCGCCTTTTGGCATTCCCTGGGCCTTGCTTTATATTGCAGGTTTTGGAAGGGGGGGGACACATGCATTGAAAATCTGCATTTGTTTTTATGAATTGAAAAGGTCTCCAGAGTTTAGACTTCTACCATGTGTATGGGAAAGGCCACCTGCCTGCCTGAAATGTGGAATCTTTATTCCAACTGTTGGAGAACTGCTTGTTAATTTCTTTTCTTCTACCATCCCCTTAGCTGTGTCGCTGTGTAGATTTTTGAGCTAGACTAAACGCTTAAACCTCTTTGTGCAATGTGATCCATTAAGTAAATGTAGCTCCCTGCTCCCACTATCTTCCTTACTCCTTCCCCTTCCCTCCTCACATTTCACTAGGTGGCGATACTTGCCTCTTCGTGATTATTTTTTCCCCTTTTGTAGCGGTTATAAAAATGCTGAGTTTCAATGCAAAACCCCACCAGAACATCAGTGCTAACGCGGTGCTGATTTTTTTTTCTGTCTGTTTTAAAACCTGTTTCTCATCAAATTAATAAAAAAAACGCTTGCATTCTGTGCCTGGGGCCTCGAAATTCTGATGTTGTTAACAAGTATAGCTATAAACCTTTCAGCCAGAACACTTCAATATTATGCACAGAGACATTCATCTTACATTTTTTAAATTGTACTGGCTTTTGCTGATTACCCTCTTAAGAAAGATTTAATAGTGTACTGTATTCCTGCAACCAGCACTCGGGAGCAAATGAACAAGTTTATCTTGCAAATTGTGCTGGAAGCTGGGACAGTATTTCTTTAATCTGTATCAAATGTGGCCACATCTAATCAATTTTTTTTTGTTAACTAGGGACAACTACAGCATATGCCATGCCTCATTTTATATTTTAAAATCCTATCCAGTCTCATTTCCAGCAAGATGCTTGTCCGTGCTATGTTTAGGTAAATGTAAAGGTTCCCCCGCACATGCGTGCTACTCGTTTCCAACTCTAGGGGCCGGTGCTCATCTCCGTTTCAAAGCCGAAGAGCCAGCGCTTGTCCGAGGACGTCTCCGTGGTCATGTGGCCGGCATGACTAGACGCCAAAGGCGCACGGAACGCTGTTACCTTCCCACCGTAGTGGTCCCTATTTTTCTACTTGCATTTTTACATGCTTTCGAACTGCTAGGTTGGCAGAAGCTGGGACGAGTAACAGGCGCTCACTCTGCTACGCGGCACTCGGGATTCGACCCGCCAAACTGCCGACCTTCTGATAGACAAGCTCAGCGTCTTAACCCACTGAGCTATGTTTAGTGGTTTGTAAAAGGTGGTGATTCTGAATCCAAAAACGTACCTCTGCATTTCTTGGTGGCCCTCCACAGCTAGCATTGATATTTCAGACGTATGTTCAGTGTTCCATGCAGAATTAAAATCAGATTATGATGACTGCTAGCTTTAAAAAATGTATGCAGAAGAAGCCCTTGATATGCCGATATCAAATACTAAGGATGTGCCCAACACAGAAAGCTTTGACTTATCAGCTGTATAAGAGCAACTGGTTGGCTAATTTATTAAATTATTGGTCTGGTCTAGCAAATTCTTCCCACATTCTTTTGATAGGCATAGTGCTTGGTGCTTAGTCTTATTTTAGAAATCAAGCAATTTGGTTTGAACAAACAGCACAAGATTCACAACCATTGTTTGTTTATTTAATCACCAAGATCATTGATAAAAGTTTTAAAATCAATCATACAAGGATTTAAAATATATTATTTTTGTAAAAACCCAATTTTGTTCATTTTGGCCCTAGGAATAATTAACAAATTACTTCGCTTACATTTAAAAGTAGATAAAAAGTAAGAAATAGCCTCCCTGTAAATTCTACACAACTCCAGCAATTTTTGACAAAAGCATTTTGCATCCCACTTGAAGACCCCACAACTAGCCACTCATAAGCAAGGAGATCATGAACTACATGACCACAACTGAACTGGTGACTCAAAGATACAGCAGGGAGAGGTTGGTGAAACAGCAATGGACCAAGGAGAATCTGGTGAATCAACTCACCGACAGCCACACTCATCCACCACCATATCCTCATAATGTCTCAGCACCACATTGTCACTGTTGTCATAGTATAGAACGGAGATTGGGGAAAGGCGGACTGGGACACAGCAAGGCTGAGGGGTCCCTTTGGGGTCAAGCGAATGCACGATGGTTTGCAAGATGGCGTGGTTAGTGCTGTTGAGTTCCTCGGTCAGAGGGAAAGGGCATTCGCCGAGGCAGTAGTTGGCCATGTAACCCTGAGGAGCAATGATCCAATTCCCCCAACCGACTTCAGTGAAGCTGATGTACAACCGGCGGGGTTTGCAAATGTTGCTGGCAGAGACTGGCATGTAGTAAGTGCTACGCCTCTTCCTGGGGCTTTTGCACTGCCCAGGAGTGAGGGAAACCACCAACAGTGAAGTGCTGACCATGGAATCAAGACTGGAACATAAGCTGCTCTCGGTCGACGTCGGGAGGCTAATTTCAAGGAACAAGCCCAAATTCATAGATGGAGTCTGCCATTCCTTTGCCACTTTGGTCAGGTTGAAGACAAAGGACTTGTGCAGGTGGACGAAGGATTGCTCCACCAGGAGTTGGCGGCTGTAAGGATGGGTAGACATGCCACGCAAGGTCATCTGGGGAGCCTGATACAGGCTTAACTCAAAGGGATGAACTGAGCTGGAACTCTGGTACTGGTTGTGGCTGAACTGAATCTCCAGCTGGGCCAGCATCAACTGTTCTCCTTCTTCCAGAGCAGAGAAATTAAAATATAGCCGTTTTTGCAGACATATCCAACTCAGGGGCTCTTCTTGGTGGATCAAATGTCCTAGAATGGGTGTAGAAATCAAAAGCACTTTAGGACCATCAGAATGTTACCAGACAGGAAGCATTTGGGCTAAGGGGAAAAGGGAACAACAATGCCATTCACTAAACATTTAGGACCAGAATTTTATTTATTTTTAGCGCCTTAACATTTGTAATCAGTTTTCTACCTATCCCAGCCTACCACAGAGATGCAAAGTCATTCCTGGGAGGAAGAAGAAAAAAAAGAAAAAGGAAGAGATCCATTGTAAATATACAGATAATCCTTGTTTAGTGACTGCCTTGTTTATTTATAAAATTTATAGGCCACCCTTCTTACCTCAAGGTAACGATGGTTTAGCAACCATTTGCAGCTACAATGGTGATGAAAAAGCAACAGGAAGGTCAGAAATGGCAATAATATTGACGGCAGTTGCTTCTTGCTCTTTTTAATGTGCTTAGTTTCATAATTTTACCATGATTTTTTTTATGTTGTTTTTAATTTTGATTGGGAGCTGCCCAAACCTGATTATAAAATGGGGGGTCTATATAAATGTTTTAAATCAGTAAGTCTGAGGAAACTCCTTAGGCCAAGGGGTCTTGAAACTTGGCCCTTTTATGACTTGTGGACTTCAACTCTCAGAATTCCTCAGCCAGGCGTGCCTGGCTGAGGAATTCTGGGAGTTGAAGTCCACAAGTCATAAAATGGCCAAGTTTCAAAACCCCTGCCTCAGGCAGAAATACGTTTGACTGGCATACCCCAAAAGCCCCCACAGCTAAAATAACCTTCAGGTGGGGGGGAAAACAATATATGTAAAATAAAGTTTCAAAATGTTGGAAAATTAAAATACTGCCCAGAATTCATGAGCTTGTGAACCTTCAGTCATAGCATGCACTTCTCCTCTGTGCTACACAAAAACAGACAAACTTCTACAGTTTTTTTCCAGGAGGGAGGCAGCTCATTGGATCTCCAGGGGGTGGGAGTACTAAAGTGTGTGTGGGGGGGGATTCCTGAAAAAGCCCACTTCCAAGATTTAATTTGTGGCAGGCGATCTCACAGCAGGGCTGGCTGGGGAATTCTGGGAGTTGAAGTCCACACCCGTGAAAGCTGCCAAGGTTGAGAAATGCTATCACAGGCACCAGGTATAGTAGCCTTCAACCACCATTGCTTGCCCTGCTACAATTTGTTACCAGCTGCAGCTTGCAAAGGGTTGGACTACAAGACCTCTGGGGTCCCCCTTCCAGTGCTATGATTCTATGTTCTGTGTCAGGGATTTCAAACTTGGCAACTTTTCAGATTTCTGGACTTCAATTCCCAGAATTCTCCAGTCAGCATGGGGAAGTTGCCAAATTTGGAGGCCCCATTCTACGTACATCACAGAACAATAATCCAACTGGGATGTGACTTAACATGTCAGAGACCTTATTACTCTTATTTAATTTCCGCAGATGCTCTAAAGCAGGGGTGGGCAATTATTTTCCCAAGGGGCCACATCCAAAATTGGGACTGTTGTGGAGGGCCGAACTAATATGGCCACCACTACCAGAGATCAGACAGGGACAATCAAAGGGCTGGATGTGGTCTGCTCTAAAGGGCATAAACCAGGGGTTGGCAACCTCGGCTCTTTTATGATTTATGGACTTCAACTCCCAGAATTCCTGAGCCAGCCATGCTGAGGGGAAAGGGAGAAGTTTCCAAGCTGAGCCATGCTGGCTCAGGAAT
Organism: Vipera berus; assembly: GCF_964194415.1. Taxonomy (NCBI): domain Eukaryota; kingdom Metazoa; phylum Chordata; class Lepidosauria; order Squamata; family Viperidae; genus Vipera; species Vipera berus. The sequence continues at coordinate 11,045,411 of NC_138202.1, forward strand.
TCTGGGAGTTGAAGTCCACGAGTCATAAAAGAGCCAAGGTTGCCTAGCCCTGCGTCTAGAGGCTTACCACCAAATAAAAGCAACACAATAAAACATTAACATTATAAATATTAATGTTAAAATTGACTTTTAAAAACATGGCAAGGAAAGGAGGGAGCAAGATGCACCCAGGGAGGAGGTGACTGTGGGGATTTTTTTACTCTTTGGGATCCCAAAATGATAACGTTGGGGGAGTAGAGAAATAGTGCCTCTTCCCAGTATGCAATATTTCTCTATATTTTTTTAAAAAATACCTTACTGGTAGGAATCCTATTTGGAAGACTATTTTGAAATGTGGATTAATTCAGTTTAGTTTAATTTTCCATCCCCCTCCCCATTTTCTCCTTCTTGTTAAGTAAAATGGTTCAAAAGATTAGCAATTCGATTGTATTACAAGGCATTATTTTGTCACGTACAGAAATATATTGTTGTGGGGTGTGGGGTTTTTTTGTCCACTTCTTCCCCACCCCCACCCTTTGTTTTCCTCTGTGTTAATTCTTTACACAATCGCCCATTTTCCCACGGCCGCTACATTCAACACCCACACAAGTTGCAATCAAGTACGCATTCGAACGGTAACTTTTCCAAATGCAATCATTTTTTTTCCCGTACCCAGTAATTTTATCGGAAATAACTGCTCCAACCCCAACTCGGGAACAGCTGAGATGCTGCCCCGCTATTTCTAAGGGCGATTGACCCTCATTATTTTGCTGGGCATTGATTTTCCCCCATTTCATTTATTTCACGAGGCATTTTTCTGTAACTGGAAGGCTGAGAGGACGAAGCGCATTGCTCGTCAAAACAAGGAGGAACTAGCCGTCGAGAGAGAGAGAGAGAGAGAGAGAGAGAGAGAGAGAGAGAGAGAGAGAGAGAGAGAGAGAGAGAGAGAGAGAGAAAGAAAACGGGGAGCATGTAAATTTAATAAATAAGGAGCTATCTTTCTCCAAACGCGCGCCTGGGCTGCCTCTAAATAAAACCTCAGAGAGGAAAGACCCAGCGGTTCCAAGTGGTAGTGATCGTACTCGGGGTTAACCCTGGGTCAGTTTCTGGTTGATCCGTGCACGGATTCGGAGTTGAATGAGATTTAAAACAAAACCAAACCAAAAAAAAAAAGATTCCCACGCTCCGGCTTAGGAACGAAGACGCATTGCGCGCGCGCGCCCTCTCCAAACGCTTCAGCTGCTCCTTGGATTAAAAAAAAGCCGGCGGAGAGTCGAGGAGGAGTTTAAAGCGCGCTCACACGTTTCACAAATCGTCCCCGATTCCGGTTGCCCTGATCTTACCTTGGTCGGGGAATAGCCGAATGACGTTCCCGGGGACTTGAAATTCCTCCACCCAACACGGGTTCCGGGACTCCTTGGACGCCTCGCTTCTTTTCTGGAACATCTTCCAAAGCCAAGGCGGCACCGGGGCGGGCGATCTGGGGCTGGGCCTGGCCTTCAGGCCCAGGGATCTCAGGAGCACCGTTTCCTGGGGGTGCAACGCCGCCCCGACCCCCGGGAAAATCCAGAGCAGCACGCCGAGCCCCACGAGGATTCCTAAGCTCAGAGATCCCATGGGAGAAGCGAGGGTCGAGGCGTCTTTCTAGTCCGGAGAGGAAAAGCCCGGGGCGCGCTGGTTGCCTAGGCAGGGAAGGACCTTCCTGGGGACTGGAGGGAAGCCGACCTGAGAAAGGGGAGGGGAAGATCCAGCCTTTTGAGCTTTGGAGGTGGGACACCCACCCCCCACCCACCCCACCCCACCCCACCCCCGTGGTCCAAAGGGCCTCTGGGGAGGAGCAGAAGCGACCCTGAGGCAATAATGGGCAGACCTCCCCCCTCAGCAGGGATGGCTTTCAGGTAAGAGTGGGGAGGAGGCTTCCTCTGATGCCCTCAGGCCACAAGCCACCAACAGATAACTCTTTAGCTACCAACGTCCATGGAGATTCTCAGTCATCCAGGTCATGGTTATCCCAAGGGTGTTTTTTCAGGAGGCAACTGGACTTGGAAGACGTTTCGCTTCTCATCCAAGAAGCTTCTTCAGCTCTGACCGGATGGTCAGTCTTTAGCTATCAATGTAAAACAAAAAAAACGAAACAAACCTTAATCTCTGAAGATGGGGTTTCGAGTTGGAAGGGACCTTGGAGGTCTTCTAGTCCAACCCCCTGCTCACACCGGAAGCCCTATACTATTTCAGACAAATGGTCGTCCAAGCTCTTTCTTAAAAACCTCCAGTGTTGGAGCACCCACAAGTTCTAGTGGAAAGCCATTCCATGAATTGTTCTCACCGTCAGGAAAAATTTCTCTTTAGTTTTAGGTTGATTCTCTCCTTGATTAGGTTGCACCCGTGGCTTCAGAACAAGAAGCAATGGATAGAAACGAATCAGGGAGAGAAACAACCTCAATTAATCCACCATTAACCCATCAATCATAGTACCTATTTAAAAATGCTTTCCGTAGGGTTGGCCCGTGGCTATGTGCTGACACCACACGGGCCCTTTCCTTGGCAAAAAGAGTGTTGGCTGGGACCCTGGTGGTGTCCCAGCCAGTTACAAAAGCAGATGAGGAAAGCATGTAACCAGGATGCAAGGCTTGGATTTAACCTTGGTGTATTACGTCCATGGGGATTCTCAATCATCCAGGTCATGGTTGTCCCAAAGGTGCTTTTTCCAAATGGAAACTGGACTTCCTTGGTTTTTTTTCTTTGAAACTGTTTCACTTCTCATCCAAGAAGCTTCTTCAGTTCAGAAGAGATGCGAAATGTTTTCAAAGGAAAAAAAAAACAACCCAAGAAAACTTGGTTATTTGAGCTTGCCGGCTTGGACTGAGGGATTGGGATCTTTTTAAATTTTAAATTTTTAGAATGTGTTTTACTTGTTAGGGCTATTTAATTTAATTTAATTTAAACTTTGCATGTTGTATATTGTATATTGTGTTTTAATTGCCCTGTACACCACCCCGAGTCTTTCGGGAGAAGGGCGGTATATAAATCCAAACAAACAAACAATAAATAAATAATAAATAAAGTAAGTAAGTAAGTCCAGATGATTGACAATCTCCGTTTAGACATAATACACCAAGGTTAAAGCCAAGCTTTGCATCCTGGTCACATGCTTTCCTAACCAAGAGACCCCAATATACGTTTGGGACTTCTTAATTTTCTTTATGGCTTGGCCAGTTTGTGACCAGTGCATCCTGTGAAGAGTCTGGTCTAATGATTAAGGCACCAGGCTAGAAACTGGGAAGCTGTTAGCCCCACCTTAGGCATGAAAGCCAGCTGGGTGACTTTAAACTAGTCCCTTTCTCAGCCCAAACCACCTCACCTTACAAGCTTATGGGGAAAATAGGAGCAAAGAGTACCAAGTATGTTTTGCCACCTTGGGTTACCTAATAAAAATAAGGTGGGAGAAAAATGAACCTGGGTCCAGTGTCTGATGTGAAAATAAAGCCCTTAAAATGCTGATGAAACCTTTGAAGAACTTTGAAGCTGTTTTTTTTTTGGAAATGCAGAGTGTGCTTGAGGCTGTTGCTTTACTTTGCAAGTTGCTGGCTTCCTGCATTTATCTTTCATTCAGATAATCTTAAAAAGAGATTAGATAGGTTACATTGAGGATCCTGGAGGGATAATAAGATCTTGTGGAAACTTTACACCCTAATAATGCTATGATTGGATTAAGCATTTGCAAATCGCAGTCCATTTAGATATACAGAACATCATCCTGAAGAAGGAAAAATTTACATACGTACAGTTGTGGCAGAAGGGAAGGAGACCAGGGTTAAGAAAAGAGAGTGAAGAAAGGAAAAAACGCTCGGTAAGAAAGCTGCAGGCATATTGCAGAGACTTGTCCAAATCCAGCCATTCTGGAAGGATTTTGTGAAGTCAACTGTTGTGAGAAATGTGCTGCAGTGAACGTTGATTTATTGACTAGCTAGAAGATCATTGCCTTTTCTATACAGGCCTTTCTTCCTCTTTTTCACAACAACAACCACAGTAGTTTCTTTACAACCCTGACCTTGCCTGAAGGGGGAAGTACATCCATTTGCATTAGAAAGGCCGTTTTGCCTTCCATTTAGCTTTTGCTGAACAAGGATTAGAGACATTAACAAATAGAAAGGGTTTAACCCACAGCAGTCCTAATTTTTATATTTCTTTTTTTTTATCATATTGTTAAGCCAAACCTGGCCCTTTTATGACTTGTGGTTTTCAACTCTGGGGATTTCAATTCTGGGAATTGAAGTCAAGTCATAAAAGGCCCAAGTTTGAAGACCCCTGTTATAAGCTGTCCAGAGATGCCCCAGATAACGAAATGGGCGGTATATAAATTAATTAATAATTATTAGTCCTACGGCAGGAAGTGGTAACCTGAGATTGCATCGTAGCTCTCTTGCAATATTGCTTCCAGCTATATTTTTCTTCAAAGGCTTGACATCATGAAAAGTGAAAACTTAACCTCTAAAAATGGATCACCCCAAACTCAAGAGAAAAATAAAGTCTCCCGTTTCATCTGGCCATGTTTATCATTCCTCCCCCCCCCTCCCCCATCTTTCTAAAAAGAAATTAAAACATCCCTCTGCCCCCAGATGTTCGCCCAAACCGGCCAGTGACTTTCAGAAACTTGGCTGGTGTCTAAATCACATGTAGTTTAAGATTTCAAGCAAGGACATATTGCATCTCTTCCTCCATTTTCCCCCCTCACAATTATCCTATGAGGTAAGTTGGAGGGGGAGGGAAGGAGGCAGGTAGCTGAAGTTTCTGCAGCCTCTAGGGTTGAGAACAGATTGCAACGTGCACCTCCCATTTCCTAGTCCAGCATCTTTTCTGATCCACCTCACAGCCTCTGAAAGGAATTCTTGCCCACCTTGATGTCTCCGGAAATGCCATTTTGAGGCCTCCCCCTTTCTGGGGCCATGAATCTTCACATCCCCCTGATGCAACCCGTTCCCATGCAAAAAAAGTGCCCTAGTTATGCACTTCAAAGCCCTTTGCTGCCGTAATCTTGCAGACTGCGAATTTGCTACTCCTCCACCCTTTTTCATCTAATCTATTTTACCTAACCTTTGCAGACATCAAAGTCAGGATTTTTTTTCCATCCTGTGGAAGTCTCACCCCACCCCCCAAAAATCCTGTTAACCTCTGCCCTTGGGGCCCTTGTGTGGTTCTGTCCCCAAAGCATAGTTGCAGCCAGCTGCACCAGTATTTTGGGTTGGTTGAAGGGGCTGTGGAGGGATGCCAGTTTTGTGGGGTTACAGATGTTCCTACCAAGTCACAGAGCTTATGTGATCTATTGGTGAAGTAAGAATGCTTTTTAAAAATCTTGTGTTCAGGCATGAAACTCTTTGGGCCACTTCACAGGGCTGATGTGAAGATAAAGGCAGAGCAGGAAAGAACTTTGTGCCTGAGCAGTGTGATATATCCAAGCATTAGCTGGATTCAGTGGCAAAGGTGCTCCAGTATGGTAGAAATGAGGAGATCCAGGTTGAAGTCCCTCCTCCAACCTCAGGTGTTCATTGGCTGATTTTGGGACAGTCCCTCCTTCTCAGCCAATCAGATGTAGTAGGGCAGAGGATTCAAATCCTTCTCAAGTACAGGTTAAACTCACACATTCAGCACAGTCTACCTCACAAAACTGTTGCGATAAAACACACACACACACACACACACAATCTGCCTTGAGCTCTTTTTTAAAAAATCTAGGATATGAATCGTCTATGGAGATTCTCAAGTCATCGAGGTCATGGTTGTTCCAAAGGTGCTTTTTCCAAAAGACAACTGGACTTCCTTGGGGCGGTTTTTTCCTTTGAAAATGTCTCGCTTCTCGTCCAAGGAGCTTCTTTAGTTAAGAACTTTAAAACTGAAAAAACGTCTTTGGATGAGAAGCAACACCCCCCCCCCCAAAGAAATCCAGTTGCCTTTTGGAAAAAAACAAATTTGGGATAGCATGTGAATTGAATAATTGTATCACTTGCAAATGTTGTCTATGATGGGTGCAGAGATGCAGCTTTGGCTGCACCATGTTGCACTTGTTTTAACCTTTGGAAACATTCCAAAATTTTATTCATCCCCCCCCCCATTTTCCAAGTGTAACACTAACATTCTGCCATTTTAACCTCTTAGCAGCCCTGTAATGGGGAGAAACGGAGAAATTCCATAGCTGTGGATAAACAAATGTTCATCTTTAAGCACAACTCAATGCCTTCATGCTGACAAGAGCATTCTGGTGTGAAAGGGGAAATTCTAAATTCTAAGTATGGCTTAAATCACAGCAGATGGCAGCAATTTCATTGGTTGCAAAAAAAAAACCCCAAATGTAACTATCTAGGTTAAAAACCTAGCTGTTTGAGGGGAAAAAACACCAGAAAAGCAATGGTAAACCACTGCTAAAAAACTTTGTATTTTGGCAAGCGTGATCTTAGAATCTTTCCATTTTAAAAATCATACTGAACTATATACTTGATTCATTTTAACTGCATGTATATTCAGTGGAAGCAAAGTTAATTCTTGGCCTTGCTGCGCCCACGACTTTTTATCTGTCCCCTTCCTACTTGCCTTTGCATTAAATGTGGGTCATAGCCCGTTGTGTATTGGGAGTCCTCGACTTATGACCATAATGGAGCCTGACCATTACAGTTGGAAGTCATGATGACTGTTAACTGAAGCATCCGTGTAATCACCTCAATTACGATCCTTCCGTCTCTATACTCTCCCTGATGAGGTCATTAAATGAATGTGTGGGTCATTAAGTGGAGTATGGGGTACCTTGGGGAGGCCTAGCGCAGGCCTTGCTCTGGGCTTCCTCCATCCCAAAAAACCCCGTGCTCCGCTTCCCTTGATCCTTCCCTTTGGCGGTCATCACAGACCCGTTGGGCCTGCTTCTCATGCCACTGGGCCCCATACCCAATTCAATGTGGCTGCCTCAGAAATGGCAGTCGCTTTCAGGATCACATCATGAGGCCCAGCAACGGAACCGCCTGTCCTCCTTCCTTAAGCCCAGCTCTGGAGATCTTTCAAGTTAAGCAAGGGAGAGGGTGTGGGGCCTAGTAGGATGGGAAGCAGGCCCAAGGCCTGTAGGGATCTGGTGTGGGGGGAATAACGGGTAGGCAGGAAGGTGCTTGTAGCATCCGCTACGGGCAGTTGTAAGAGAAAAGAACTGCGTGAGTGCTGCAGTGGCTGTTAACATGAGATTCAAGGTGCTAGTAATGGCGTTCAAAGCCCTCCATGGCATGGGGCCGGAGTACCTCAGGGAACATCTGCTGCCGGCATCAAGCTCCCTGCGCCCTGTGCGTTCCCACAGAGAGGGCCTCCTCAGGGTGCCACCGGTCAGAGAATGCCGTCTGGTGGCCCCCAGGGGGAGATCCTTCTCTGTGGGCGCCCCGGAGCTATGGAACCAGTTACCGGTTGAGCTCCGGACGGCGCCCGATCTGCGCTCCTTTCGCCGCGATCTGAAGACGTTTTTGTTCGAACAAGCCGGCCTGGCCTGAGGGGGGATTGGTGGGGTTTTTTATCATTTTTATTGGGGTTTTTATTATGTATCAATTGTATTTTAATCGGGCATGCATTTAATTATTTTTTAATTTTTGTAAATTTCTGTGTTTTATTCTTGCCCTGTACACCGCCCTGAGTCCTTCGGGAGAAGGGCGGTATAGAAATGATAATAAATTAAATTAAATTAAATTAAACATTGGGACCAGCTTTTAAGTCACTTTTTTATTGGGGGGGTGTCCATTGTAACTTCGATGGTTGCTAACCGACTGGTTGCAAATCAAGGACTATCTGTATGTCTGCATGTAAATTATATATACCTATTATATATAAATGGTGTATGCAATTTACGAAAAAGTAAAAAAAAAGGAATACGAACTATCTGTCCCTGTTGTTGTTGTTAGCTGCAAAGTCGTGTCCGACCCATCGTGACCCCATGGACGACGTTCCTCCAGGCCTTCCTGTCCTCTACCATCTTCTGGAGTCCATTTGAGCTCACAACTACTGCTTCAGTGACTCCATCCAGCCACCTCATTCTCTGTCGTCCCTTTCTTCTCTTGCACTCAATCTTTCCCAGCATTAGGCTCTTCTCCAGTGAGTCCTTCCTTCTCATTAGGTGGCCAAAGGATTTGAGTTTTAGCTTCAGGATCTGGCCTTCTAAAGAGCAGTCAGGGTTGATCTTCTCTAGGACTGACCGGTTTGATTGACTTGCAGTCCAAGGGACTCGCAGGAGTCTTCTCCAGCACCAGAGTTCAAAGGCCTCAATTCTTTGGCGCTCAGCCTTTCTTATGGTCCAGCTTTCACTGCCATACATTGCAACTGGGAAGACCATTGCCTTGACTATACGCACTTTTGTTGACAGGGTGATGTCTCTGCTTTTTAGTGTGCTGTCTAGATTTGTCATGGCTTTCCTCCCCAGGACCAAGCGTCTTTTAATTTCTTGGCTGCAGTCCCCATCTGCAGAGATCTTGGAGCCCAGGAAAATAAAATCTGTCACTACCTCCATTTCTTCCCCATCTATTTGCCAGGAATTGAGAGGGCCGGATGCCATGATCTTGGTTTTCTTAATGTTAAGTTTCAACATTCTATGACGCTGGAAGATGAGCCCCTCACTCCCTGGCCTATGCTTTTATTTCCAAGAATTCCCTATGGATCTTCTTGAAAGGTAAAATGGCGTAGGTGGTTGCAGTCCTGTCTGGAAATGTTCCTCCAGGAGCAGCCAGAAGAGGGTGGCCAGGGTCAGCCTCACTCGTTTGCCTTCTAGAAAATGGGTGGGATGAGAAAGGCAAATCTCAGCAGCTTTTTTTTAATGAATCGGCAAGGCCATTTTGTGAGGGCTCTATGACAATTCACCACGGCCAACTTGCTGCGGGACAAAAGTTACACTAATATTGAAGAAATGGTGGAATAGAATCATTAAAAGAAAGGATGGAAAAGGAGGGACAGAACGAAATGTGAATGGCAAAAAATTATTTTTTAATTTTTTTAGAAAATAATTAAAGAGAATTGTTAAATTGTTCCGCAGTGAGTTGATTATGGCAAGTTGTCCCATTCCCTTTGTGAGAGCAGCCACAGCATGCTCCAAATAGTATTTCTCAACCTTGGCAACTTTAAGATGTGTGGACTTCATCTCCCAGAATTCCACAGCCAGTATGACTGGCTGTGGAATTCTGGGAGTTGAAGTCCACACATCTTAAAGTTGCTAAGTTTGAGAAACATTGCTCTAAACCTTCTGGATATAGTAGCTCATTATAAAAAAGTAGATTCTATCTAAGACTGGGATGTCCAGGGAGAAAAGTGCCAAAAATTACAAGTGTCCACCATCATGCAATTGAAACCTGTTATATTATGGTTTGGATTTTTAAAAAAAGGTGGTGGTGGTAGAACTTCAATCACATGATTATAGCCGCCCTGAGTTTTGTGACATAATATCTTCCATCACCAGCACACATTTTTCCCTGTTTCTCCATCTTGGCAAGTTTAAAATGTGTGGACTTCAACTCCCAGAATTCCTCAGCCAGCATGGTTAAAAAACACAACCCAATCCAACATTTTAAGTGGCACCAAGGAAAAATCACCCAGGAGTGAGATATCAGCTCTGCCTGCTTGCAGTTTCCTGTTCTCTCACATTCCAAGTTATCTCTCAATTTTGAGAGATAGACTGCCTCTGACAAGAGAGGAACCACTCTGCCTGAAATGAACGGTACTGATAGGGGATTCTGGGAATCGGGGGTTGTCCAATGGAAGGACGGGCAAAACTGTAAGTAGACTGGTGCGTCACCCATCATGTAACTATAAATATTTCTATATTTTTTTTAAAAAAACCCTCTTTTCAAACACAATTCAGAAAACATCACCGTCTTGTGAATCCAAGCCTTATTTTATATACAACCTATCCAATACACAGGTTAGACAAAACACCATCACTGCCATTTTCATCTCCCAACTGTAACCAAGGGCAGGGAAACAAACAAACAAACATGGTTTAGAAAAGGGATGAAAGTGCCGCAGGGCATTGTGGGATACTCCTTTTCAAGCCCTATTTGCAAGGCTGAAAATTCATCGATTCGCACATGTGCTTTTCACTCTTCCACCATCGCTTTGGCCAGCTGGACATTCTGAAGGGATTTCCCCCCCCCCCACTTATTTCCTCTTAACCAATTAGGAATCCTTAACCCATGGGGGGGGAACAGTTCTGCCTTTTAGGGGGCACCACAGAGAAGGCCCTGCTGGGAAGAAGCCACAGAAAACTATGACAGTTCCTCATCCCCTCCACCCTGGTGGGAGCTTTTCATACTACTAGGCACTATTGAGCCACCAGAAGGGGGAAGCAGCTACTCTTGTGTGTGAATGCCATGCTCCAACCTGACGGGGCCAAATGACGCATGGTGGGCCTCCTCCTACTTCCAGCGCCATCACTGTTAATGGAAATTCAGCTTGAATTCCCCAACTCCAAGGGGCTTCAAAAAGAAAATGTGTAAAATGCTCTCCAATTAGCGCTTAGTTGTCAATTCCGGGCGGGAAAGTGTGGCAGCTCTGTAATTCTTCGGTTCACCCCTGAACAGGCTGGAGTTTGAATGAAGGGGTCCTGGCAGCTTCGGCTCTGCGCAAGTGTGGTCCCGCGAGTGCCTCTACAACCGCTTGTCTTTCACAATGCCATTCATCAGATGGTTTCTGCAGAGGAGAAACAAAGGGACAAGTAGTGGGAAACCCCCCCAGCTTTTTCTATTCTGTTGGGCCACCAGACCATTGGCCTTGGGTGTGGCTATGCAGATGAGCGGGCGTGGCCCTGCACTCCCCTAATCCAAGCAGTCCTTGACTTACAACCACAGCTGAAACCAGAAAGTCAGTCACTAAGCAATGCAGTTGTTGAGTCATGCCTGATTTAATACCTTTTTCTGCCATCGTCCTAAAGCCAATTTGGCCTCTCCCACTGAGCTGTTTGTTGGAGGCCCCCTTGGAAAATTGTATGTAGCAATAGCAATAGCACTTAGACTTATATACCGCTTCACAGTGTTTGCAGCCCTCTCTAAGCGGTTTACTGAGTCAGCTTATTGTCTCCCAGCAGTCTTCATTTTACCAATTTCGGAAGGATGGAAGGCCGAAGTCGACTTTGAGCCGGTGATCACATGACTTTGGGATGCTCCAAATGTCGTAAGTACATGCCCATTGCCAAATGCCTGAATTTTGATTACAGGACAACTGGAACACTCTGATGGTCGTAAGTGCAAGGATTGGTCATAAGTCACTTTTTTCAGTGCCATTTTAATTTCAAACAGTTGTTATATGAATGGTCATAAGTCGAGGACTACCTGTTCATGATGGCAGCTGGGACCGGGAACGCTATTGCTAAGTGAGGCAGAGATAAAACACAACCTCATACGACTGTGCTGCTTAGCGATGGCAGTTCCAGCACTTCACGCTGCTGTCCTTAAGCAAATTCCATGCCGTCGTTAAGCGCAACATCCTGTTGCCTGCTACCAGCTTCCCCACTGATTTTGCTTATTGGAAGCTGGCAGTTAAAAGTCTCAAATGGCAATCATGTGACCTCGGGGATGCTATGACTTAAATACATTTGAGGACTGATAGTAAGTCCCATTCATTCAGTGCCACTGTTAAGTCTGTTAAGTGATTGTTAAGCAAGGACTATCTGTAAGGACTTTATTCCCCAAAAGTGCTTCAGGCACAGGACAGAAACTAAAACAGGCTTTATTAAATCTGAGATTTAATTACTAAATTAAATAAGTACTTGGCATATATTTTAAAATGCTCCCCCCCTTCTACCACCTCAGCCTCAATATTTTAGAAAGGCGTTTATTTAATCGAAGCCTTGCAATAAGATGGTTTTAAAGAAACACATTTCAAATTGTAATGAAACCTTGAACTCATGGATTGCTGATGCTACACAGGACATCGTTTTCAATTTCCTTGCAGATGGCATTTAATGAATGATTATGAATAATGGACACCCCTTCCCCACTTATCTGCACAAGTAATCCTCAACTTCCTGACAGTTAGAGCAATTAACCAGTGGAACAACCTGCCTCCAGAAGTTGTGGGTGCCCCCATCACTGGAGGTTTTTAAGAAGACACTGGACCGCCATTTGTCCGAAATCGTATAGGGTTTCCTACCTGAGCAGGGGGTTGGACTAGATGACCTCCAAGATCCCTTCCAACTTTATTATTATTGTTGTTACTACTACTACTACTTTGTAAAAGGTAAAGGTTCCCCCACACATGCATGCTAGTCGTTTCCAACTCTAGGGGCCGGTGCTCATCTCCGTTTCATAGCCGAAGAGCCAGCGCTTGTCCGAGGACATCTCTGTGGTCATGTGGCCGGCATGACTAGACGCCAAAGGCGCACGGAACACTGTTACCTTCCCACCATAGTGGTCCCTATTTTTCTACTTGCATTTTTACGTGCTTTCGAACTGCTAGGTTGGCAGAAGCTGGGACGAGTAACAGGTGCTCACTCTGCTACGCGGCACTCGGGATTCGACCCGCCAAACTGCCGACCTTCTGATCGACAAGCTCAGCGTCCTAACCCACTGAGCCACCGCGTCCCTACTTTACAACCATTCAGTGACCGCTGGAAATTAGAACAGCACTGAAAAGTGACTTACAACTGTTTTTCACACTCACAACTGTTGCAGCATCCCGATGGTCACAGGATCAAAATTCAGATGCTTGGCAACTGGCATTATGACGGCTGCAGTGTCCCTGGGGTCATGTGATCCCCTTTTGCAACCTTCTGACAAGCAAAGTCAATGGGGAAGCCAGATTCACTAAACAACTATGTTACTGACTTAACAACTGCAGTGATTCACTTAACAACTGCGGCAAGAAAGGTTGTTAATGGGGGAAAACCCCAATTTAGCAATGGAAATTTTGGGTTCACTTGTGGTCTTGAGTCGAGGGCAACCTATATATCGTAGCTGTACATGTGTATCCATAAATATAAGTATATAACTGAGTATTTTTTAAAATGGAGATATATATTTATTTCTTACCATTGGTCGGAATGGGTGGATGAAATGTAGCTAATTTGCAATATGTTTAACAGCAGAAGGTTTATTAGTGTTAGTGTTAGTGATGACTTACAAAGCCCTTCATGGCATGGGTCCGGATTACCTACGGCAACACCTGCGGCCGGCGTCAACTTCCCTCCGTCCAGTGCGCTCCCACAGAGAGGGCCTCCTCAGGGTGCCACCGATCAAAGAATGCCGATTGGTTACCCCCAGGGGGAGAGCGTTCTCTGTGGGCGCGCCAGACCTATGGAACCGCTTGCCGGTTGAGCTCCGGATGGCCCCCGACCTTCGCTCCTTCCGGCGCGATCTCAAAACCTTCTTTTTCGAACAAGCTGGCCTGGTCTGACGGGATGGGGTTGGGTTTTTATAAATAGTTTTAATTTTAATATGTATTAATTTATGGGCATAATGGTTTAATGGCTTTTTAATTTTTGTATTCTGTTTTTTTATTATGTATTGCCCTGTTCACCGCCCTGAGTCCTTCGGGAGAAGGGCGGTATACAAATTAAATTATTAAATTAAATTAAAATTAATTAAATTAATCTAGGAACTGGCGCTATTAGGAAAAGCAACTGATTTGTTGATGACACACCGCAACATCCATCAAACGGGTACCAACATAGAACTAAGCACCCACCTAGAGAGGACCAATCAAGAACTAAGGAGAAACTTCCTAACAGTGAGAACAATTAACCAAGTGCAACAGCTTGCCTCCAGACGTCGTGGGCGCTCCATCACTGGAGGCTTTTAAGAGGAGAATGGACAGCCGTCTGTCTGAAATGAAATAGGGTCTCCTGCTCGAGCAGGGGGTTGGACTAGAAGACCTCCAGGGTCCCTTCCAACTCTGTTATTGTTATTCTGGTCCCTTGGATGCAGAACCTCCCGCAGGCAGCAGACGGAGAGATAAGGGAAGGGCACTAGTAACATGAATGGAACAGAAGGGACAGTTCATAATTCATAAGGTCCATGCCTGAAATACATAAGGCCTCAATCCAAGGCATGTGCGGTGTATTTGGATCCTGAGATAGCTGTCGATGTACGTCAATTCTGCCTTTCAGGAAAAGCGTAAAGAGGGCTGAGTCTTTGGCTCCGAGTTACAGGCTTTCCACCACTTGGCATTTCTCCTACATGTGCTTAATCCTCTCTGTTGCCCAATTCTCCATTCCATTCTGCAAGTCTGTCTTTGGCTAGGTCACTCAGAGAGATTTCTGCTCATATTATTTTAGGCTTTCCTGCTTAACCTAACAGACCCAATGACTGGTTTCCCCCAACTGCTTTTATTTACGGCAGAGCGAAATTGAATCTCTGGTTTTTAATTTTGAGGTTGCGTACGGTACTATTAAATTTTACCGTTTTTTTAAATTTATTTTTATTTATTTATTTTAATTCCATTTATATCCTGCCCTTCTGCGAAGACTCAGGGCGGCTTACAAGCTTAGCAGTAGCCTTCATTCTATGTATATGCCTGCTTATTAGGGCTTTCACACACACCCCAAGCGGCATTATTACAAAGTCAGCTTAATTGCCCCCAACAATCTGGGTCCTCATTTTACCTACCTCGGAAGGATGGAAGGCTGAGTCAACCTTGAGCCTGGTGGGATGCGAACCTGCACTAATTGCAGACAGCTGGTGTTACTTAAGGAGGCATTAGCCCACTGCTCCACCAAGGCTCTATAAAATTACTTTCTGAGTAAGAGATGCCGACAGCATTTGCTTCCCTGTTCACCTGCTCCATTATTTGCAGCAACTCTGTCACTAAAAAAACTTCGCAGGCTGTTTCCTATTAAGTGCCTGCCTGAGAAAGACGAAGGGCACTCGAAACTGATTCTATTCTTGGTCCTCCCTCCAAGAAGTTAAAAGCCTCAAATAAGGTTGTGAAGTCCATTGCTCTTAAGTCAGTGTTTCTCAGCCTCAGCAACTTCAAAGCGATGTGGACTTCAATTCCCAGAATTCCCCAGACAGCCTTAAAGTTACAGAGGTTGAAAAACACTATCTTTCTCCCCCTCCCCCCCTCAAAAAAAGGGACCTAAAGTATTGGAGGGAATCTGGGCAGAGCTAGATTCTGTAATTCGCAATGGAAGGGATGCTTTTTATGGAGCTTTATCAGTCTATATAGATTCATTCTTCCTCGCTATTTCTTCTTTCTGTGCAGAAAGAACCGTATTTGCAACTAAGTTTGGAGAACTTTTAGTTGTATTGGACCTGGGGTGTTGCTAAGGGCATTATCTGGAGGAACTGGGAAAGTACTGGCATTCGTTCTCTACATGGGGCTGCCGCGAGAATGCAGCCGCGAGAGTTGTGTTGGGAGTCTCCCGATACTCCCATGTTACACCCCTGCTCCGCGAGCTGCATTGGCTCCCAGTTGTCTTCCGTGTGAGATTCAAGGTGCTGGTAATGACCTACAAAGCCCTTCATGGCATGGGTCCGGAATACCTCAGGGAGCACCTGCGGCCGGCATCAACTTCCCTCCGCCCAGTGCGCTCCCACAGAGAGGGCCTCCTCAGGGTGCCACCGGTCAAAGAATGTCGACTGGTGGCCCCCAGGGGGAGGGCGTTCTCTGTGGGCGCCCCGGATTTATGGAACCGTCTTCCGGTTGAGCTCCGGATGGCACCTGACCTTCGCTCCTTCCGGCGCGACCTAAAGACCTACCTGTTTGAACAAGCCGGCCTGGCCTGATGGGTGATGGGTTTGGGTTTCATTGCTTTTTATGTATTTTAACTTATTGTTATAGTTCTTGGGCATCTTGTTTAATCTCTTTTAATTTTTGTATTCTTGTCTTTTAACATGTATTGCCCTGTTCACCGCCCTGAGTCCTTCGGGAGAAGGGCGGTATACAAATAAAATTATTATTATTATTATTATTATTATTATTATTATTATTATTATTATTATTATTATTATTATTATTATTATTATTACTGATATTAAGGACAGGATTCAAGTCGTAACTTAGCTGTTTCTGTATGCCACTCAGAAGCAACTGACTAGCCGTTGTTAGGAGGAGGAAACCGAGGGAAAAGAACAGAAATCCATCGCTTCTACACATCCTTACCCTTCCTTCCAAGAGTTGTGGAGATGAAGCTCCCTGCCTGTCTTCTTAGAGGTAGCATCAGCGTCATATTCCCGTACATCCTTCACCTCCTGCACTTCTCCCAGCAAAACCTTGGCCACAAAAAGGACGATGTACTGCCGAGAGGAGAAGGGGAGAACCAATCAGCTGGCTGGATCACAGATTTTCCCATCAGGCTTTTTGGCCTCTTACCTGCTTCAACAGCCTGCCGGATTAACTTAGCCTATGGCAGGGGTCAGCAACCTGAAACAGTGAAAGAGCCACTCGGAACCGGTTCCCTCACAAAAGGAAAAACTGGGAGCCGCAAAAAATGTGTGCGCATGTGCGTACATGCGTGCATGCGCAGAACAGGGTTTGACTGAAGAGTGGAGCCAAGGCGAGATATGCACCTACCCTGCATATTTGAATTGATTGGTTGAACTTTTTTAGTCCCACTTTTTTTTTTTTTGGACTGCACATGGCAGAGGACTGGGAGCCGCAGGAGACAGCTGAAAGAGCCGCATGCGGCTCCAGAGCCGCGGGTTGCAGACCTGTGGCCTATGGGGATATCCATTCCCAGATTCAGATCTACATTCAATGGTACGGAGATTCTCTTAGCCTAGCCCAGGGGTAGGCAACCTTGGCTCTTTTATGAGACTCGTGGACTTCAACTCCCAGAATTCCTGAGCCAGCTACGCTGAGGGGAAAGGGAGAGGTTTCCAAGCTGAGCCATGCTGGCTCAGGAATTCTGGGAGTTGAAGTCCACGAGTCTCATAAAAGAGCCAAGGTTGCCTTCCTCTGGCCTAGCTAATTTCACAGGGCTGAAGCGAGGATAATGTGTGATCCGGAGAAAACTGGATCAAAGGCCAGACACATGTCAGGTTTCTTTCTCTGGGAACAGTAGTTCTATGTAAAACCATGTGAATTTAAAACAACTGACCGATGCAATAAAAACAGTATACTACAGGTAGCCCTCAACTTACAACAATTCTTTTAGTGACTAGTCAAAAGTTACAACAGCACTGAAAAAAAAGTGACTTAGGACCATTTTTTTCACACTGACGACCGCTATAACATCCCCATGGTCACCTGAACAAAATTTGGATGCTTGGCCACTTCTTCATATTTATGATGGTTGCAGTGTCCTGGGATTGTGTTGATCCCCTTTTGAGACCTTCTGACAAGCAAAGTCAAAGGGGAAGCCAGATGCACTTAACAACCAGGTTAACTTAACAAGTGCAGTGATTCACTTAACAACTGTGGCGAGGAAGGTCATAAAATGGGGCAAAAACTCACTTAACAACTGTCTCGCTTGGCAACAGAAATGGGCTCAATTGTGGCTGTAGGTCAAGGACTACCTGTAAAAGGCCCATGAAGAGCACAATTATATTTAATAGGACTACACCACGCACACAAAAGCACACACACAAGCTCTCTCTCAGGACCTTGGAAGCACGCCTTCTCTGTGGCAGTGCCTACCCTCTGGAAAAAGGTTCCCGCCAAAATCTGTGTCATTTAGAACAGCCAAAAAGCCATAAGTTCTTCACCCAGGCTATAGAGCAGGGAGGGAAACTTATCTATTTCTTGTTAATTTTATGGTAATTTCTTGGTTCACTTCTGTAAGCCACCCCGAATCACTGAGAGTTGGGTAGCATACAAGTTAATAAATATTTTTTTTATTATTACTGGAGTTCAGCAGATGTGTAGGATCTCGGCCCCAAGAGGGGTAAAATGAATATAGAGTTTGTAGCAGATATTCTCAATAGTGGCCCCAAAGTGCTGGAACAACTGGCTCCTAATGATGCACCTTGTGCTGGACCAGATTGTAGCTAGCTTAGGAATTAAGAACTGTGTTAGAGCATTTAGCATTTAAAGGGTTAACGCTCTTTGCTTAAGAGATGGCTTCTGGGAAATGTAGTCTAGTTGTTAGTTAGTCCTATATCTTAGCTAGTCAGTGGGAAGAGCCTCAACGTTTATTACAGGACATCCTGGCTACTGTGCCAGGGTTTTTTGTCATCTCTGCATGAATCTTAGCCACGAGCTTCATATCAGCATGTAACATTTACACAGGATGGGGAAATCCATTATTCTTTTACCTATGCGATGGGTCCAGATTACAACCTGTATTCCGGAAGAACCTCTGCTGTAACCGTGAGAACCTCTGCTGATTTGAGGATGCCTGAGAATAAAAGTAATTTGCATGATCTATCCACTGAGTTAATTTTTCCCTGTTTCACGTGGAACCCAGCAACGCTCTCTGCATGGGACAGGACACACCTGATTCCTTTGCTAATAACCATCCACACAATGGATAAAATGATTATGTTTAGTTGAATTTTTACATGTTTAGCAGTGACTTTTGTCTGGAAGTCTACTTTGCTGACCTGGATTTATCAATGCAGATAGCTTTGGATGTTACTGCATTTTCTGCTTGTAAATCACTCAGAATCTTTAGAAAGGAGATGTATAAAGCCATGCATATCCCCTCCTTTATTTGAGGAATCAAATTAGTGTGTGTGTGTGTGTGTGTGTGTGTGTGTGTGTGTATATTTATTTTTTCCTACAACAATCCCTCTGAAGTAGGCTGGACTGAGGCCCCAATTATCTCAGGAGCTTCCCTGGCTGAAGGGAGTTCAAACCTGAGTCTTCCCAATCTTAATCGGCACCTTCACCACTACAAGTAGTCCTCAACTTACAACAATTGAGCCATGGTTGTTAAGCAAATCACTATAGTTGTTAAGTGAATCATCCCAGCTAGCTCCCTAGGTGTTGTGATTCAGTGTCAGCCTGTGCTCCCAGCAACTGAGTCCGATGAATCTGAGGAGGAGGAGGAGGGCTTTGGAGAGCCTTCGGTGTCGGAGGGAGGCTCTGATGCACTGCAGGACTCTCAGCCTGGCCCCTCCAGTCGTGTTCCTCATGAGGCTCAGCTGTGTGAGGAGGAGGTGTTGGACTCAGAAGAGTCACAGCTGAATCTGTTCAGAGATGCTAGAAGCAGAAGGCAATCCAGCAGAGCAGAGCAAATCAATGAGGCAACTCAGTGAGAGGAGCAAAAGGGAGTGAGAAGCCATGCCTTGGGACTGATAATAAAAGGGGAAGGTGTGGACGGGGCTGGTTGCTGAAGGCAACCATTTGGAGACATACTAAGGGAATCCTGGTCTGTTCTTGCTAATCTGTTTGACTCTTGTTTGTTAACTCGTTTCATATTTTGAATCATTTATTGAAGGAAATATTCTGTTGCCTTTTTGTTTGAACTATAAATAAATTTGGGTTGGTTTTTTCCAGCCTATTGATTGTTTAAAGGAAGAAGGGGTTGTCCCTGACACACAAACAGGGCTGGTCGTAGGCTGAAACAGAACACTAGGAAACATATAAGGAACGGTTGCTAGAATTGGGTATATCTAGTTTAATGCAGAGAAGGACGAGGGGGGACATGATAGCAGTGTTCCAATATCCCAGGCGCTGCCAGAAAGAAGAGAGCCAAGCTATTCTCCAAAGCACCTGAAGGCAGGAGAAGAAGCAACGGATGGAAAGTAACCAAGGAGAGAAGCAACCTAGAAGTAAGGAGAAACTTCCTGACAGTGAGGACAATTAACCAGTGGAACAACCTGCCTCCAGAAGCTGTGAATGCTCCAACACTGGAAGTTTTTAAGAAGAGAATGGACAGCCGTTTGTCTGAAATGGTATAGGCTTTTCTGCCTGAGCAGGGGGTTGGACTAGATGACCTCCAAGGTCCCTTCCAACAACAACATCAATCACCATCACCACCATCATCATCATACCAAGCATCCTGGAATGTTGCCAACAGTCATACATATGAGAACTGGTCGTAAGTCACTTTTTTTAGTGCCGTTGTAACTTTGAATGGCCATTAAATGAATGGTGATAAGTCAGGGACTACCTGTACTTCACGTTGCTTGGAGCACAGCTGGTAAATGCTGGACCAGCCACTGACAGGAGCCTTTTACTTACCAGGAACCAATAGATATTCATCAGCATGAGGATAAACAGCAGCACGTTGAAGAAGAAGTAAAATGGGATATTGGGGACAGACTGGAGGCTGGTGTGGCAGGTCGCATAAAGCACCTTCAAGGGGAACCAATACAAACGGAACCAGAACCTGGAAAAGGACAGCAAAGTAGCAGAAGCAAATTTAGACCAGGACGGGGACGTCTCTGCACACATGCCTGTTGCTAATTAAAATAAGCAATCTTGCAAGTAAAAGCCTGCCAAGGTGATAGGAGTCCAGGTTTTATTCGGTTAAAAGGCAAGAGGTGGATCAAACCTACATTGCATATGGTGGTTTGCCAAATTTAAGAAGAAAGCTGTAACATTCAGGCAGAGATTTAAACCAGGAGTGTCCAAACCTGAGCAACTTGAAGACTTGTGGACTTCAAGTCTCAGAAATTGCTAGCCAGTCATGCTGGCTAGGGAAATTCTGGGAGTTGAATTTCCACAAGCCTTCAAGTTGCCAAGGTTGGACACCCCTGGTTTAAACGATAAAGAGGTTTTAATTTTGGAACAGGACTTAGGTTTTTCTCTGGCTGCTATTTATTGAGAGGGGTCGTAGCTTGATCCAAGCGGCCAACGAGCTGAACTTGTGGAGTCAAGATTTCCTTACCTGACCTACCTCGAAGGGCTGACATCAATTATAAAAGCCTATTTTCCTTCATCTCCTTACTATAAAGGCAAAGGTAACAATTTCCCTTGCTCAGTGGTGTCCAATCCTAGGGGACGGTGCTCATCTGTTTCTTAGCCAAGAGAGCCAGCGTTGCCCGAAAATGCTTCTGTAGTTATGAAGTGCACTGAATACGGTTAACTTTTCACCGAACTGGTACCTATTTATCTACTTGCGTTTGCATGCTTTCAAACTGTTAGGTGGGCAGGAGCTGGGACCAGAGTGGGTGGCCACCCTGTTGCATGGCGCTCGGATCTTGAGCCTGGGCTGTCGACTTTCCAGCCCACAAGCCCACTTGTCTTAACCGTAAAGCCATCACATCCCCTCCTCGCTGTATACCCCAGCAAATTCCCAGCATTCTCTATTTACTTGGCTTAATTAACGTTCTTGTTTCAGCAACCGCTGTTGCATTGTCACTTCTGTGGCTTTCTGCTCTATTCTTTTTCCCAAACATTCACAGGCAGGTTTGGGCTTTTGAGGGAATTAAAGACTGGTGACAGTTGCAGCTACCAGAAAGCTTTTTCCTTAAGAGCAGTCTATCTTAAAAGGGGCAGAAGATGGGGCCACCATGCTCCACAGAAGAGTCAACAGCCAAATACAGGTAGTCCTTGACTTACAACCATTCATTTAGTGACCGTTCAAAGTTACTATAGCACTGAAAAAAATTGACCGATGACCGTTTTTCACGCTTACAACCATTGCGACATCCCCCTGGTAACAGGGTCAAAATTCAGATGCTTGGCAACTGGCTCGTATTTATGACGGTTGCCGTGTCCCAGAGTCACATTATCATCTGCTGCGACCTTCTGACAAGCAGAAGTCAATGGGGAAGCCAGATTCACTTAACAACCGTGTTACTAAGTTAACAACTGGAGTGATTCACTTCAACAACTATGGCAAGAAAGGGGGTAAATTGGGGTTCAATTGTGGTCGTAAATCAAGGACTACCTGCAATAATTTATTTATTTATTTATTTATTATTGGGACTTATATGCCGCCCTATCTCCTGAAGGACTCAGGGCGGCTAACAACAATAACGTACAATAAATACAGAAGTTAAAATTAAAATTAAAATTAAAGGCCCCTGTAGAATAAATAAAAATAAAAATTAAAATAAATTAAAAATTAGAGTTAAAAATTAAAAACATAATTAAAATCCCTGTCAGTCCAGGTCAGCCAGGTGGAAAAGAGGCCGCGGCGAAAGGACTGGAGATCTGGGGCCATTCGAAGCTCAGGGGGGAGCTAGTTCCATAGGGCTGGCACTCCCACAGAGAAGGCCCTCCCCCTGGGGGACGGTACACTGAGGAGGGTACCACATATTCCACTCCAATTCCAGGCTGGGTCCCTGTAGATCTGAGGATCAGCCCTCAAATGAGGGCTGACAGAACCAGACTCACCAACTAAGGCTGAAGGAGACGCAGCCGGCATTAGAAATGGTGTCGTTTAAACGGTGGTAAACACCACCCCGGTACTTGAAGTAAACATTGAGTTTGGTAAACTCCAGCTGGATGTCACTAAAGTCATGAAGGAAGAGTACAAGAATCCCAACGTTGTGGAATCTGTGAGCAAGAGTAAAGCGTCATTATTATCCACGCAAAAGATCCAAGCATTTCAGTTCAGCTGGCCCTGGATGAGAGAGGCCCGTTGTTTGTTTCTTTTTTTCCTCCAGAGATCCAGATAAAAATCATGTCAGCGCATCTTATTGGACAGGTTTTAAATAGAACAATACAACTGTTGCAGTGTTGGTCATGCTAGAACTGGCCTCGGCAAATGGGAGTTTTGCATTAGAATACAGGCAGTCCTCGACTTACAACTGATTGGGTTTACTCTGCAAAAAACGCCCACTGAATTAATTTAATTTAATTTAATTTAATTTAATTTAATTTAATTTAATTTAATTTAATTAAATAATATTTATATACCGCCCTTCTCCCTGAGGACTCAGGGCGGTTCACAGGGCAGAATAAAATACTAAATACAAACATTAAAAAGAGATTAAATGATTGCCCAAGTTAAAACAATTGGAATACAATTCTAAAACCCCAAGATAAAATTAAGACACCAAAAATAAAAAACCCCACCAATCCCCATCAGGCTAGGCCGGCTTGTACAAACAGAAACGTCTTGAGATCGCGACGAAAGGAGCGAAGATCGGGCGCCATCCGGAGCTCTACCGGTAGCTGATTCCACAGCTCCGGAGCGCCCACAGAGAAGGATCTCCCCCTGGGGGCCACCAATCGACATCCTCTGATCGGTGGCACCCTGAGGAGGCCCTCTCTGTGGGAACGCACAGGGCGCAGGGAGCTTGATGCCGGCAGCAGATGTTCCCTAAGGTACTCCGGCCCCATGCCATGGAGGGCTTTGAACACCGTTACCAGTACCTTGAATCTCACCCGGAAGACAACTGGCAACCAATGCAGCTCACGGAGCAGAGGTGTAACGTGGGAGTATCGGGAGACTCCCAACACAACTCTCGCGGCTGCATTCTGTACCAGTTGGAGCTTCCGGGTGGTCCTCAAGGGCAGCCCCATGTAGAGAGCGTTGCAGTAGTCCAGACGAGAGGACACGAGCGCATGAGTGACCGTGCACAAATCATCCCGGCTAAGATAGGGCCGCAACTGGCGCACCAGGCGAACCTGGGCGAAGGCCCCCCTAGTCACAGCTCCTATATGGTCTTCCAAGGTGAGCCGTGAATCTAGGAGGACTCCCAAGTTGCGAGCCCTATCTACGGGGGGTAATAGTTCACCCCCCATAGCCAGAGGTGGAATGTCCGAATAAACCCGGGATGAAGGTATGCAAAGCCACTCAGTCTTGTCGGGGTTGAGTTGAAGTCTGTTCCTCCCCATCCAGACCCGAACCGCCTCCAGGCAACGGGACATCACGTTGAGGGCATCACTGGGGTGGTTTGGGGTCGAAAGGAAAAGTTGGGTATCATCAGCGTACTGATGATATCCAACTCCAAAGCCACGAATGATCTCACCCAGCGGTTTCATGTAGATGTTGAACAGGAGAGGCGAGAGGACCGACCCCTGAGGAACTCCACAAATGAGAGACCTCGCGGTCGACCTCTGCCCTCCTGCCAACACCGACTGCGAACGTCCCTGGAGATAGGAGGAGAACCACTGTAAGACTGTGCCTCCCACTCCCAGCCCCCTGAGACGCCGCAGCAAGATACCATGGTCGATGGTATCGAAAGCCGCCGAGAGGTCTAATAGGACTAGAACAGAGGAATATCCCCTGTCCCGAGCCCTCCAGAGATCATTCACCAGCGCGACCAATGCCGTCTCCGTGCTGTGCCCGGGCCTGAAACCCGATTGGTACGGGTCTAGATAATCCGCTTCATCCAGGACCAGAGGGAGCTGATGCGCCACCACACTCTCAACAACCTTCGCAAGAAAGCGAAGGTTGGAGACAGGACGAAAGTTGTTCAATACAGCTGGGTCCAAGGCAGGCTTCTTGAGGAGAGGCCTCACCACCGCCTCCTTCAAGACGGCGGGGAAGCTACCCTCACTCAGAGAAGCCGATATAACTGCCTGGAACCAGCTGCGTGTCCTCTCCCGGGCTGCATAGACCAGCCAGGAAGGGCACGGGTCCAATAAACATGTGGTGGTGCTCAGCCTCCCCATGATCCTGTCCACGTCCTCCGGAGTCACAGAATCAAACTCCTCCCAGGTGATATCGACAAGACCGCCCGTGTCCTGATCGTCAGACTCTGCCCAGTCAGAGTCCAGACCGGTCCGAATCCGAGCGATTTTGTCCGACAGATGTTGGTTAAACTCCTTGGCACGACCCTGCAAGGGATCCTCCCTCACCTCCTGATTTAGGAGGGAGCGAGTCACCCTAAACAGGGCGGCTGGGCGATTATCTGCGGACGCGATAAGGGTGGCGAAGTGGTTAGACCTCGCCTCCCTTATCGCAGCGAGATAAGACCTAATGTAGGCTCTTAGTCGCAATCGGTCGGATTCGGATCGGCTGGACCTCCAACCGCTCTCTAGGCCCCGTCTCCGACGCTTCATCTCCCAGAGCTTCCACTAAGGCATCTGCCGAGCTGTGAGCAAGGGAGGCAGGTGGGGACCCCAGCGCCGCCTGGAACCTCTGGGGATCCATTAAGCGTCTGGGGCGGTACCATTTAATTGGTTCCAAACACCCACGGCGGGGGGTGGCAAAACGGAAGACCAGCCGCAGGAGATGATGATCGGTCCATGCCAGGGGCATAATAATTGGAGAGCCCCCACCAAGATCATCTAACCACCGTCCAGATAAGAAAACTAGGTCAAGGGTGTGGCCTCCCTCATGAGTCGGTCCCGAAATTACTTGCGTCAGGTCCATGGCCGTCATGGAAGCCATGAACTCCCGAGCCAACTCAGATGATCCTCCCAGCGATGGTAGATTGAAGTCCCCCAAAACTATAAGTTTCGGGAACTCAACCACCAGCCCAGAGAGGACATCGAGCAGCTCAGGCAGGGCTGCTGCTGCGTGACTAGGCGAAAGGTACACCAGCAGCAAGCCCAACTGCGCACCAGGGCCGCATCTCAAAAAGAGAGACTCACACCCGACTATCTGGGGAACGGTGGCCTCCCGTGGACACAAGGTCTCCCTCATAACAACAGCCACTCCCCCACCCCTACCCTGAGCCCGAGGCCGGTGCAGCACCCGGAAACCTGGTGGGCAAAGATCAACCAGAGGAATGCCGCCCTCTGGGCCCAACCAAGTTTCCGTGATGCAAGCCAGGTCCGCCTGCTCACCCTCGACCAAGTCACGGACGAGAGGAGCCTTGTTGACGACCGACCTGGCATTCAAGTACACCAGCCGGAGCTCAGGAGGCTGCACGTCCTCACTCCCGGGACCTCGGGGCGGAACCAGAGGGTCGGAGTGCCTCACCGCTTGTACAATGAGTTTGCTTAATGACCCTGGTGTCTGCGTAACAACCACACAACATAAGGTCACAAAATTGAAAACACTGTGGGGTAACCTGCTTAATGACAAGCATGCCTTATGACTGTAATTCTGGGCTCAGTTACGTCCCTGGTGCAGTCACACGTGGGCAATTAATTGTCTTGATCTCCTCTGAGCTACAATCTTGTTTAAATAAAGGGGGGGGCTGGAATTATCTCCCCTATACACATAGTCCTTGACTTACAACCATTCGTTTAGTGATCATTCAAAGTTACAACAGTACTGGGGGGAAAAACCGGACCCATGACCATTTTTCCCCACATTTATGACGGTTGCAGCTTCCCCACGATCACGATCAAAATCCAGACATTTAGCAACAGGCTCATATTTTGGAAAAAATTTGGGCCTCACTTGTGGTTGTAAGTCGAGGACTACCTGTACTGTGAACATCCTGTGACATCACCGAAGCTCAGCCAATGACGACAGCTGGCAGCAGAGCAGCCAATGGATGAAAGCCTTGAGAATTACCTGAATATATAGGAGAACACGATGAGTGTCAGGGTAACCACGTGGTGAATGAGCATGACGACTGAATCCTTGCGCCAGGCATCCATGTAAAGGGTGGCATAGATAGAATGGGCATAAAAGCTGCCTTGTATCAGGTAGGTGAGTGCAATATCCAAGGGCACCTCCATTCCCTTTTCCCAATCTGGAACACCGGGCAGAAAAAGAAGAAAAGGTGAACTCCAGACAGCTGCAGCATCCAAAAAGTTCAGAATTACACAACAGAGCAAGGAGCTGAGCTGGTGCGATGGGTGTGAGCAGGCCCGACAGGCTGTCGTTCGACAGCAAAGTCTCCTGTCAGACAATTGCTTTGATCACGACCAAACAAATAGTTTGCGAATGTAGGAACAGATAGTCCTCAACTTACGACTGATTTGCTGAGTGACCATTCGAAGTTAGGACGGACCTACCTTGGGGCTACTTACGACCTGGATTTGAAGTTCTAACTGTTGTCCCTCACTGAAGTCAGATGACCACACTTTGGTTTTGCTAAAAACCAGCACTTGCTTTTGATTTTCGGCAAAACCGTTGCCAATAGTGAACAACGTGGGTCGCTTAATGACCACACCTGTCTAAATGACCATGGCAAAAAAGGTAGCAAAATCACATCACAGTCCCCTGACTGACCCGTTTTACAACTGTGATGATCAGGCTCCATTTACGGTCATAAGTCAGGGTCTACCAGTAGAAGCTTTTGAGCTTGTCAGACCAGCTAATTCATAAAAGCTGAATCCAGCATTGTGGTCAAGAGGTCTGCAATTAAGATCTAGTGACAGGAGAGATGAAAATTACAGGAATTCAGTCATATTTTGGATTCTGGGGAGGAAAAAAAAATCAATGGATGATGTCACTGTCCGAAAACATAAACCCGCAGCTTTTTTTAAAGGAAAAAAACACCCTAATTAAGACAAGAGATCCCTTATTCACCTTAGAAATGTGTTAGATTTCTTTTTTATGACTTCAGGCAAAGCTTTCTTTACTATTACAATAAATAGTTATTTTAATTCATTATGCAAAGAAACTTATAGTAAGTAATAGGTCTAGGGAGTATCAGCTTTTAAAATTGATGTCCACAAATTTATTACAGCATCAAACATACAGCATTGGTACTGAGATTATCTTCAGAAATGTCAATTTTATTAATTTGTTTATCAAACTTCTACATTAAATAAATAAAGAGTTTTTCCTGAACAAAGGACATTTGGTTTCATTCCTTTCAGACTCACAGGCCACTTCCAAACTGTACTACAAATCCCATCCTCAACTAAGCAGCCTCATCTCACTGGAAACCTAACATTTCTAGAAGGCGACTCGTATAAAATCCTATATTAACCCTCCTTTGTCTACTCTTAAGCAAAAGAATGGCATTGCCAACTTTAAAAAAAAACACCTTTGTGAAATATTTATCTAATTTGTATCTCTGCAAATCTTTAGCAGTTTACAGTTAAAAAGAGACGGTTGGTTTTTTTTTTAAAGAAATCAAGCACCTTGCCCAGGCAAAAACGTCACTTTAAAAATGTTTGACCTCCAAAGACTAAATTGCAAACTTTTTTTAAAAAAACAATTATGTTTCTGCTTCAAAATCTTGCTGCAAAGCGTCTAAAATGAAAGAACTCTCCTGAAGCACGTCAGATGAAATACACAAGGTTTCTGAAGCTATCCTTCCAGATTCCTGGGTTACATTATACGGGGAGGCAGCACTAGGCTCATTTACCATGTATATGAACCAACATCACATTCGCTAAATCAAGGATGTCCAACCTTGGAACTTTAAGACGTGTGGACTTCAATTCCCAGAGTTCCCCAGCCAGCATGGCTGGCTGAGGAATTCTGGAAGTTGAAGTCCACACGTCTTAAAGTTCCAAGGTTGGACATCCCTACTCTAAATAAAAGCTTTCCCATCCACCCCCCAATATGGCCACAATGCTTACCATACCATAAAAGACCGAAGGTGGATCATGGAAAAAGGGGTATCCAGCAAAGAAGAGCAAGTAAGTGCCATATAACCAGGAGATGCAATAGAAAGACAGTTTCCAGGCACTTTCAGGCATCTTAGCAGCATCCTTGGGGGGTAAGTGACACCACTCAGCGATGGGCTAAAAGAGAGAACAAGATCAGTGGGACCAGGTGATCTCTGATCTTCAACTCTTCATTTACAACTGGGGGCTCCCATTGGCTCCCACCTGAGAGAGCATTACACCTGTTGATATAGGTAAGTCCTCGAGGTCCGACCACAATTGAGCCCAAAATTTCTGTTGCTAAGCAAGACAGTTGCAAAGAGAGCTTTGCCCCATTTTACAACCTTTCTGGCCATAGTTGTTAAGTGAATCACGGCAAGTGCTAAGTTAGTCATGGGGCTGCCCTTGAGGACCACTCGGAGGCTTCAGCTGGTGCAGAATGCAGCCGCACGAGTTGTGTTGGGGGCCTCCTGATACTCCCATGTTACACCTCTGCTCCGTGAGCTGCATTGGCTTCCAGTTGCCCTCCGGGTGAGATTCAAGGTGCTGGTGATGACCTATAAAGCCCTAAATGGCATGGGTCCGGATTACTTACGGGAGCACCTGCTGCCGGCGTCAAGTTCCCTTCGTCCAGTGCGCTCCCACAGAGAGGGCCTCCTCAGGGTGCCGCCGGTCAGAGAATGTCGACGGGCGACCCCCAGGGAGAGGGCGTTCTCTGTGGGCGCGCCAGACCTTTGGAATCAATTACCGGTTGAGCTCCGGATGGCTCCCGACCTTCGCTCCTTCCGCCGTGATCTAAAAACTTATTTATTTGAACAAGCCGGCCTGGTCTGATGGGTTTGGGGTTTTTAATATTGATTTTAATTAATTTTATTGTATCGGGCACAATATTTAATTTTTCTTAACTTTTGTATCTTGTATTTTTAATATATTTATTGCCCTGTACACCGCCCTGAGTCCTTCGGGAGAAGGGCGGTATATAAATAAAATTAATAATAATAATAATAGTAACACGGTTGTTAAGTGAATCTGGCTTCCCCATTGACTTCTGCTTGTCAGGAGGTTGCAGAAGGGGATCACATAAAACCAGGACACTGCAACCATCATAAATACATGCCGGTTGCCAGGCATCCGAATTCTGATCACATGACCACGCTCGTAAGTGCAAAAAACGGTTATGTGCCACTTTTTTCAGTGACGTAACGTCAAACTGTTACTAAATCAATGGTTGTAAATCAAAGATTTCCTGCATATCATAATAATAGCAAAGTCTACGGAGATTCTCATTCATCCAGGTCACGGTTGTCCCAAAGGGGCTTTTTCAAGAGGCAACTGGATTTTCTTTGAAGATGTTTCACTTCTCCTCCAAGAAACTTCATCCAGGGCTGAAGCTCATCCAGAGTTGAAGAAACCTCTTGGATGAGAAGCGAAACATCTTCAAAGAAAAACAAGAAAGTCCAGTTGCCTCTTGAAAAAGCCCCTTTGGGACAATAGCAGTGGTAATAAAAGGAATTAATTGTTCCGATAGAAAAGAATCTCTAGGTCAGGTTGAACTGTGGAATCCCCGGTGCTCTCACAGCTGTTTGCCTGCAGATGTTTCATTATCTAACTACAGGTAGTCCTCGACTTACAATCACAAGCGAGCCTAAAACGTATGTTGCTAAGTGAGACATTTGCTAAGTGAGTTTTGCCCCATTTTGTGAGCTCTCGTGCCAGAGTTGTTAAGTGAATCGCTGCAGTTAAGTTAGCAACCCGGTTGTTAAGTGAATCTGGCTTCCCCATTGACTTAGCTTGCCAGGTCACAAAAGGCAATCACATGACTACTCCCACCCCCGGGGGGGGGGCACTGCAAACGTCATAAATACCAATCAGTTGCCAAGTGTCTGAATTTGGATCACGTGATCGTGGGGATGCTGCAAGGGTCGTGTCAAAAGTGGTAATAAGTCGCTTTTTCCAGTGCCTTTGTAATTTTGAGCGGTCACTAAATGAACTGTTGTAAGTCGAGGACTACCTGTAAGTAGCACCATCAGCTAACAACCAAGCTCAGAGAGCACCAGGGACTCCAGAGGAATAAATGCCTGTGCTGAATATAAGCAATGCATTCATGCAACAGTTGTTGTTAGCTGCGAAGTCGTGTCCGACCCATCGCGACCCCATGGACAACGTTCCTCCAGGCCTTCCTGTCCTCTACCATCTTCTGGAGTCCATTTAAGCTCACGCCTCCTGCTTCAGTGACTCCATCCAGCCACCTCATCCTCTGTCGTCCCCTTCTTCTCTTGCCCTCAATCTTTCCCAGCATCAGGCTCTTCTCCAGTGAGTCCTTCCTTCCTTCTCATTAGGTGGCCAAAGGATTTGAGTTTCAACATGCAACAGTAGCTCAGTTATATTTAACAGGAAAGAGTTTTCCTTATAAAACAGCCTAAGCTCAGGAGGCAGCACGGAGGCAACTTTGATTCAAAAAGACTCAACAGGGTTGAACCCCAATTCATTCTCGCATGGAAGACACCTGTGGCTTTAGGCTAAACTGGGAAGTAAAAAAAAAAATCAACCAGGAATATAATATAACCACAAAGCACTTTGTACTTCGGCCAAGAAAATGACACGGATGCTCCCATAGAATTACCAGCAATATTTGCCTTCTTTGAAAAAAAAAAACCCTAAATGCTTAAAATCAGCATGTCTTACCTTGCATGCGTGGAATTATTATTATTTTTTGCTAGTGCAAACAGAATCTGTCGATGTCATTTTATGCCTTAATGATACTGCTTGCACTACCGAAAAAGGAAAGGGGAAA
Organism: Vipera berus; assembly: GCF_964194415.1. Lineage (NCBI taxonomy): Eukaryota > Metazoa > Chordata > Lepidosauria > Squamata > Viperidae > Vipera > Vipera berus. Next base: position 11,076,372 of record NC_138202.1, read on the forward strand.
AAAATACACAAGCTGAGACACGCTGATTTTATTGCAATTACTGCATTACTTCTATGTTCTCCCAAAAGCTTCTCTTGGAGGTCAGGATCAGAGCAGGCTGCCCCAAACGAAGATTTTTGGACAGTGATCTTACGCCTACAGGAAAGATAGATTAATTAGGATTGCTAGTAGTCCTTGACTTACAACCGTTCACTTAGTGAATATTTGAATTTGCAACACAACTGAAAAAATTGACCTACAACTGGTCCTCACACTTACAACCACTGCAGCCTTCCCATGGCCATGTGATCCAAAGTCAAGTGCTTGGCAACTGGCATGTATTTACGCCGGCTGCAGCAACCCAGAGTCATTTGATCACCATTTGTAACCTTCCCACCCAGCTTCTGACAAGCCAGGTCAATGGAGGAAACCTGGATTTGCTTAACCATGTTAGTTCACTAACAGCTGCAGTGATTTGCTTAACAATCACAGCAAAACAGATTGCGAAATTGGGCAGAATTCATTTAACAGCTACCTTGCTTAGCAGCAGAAATTCTGGTCCCAATTGTGTTGTAACACATGCGTTGTTAAGTGGAAGACTGCCTGTATATAGGAGATCTCCATCTCTGAACTTTTTCTTTTTATGACAATTTCCTTTTTCGGCTTAATATGTCACCCATCTCTCCAACGTACGCCCTTTTCGTATTTTATTTAATCCCGGAACTGGCTTTCCGGCAGCCAACAAGCAGTGTGTTGTCTTCATTGCTAATGCTACTCCGCTGCTTTATAATGTTACGTAAAGAATTAAATTGGAATACCAGCTTGGAATATTAGATAAGTGAGAATATATTAAAAAAAGACATTTGCTGCAGGAAGCCTCTGATGCCTTGAAGCGTCTCTGAAATTGCTGGAGCCAAGTGTCCAGAATACTGGAACTGGACCAAGAGATTCAAAGCAGGCTTTGCCACAAAGGTCACAGCTCAACTAATCGCCCTGAAGTATTTTGGGAGTGAGAGAGCTGCAATTGGTTATTTACTCTGTTTTGACTGCTTTTGTATTTACAACCCTTTGTTTAGTGACCGTTCGAAGTTACAACGGCACTGAAAAAGTGACACATATCCATTTTTCACACTAATGACCACTGCAGCATCCCTAATGATCAAAATTCAGATGCTTGGCAACTGACTCATATTTATGATGATTGCAGTGTCCCGGAGTCACAACAAAAGTCAATGGGGAAGCCAGATTCATTTAACAACCGTCTTAGTAACGTTAACAACTGCAGTGATTTCCCCTAACAACTGTGGCAAGATAGGTTGCGAAATAGGGCAAAATTCACTTAACAACTGCCTCACGTAGCAATATATATTTTGGGCTGAAACTGTGATCATACGTTGAGGACTACCTGGACTATAGGCTATTGTAGAAGAAAGGCCACGACAAGCTGCCGAAATCACACAAAATCTGGCAATCTCAAAAGGTTTGGGTCAATTTTGTTTGCCTCAGGTTGTAAAAACTGCCAATCTTAATAAAACACATTAATAAAACTCATCAAAATGAGAAAAGCCTTAAAGAAACCTCCTTACTCTAGGAGTTGAGTTGGACCTCGGAAAACCTTTAAACAAACTTCTTTAAACAAGTGTTAGTTGCTTATTAGTGTAATGCAGGGGTCTTCAAACTTGGCCCTTTTATTGACTTGTGGACTTCAACTCCCAGAATTCCTCAGCCAGGAATTCTGGAAGTTGAAGTCCACAAGTCATAAAAGGGCCAAGTTTGAAGACCCCTGGTGTAATACAACTGCTGTGTTTAGGGTTAGGATGGGATATGCATCTAGGCACGCTGTCTTGTGTGCACCCCTATCCCAACGTCTTTCTTTTTCTTCGCTTTGTTGTCCCTTTCAATACAAATAATAAATGGATAGATTTAAAAGCCAGGAGCAATGTTGAACTGATTAATTGTATACAGTAGTCCCAATCCTGTTTACAGAATCCAGAGCTTGATAGGAGCTACTGGACTCTCTTTTATGTCAAATATCACCCTTTTTCCAATGCACATTATCTCAGCCTATTAGATGAACAATCACATTCTTTCCCCCAGCCTAAGCAAGACAAGCACTGGGGGGTTTATTTCTCTATCCCCGCTTTGCCCTCCTTTCCAGTTCACCTCATCATCTGGTCCTGCCTTGTTGTAAATTCCTCTCCTGAAGCAAAATGAAAATGTTTACAGGACTGAGAGTGAAACTTGAGGAGCAGGAAATTTAAAAAAAGCAGCCTCTTCCCCGCCTGGCTCCCTCTTGCAAGGCTATATTAAGATCCCAGCTGCTTAAGCACAGGGACGGCTACAACCTGAGCATGGCTGAGGTTCATGGTAATTCTCCACCGGTTCATTCAGGTTTTGCTGGTATGTCCCCAAGTCTGCCACGGATCTGAACCAGAATTGTTCCTGTTGCTACAAGAAGGTAGCTGAACGGTGCTAAATCGACCGCTTTGCTTAAAGAAAAGAACACCGTTAATTTTGTTTCTACTTGGGAACCGCTTTTGGACTTTGTGCTTGAGCTGGGGAAAAAAATAATTGATTTTGGGTTTTGCCGATTACATTGGTTTGTTATAGAAATGGCTAGTATAGATCAGTGATGGCGAACCTTTTAGAGACCAAGTGCCCAAACTGCAACCCAAAACCTACTTCTTTATCGCAAAGTGCCAACACGGCAATTTAATCCGAATACTGAGGTTTTAGTTTAGAAAAAAAAACAACTCATACATTAACATCTTTTGTCTTAAAAGAAAAACACAGTATCAAAGCTTTCAATGATACAAACCATTTTTTACTGAAAGGTAAAAGTTTGCCTTTGGTATGCTTTGGAACAATTAACGGGATTTTCGCTGTTGTACGCATGCTGATAATTTGTCTAACCTTGGCTTATACTTTGTAAGTTTGAGAGCAACACGTGCAGTACTCAGGTCATCTGTTAATCTGTTTCTGGTGTCAGATTTGATATGATTCAAAGCTGAAAACAGCACGCTCGCTCCAGAGGCTTGTTTTAGCTAGGAAGGGGGCTTGAGAAATGGCTTTTTCCTGCAAAAACATAGCCAAAGAGCGAGGCGTGTGCGCCCACAGAGGGCTCAGAGTGCCCCCTCTGGCACGTGTGCCATAGGTTCGCCACCACTGGTATAGATTATTGTATAAAACTAAAAAGTTGAGGTTTTATGTTACTACCTTCTTCTACTGAACCAACAGCAGTTGGAAGCCAATGCTTCTCGTTTTCTTTCCCCCTTTTCCCTACACATTTCTCTCTTCCCCTCTTCCCCCCTTATTTTCATTTTTCTTTGTACTTTGTATTTTATATTTTGATAAACTAATAGGATGTTTGAGAAAGCAAGAACATAGCTGAACGGTCTGTAAGGTAAGGATGGATACATACCAAAGGGAGATATCCAAGTCTTTCTGTAGGAGTTTACTACTCTCGGTTAGACAAAAAGAGTACAGGTAGTCCCTGACTTATGACCAGTCACTTAGCACTCAGTGGATCCCCAAGAAGCTACTTATGACCTGGTTCCAAAGTTACCTTCCCACGCAGTCATGGGAACACATTTGGGTGCTTGGCAATGCCCTGCATTAACAGCCGTTTCCAGCACCCTGTGGTTACATGACTGTGATTTATGAAGCTTTTGTCAGAAACTGTTGTTTACTTCTGGTTTCCAGCAAAAACCAGCCAATAGCAAACTGTGGATTCACTTAATGACCTCCACAAAAAGGAAGTGCTCTAACAAATGCCATATAAGGATGACAATGACAGATGAAAGCAAGGAGACCTCATTTCAGAAGAGCAATAGCACTTAAGACTTATATGCCACTTCACAGTGCTTCACAGCACTCTCTAAGCAGTTAACAGAGTCAGCCTACTGCCTACAACAACCTGGGTCCTCATTTTACGGACTTCGGAAGGATGGAAAGCTGAGTCAACCTTGAGCCAGTCAGGATCGAACTGCTGGCAGTCGGCAGAATTAGCCTGCAATGCTGCATTCTAACCCCTGCACCACCACGGCTCATAACAGAGTTGGAAAGGACCTTGGAGGTCTTCTAGTCCAATCCCCTGCTCAAGCAGGAAACCATATACAGGTAGTCCTCTATTTACAACAGTTCATTTAGTGACCAAACTTACAACAGCACTGGAAAAAGGGACTGATGACCATTTTTCACACTTACGACCACTGTAGCATCCCCATGGTCAAATTTCAGTTTCCTTGGTAACTGGCATGTATTTATCACGGTTGCAGCGTCCCAGGGTCACGTGATTCCCTTTTGCAGCCTTCTGACAAGCGAAGTCAATGGGGAAGGCAGATTCACTTAACAACCGTGTTACTAACTTAACAACTCGGGTGATTCACCTAACAACTGTGGGAAGAAAGGTTGTAAAACTCACGTTAACAACTGCCTCACTCAGCAACAGAAATTTAAGGCTCAATTGTGGACGTAAGTCGAGGACTACTTGTACTATTTCAGACAAATGGTTGTCCAGTCTCTTCTTAAAAGTGCTCGGGTATTGGAGCACTTGCTCAACAATTTTATTGGTGACTTCGCATAAGCAACTCGAAACCTTTTCTTGCACAATTGACTTTGAAGGAGGGGGGCGTGTGTTGGAAAAACTCAGCTAAGGAATTAAGAAGTGGGAAGATTAACACTGTTTTACTAAAGTTAGCAAGTTACAATGAGCCAGTGGTCTTCTGCTGGCAAGAACAAGCGGCGCCAGAGACTTTTCAACGAAGTTCTTTCATAGAGCTACAGAGACTGAAGATCACCACACCTATATTTTATTTTTATTTAGCATTTATTTATATCGTTCCTTTATCTCCCCCCCATAAATGACTCAAGGTGGAGAACATACCTAATGCACCTCTCCCCTCCAATTTTCCCCACAACAACCCTTTAAGGTGAGTTGGGCTGAGAGACATTGACTGGCCTAAGGTCATCCAGACAGCTTTGATTTGATCATTGGCTATCCATTGTTTTACCCGGATAACAAGCTGTAGGAATCTTGTGTCCCTTTGTTTGGAAAATAACACTGTGTTATGCTAGGTAATCAGACTTTTAAATGTGAATGCAGATCCAACTGATTGTAATTCTAACAATGGGACTCTGCATTTCATTTCGAACAGAGAGTTGTGAAGTACCGATTATCAGTGCTTTGGAAAATGGGGGGAACATGGCTTAAGCTATTGTGGCTCAATACACAGATTTTTACAAGCAAAGGTAGAGATATTTAGGGGCTTTCAATGTCCTTGGCATAAGCATTTACAAGGCACATAAAAAAATTAAATTCCCTCCACAGACATCATGGGCATCTTTAGTTAAGCAAGCATCATAGTATTTCTTGACACTGTAGGAGAATTGTGTTAGCGTATAGTGCCCAAAATCCGAAATCTTGTAGCACCTGTTCCAGGTAACAAATTCTATTAAAAGGCTTTGCAGAAATCTTTGCCAAAAATGTGAACAATGCTAACGGACATGTTATCATATTTAGTGGACATGCCAAAAAGCTAAAAAAAAATTGTATAGAAAGACATATTAATGCAAAGGTTTTTAAAAGTTAAAGTCCAACTGAAATCAGAGGCTTTTCTTTTGGTCCTAATGGACAAGCATCTAGAAAAAAAAGTCATGGAATTTTGTTTTTATATATGTTAACTGTAGCAAGACTATTATAGGCTCAAAACTGGAAAGGCTCAGTGCTACCAACAACGGAGGGACGGCTGATGAAGATGGTGGAACTTGCGGAGATGGTTAAACTAACTTCTCTGACTAGGGAAAAAATTATACGTTCTGTATGTTTATGGCTGACTAGGAACCCTTATGGACTTGTTGCCTGAAATGGGGAAAAATGCACTCATGATCTGTGGTTTTGATGATTAGAAAAAAAACCTTAGGGTTGGGATTTGGATTAGAGTTAGGGTAGGGGTAGGCCACCTTGGCTCTTTTATGACTCGTGGACTTCAACTCCCAGAATTCCTGAGCCAGCTGGCTCAGGAATTCTGGGAGTTGAAGTCCACGAGTCATAAAAGAGCCAAGGTTGCTTACCCTTGGGTTAGGGTTAGGATTAGGGTTGGGGTTTTTCCAAATAACATTCTCAATATTTAGCAAACAGCATAATGTCTGGGTTCATGTGTTTAACAAACAATGATAGATAACAGAATTATCATAAACAATATCTTAATTAATCACTCAAAAGCCTTCTTGCTAATATATATTCAAAATTACACATCACATTCCTTTCTCTCTAACTCGTTTTTCTAGCCCAGGGGTAGGCAACCTTGGCTCTTTTATATGACTCATGGACTTCAACTCCCAGAATTCCTGAGCCAGCCATGCTGAGGGAAAAGAGAGGTTTCCAAGCTGAGCCATGCTGGCTCAGGAATTCTGGGAGTTGAAGTCCACGAGTCATAAAAGAGCCAAGGTTGCCTACCCCTGTTCTAGCATTGATAGAAATTATCCCATGTTCTAAAGTACACTGAGTCTTCTTTCTCTTTAACCTTTAAAGTCAATCTATCCATTTCTGCACACTCTAAAATTTTCTTAAATTAGTACTTTTTCAGCTGGTAAGTCTTCATTTTTCCAGTGTTGGGCAAATACAATTCTTGCTGCCATTAGTACGTGTAGTATTAAATATCCCATAATTAGCTCTTATTATTCATAACAAAAATAATTCTCGTTTAAAGTCTATTTGGTTTTTAGTCATTTTCTCCAGCCATAAATGTATTTGAACCCAAAATCTTTTTGCTTTAGGGTATGATGATTGCTATGATTGTTTTTCAAGACTGTTGTAGCATCTCCATGGTCAAGTGATCAAAATTGAAGCACTTGGCAACTGGCATGAATTTATGACGGTTGCATTGTCCTGGGTCATGTGACCAGCATTTGTAACCTTCCCAGCCGGCTTCTGACGAGCAAAATCAATGGAGAAGCCAGATTCACTTAATGACCGCATGATTCCCTTAACCACAGTGTTTTGCTTAACGGTGTCAAAAAAATGTTATAAAATGGAGCAAAGCTTATTTAACAACTACCTTGCTGGGCAACAGAAATTTCTGGGCTCAGTTGTAGTCATAAGTCGAGAACTACCTTTAATCATAAAATAAGAATTAATATTTTAATATTAAATAATTAATATTTAAATATATTTTAATATTTAAATGTGCTTATATTTGCTTCAGAAATCATAAGCTTTTCCTTTTTCATTCTCTCTGCACTATTTATCTTTTTTCTTTTTCTGTACTTATTACGCTCTTTATTATATTATATTATTATATTATATTATATTATATTATATTATATTATATTATATTATATTATATTATATTATATTATATTATCCCCTTCATGGATTACTGCCTTGTCGTGGCGAAGGGGCTTGCGTAATTCAATGAAGCTATGAGCTATGCCGTGCAGGGCCACCCAAGACGGACAGGTCATAGCCGAGAGTTCTGACAAAACGTGATCCACTGGAGAAGGAAATGGCAACCCACTCCAGTATCTTTGCCATGAAAACCCTATGGACAGTACCAAAAGGCAAAACGATATGACGCTGGAAGATGAGCCCCTCAGGTCGGAAGGCGTCCAATATGCTACTGGGGAAGAGCAGAGGGCTAGTACTAGTAGCGCCAGAAAGAATGAAGCGACTGGGCCAAAGCCGAAAGGACGCTCAGCTGTGGATGTGTCTGGTGGTGAAAGGAAAGTCCGATGCTGTAAAGATTTTTTCTCCATAGGAACCTGGAATGTAAGATCCATGAATCAAGGAAAGCTGGACGTGGTCAAACAAGAGATGACAAGACTGAACATCGACATCTTAGGTATCAGCGAACTAAAATGGACAGGAATGGGTGAATTTAATTCAGATGACCACCAGGTATACTACTGCGGGCAAGAATCCCTCAGAAGAAATGGAGTAGCCTTCATAGTCAATAAAAGAGTAGGAAAAGCAATACTGGGATACAATCCTCAAAATGACAGAATGATCTCAGTTCGAATCCAAGGCAAACCATTCAATATCACAGTAGTCCAAGTCTATGCCCCAACCACCAGTGCTGAAGAGGATGAAATTGACCGGTTCTATGAAGCCCTACAGCACCTTATAGAACTAACACCAAAAAATGATGTCCTTATCATCATGGGGGATTGGAATGCTAAAGTAGGAAGCCAAAAGATAACCGGAATAACAGGCAAGTTTGGCCTTGGAGTACAAAATGAAGCAGGGCACAGGCTGATAGAATTTTGTCAAGAGAATACGATGGTCATAGCAAACACTCTTTTCCAACAACCCAAGAGACGGCTCTACACATGGACATCACCAGACGGTCATCACAGAAATCAGATTGACTATATGCTCTGCAGCCAAAGATGGAGAAGCTCTATACAGTCAGTAAAAACAAGACCAGGAGCTGACTGTGGCTCAGACCATGAGCTTCTCCTTGCAAAGTTTAAGCTTAAACTGAAGAAAGTAGGGAAAAGCGCTAGGCCACTCAGGTATGAATTAAATCATATCCCTGTTGAATATACAGTAGAGGTGACAAATAGATTTAAGGAATTAGATCTGATAGACAGAGTGCCTGAAGAACTATGGACAGAGGTTCGCGACATTGTACAACAGGTAGCAACCAAAACCATCCCAAAGAAAAAGAAATGCAAGAAAGCAAAATGGCTGTCTGAGGAAGCTTTGCAAATAGCTGAGGAAAGGAGGGAAGCGAAAGGCAAGGGAGAAAAAGAAAGATACACCCAATTGAATGCAGAATTCCAGAGAATAGCTAGAAGAGATAAGAATGCCTTCTTAAACAAACAGTGCAAAGAAATAGAAGAAAACAATAGAATAGGGAGGACCAGAGATCTTTTCAAGAAAATTGGAGAGATGAAGGGAACGTTTAATGCAAAAATGGGCATGATAAAGGACCAAAATGGCAGGGACCTAACAGAGGCAGAAGAGATTAAGAAGAGGTGGCAAAATTACACAGAAGAACTATACAAGAATGAGCTTAATGTCCCTGATAATCACAATGAGGTGGTCACTGACCTCGAGCCAGACATCCTAGAATGTGAAGTGAAGTGGGCCTTAGAAAAGCTGAGCAACAACAAAGCTAGTGGAGGTGACAGTATTCCAGCTGAGCTATTCAAAATCTTAAAAGACAGTGCAGTAAAAGTGCTACACTCAATTTGCCAGCAAATTTGGAAAACTCAACAGTGGCCACAGGATTGGAAAAGATCAGTTTACATTCCAATTCCAAAGAAAGGCAGTGCCAAAGAATGTTCAAACTATCGCACCATTGCACTCATTTCTCATGCTAGTAAAGTCATGCTTAAAATCCTACAAGCTAGACTTCAGCAGTATGTGGATCGAGAACTACCAGAAGTACAGGCAGGATTTCGAAGAGGCAGAGGAACTAGAGATCAAATTGCCAACATACGCTGGATCATGGAGAAAGCTAGGGAGTTCCAGAAAAACATCTACTTCTGCTTCATTGACTATGCTAAAGCCTTTGATTGTGTGGATCATAACAAACTGTGGCAAGTTCTTAAAGAGATGGGAGTACCAGACCATCTTATTTGTCTCTTGAGAAACCTATATGCGGGTCAAGAAGCAACAGTGAGAACTGGACATGGAACCACTGATTGGTTCAAAATTGGGAAAGGAGTCCGGCAAGGCTGTATACTGTCGCCCTGCCTATTTAACTTATATGCAGAGCACATCATGAGAAAGGCAGGGCTAGATGAATAAAAAGTTGGAATTAAGATTGCCGGAAGAAATATCAACAACCTAAGATACGCAGATGATACCACTCTAATGGCAGAAAGTGAAGAAGAACTAAAGAGCCTCTTGTTGCTGGTGAAGAAGGAGAGTGCAAAACTTGGGTTGAAACTTAACATTAAGAAAACCAAGATCATGGCATCTGGCCCTCTCAATTCCTGGCAAATAGATGGGGAAGAAATGGAGGTAGTGACAGATTTTATTTTCCTGGGCTCCAAGATCACTGCAGATGGGGACTGTAGCCAAGAAATTAAAAGACGCTTGCTCCTGGGGAGGAAAGCCATGACAAATCTAGACAGCACACTAAAAAGCAGAGACATCACCCTGTCAACAAAAGTGCGTATAGTCAAGGCTATGGTCTTCCCAGTTGCAATGTATGGCAGTGAAAGTTGGACCATAAGAAAGGCTGAGCGCCAAAGAATTGAGGCCTTTGAACTATGGTGCTGGAGAAGACTCCTGCGAGTCCCTTGGACTGCAAGGCGATCAAACCGGTCAGTCCTAGAGGAGATCAATCCTGACTGCTCTTTAGAAGGCCAGATCCTGAAGCTAAAACTCAAATACTTTGGCCACCTAATGAGAAGGAAGAACTCACTGGAGAAAAGCCTAATGCTGGGAAAGATCGAGGGCAATAGAAGAAGGGGACGACAGAGAATGAGGTGGCTGGATGGAGTCACTGAAGCAGTAGGCGTGAGCTTAAATGGACTCCAGAAGATGGTAGAGGACAGAAAGGCCTGGAGGAATGTTGTCCATAGGGTCGTGATGGGTCGGACACGACTTCGCAGCTAACAACAACAACATATTATATTATATTATTATATTATTATATTATCATGTATAGAAGAGCTGTGGTGGCACAGTGGTTAGAATGCAGTATTGCAGGCTAGTTCTGTCTGGGTGAGTTTGGCAATTTTGAGCAAGTAAATTGACACCCCGAGCTGCTGAAAAAAGAGAGAGGCTATAAATCTCATAGACAAACTAATTGTTCACTCCATTTTCTGTGCCAAACATGACAAATCTTGCTTATTTTGGCAACACGTCTCTTCAGGAAGGAAGGAAATGTTGAATTTTTATTTTGAATTTTTATTGAATTCTATTGAAATTTTATTATCTTTGTGTATTTCTTATCCTTCCCTTCAACATAACTAATAATAATAATATAAAGTTGGAAGGGACCTTGGAGGTCATCTAGTCCAACCCCCTGCTCAGGCAGGAAACCCTATACCATTTCAGGCAAATGGCTGTCCAGTCTCTTCTTAAAAACCTCCAGTGTTGGAGCATTCACCACCTCTGGAGGCAGGTTGTTCCACTGGTTAATTGTTCTAACTGTCAGGAAGTTTCTCCTTAGTTCTAGGTTGCTTCTCTCCTTGACTAGTTTCCATCCGTTGCTTCTTGTCCTGCTTTCAGGTGCTTTGGAGAACTTTGAGGCAGCCCCTGAGATATTGGAACACTGCTATCATGTCACCCCTCACCCTTCTCTTCATTAAACTACACATACCCAATTCCAGCAACCGTTCCCTATATGTTTTAGCCTCCAGCCCCCTAATCATCTTGGTTGCTCTTCTCTGTACCCTTTCTAGAGTCTCAACATCTTTTTTACATCGTGGTGACCAAAACTGGATGCAGTATTCCAGGTGTGGCCTTACCAAAGCATTGTAAAGCATTGGATTCTGAGCATAGAAGGGTTAAATTTGCAAAGTTAGCATTCTTAAGATGGCAGACAAAGGGTGTTTCCAATTCACAGGAATCTTATCACCCCTTAAATTTCTGCACTTGCTTGCAAGAAAGAAGCCATCAAAACCTGCCTCTCCCACTGCAGTCTGGGTTGCCACGGCAACAGAGGTCTTCCTGTGCTTCCCTACTATGGCAACGGGTGTGGGCTGGCATCCAAGGGGGAACCCACTGCTGTCATTCCAGTTTGAGAAACCCTATCCTATATTTAAAGGGAGTGAGATTTCTGAGGAAGTTGCACCATGTAGGAGTATCTGGGTTTGTGTGTGGATAGAAAGAAATGACATCCTTGGCAGCAAGATGGCTCCCTTTCCCCTGCTGAGAGGCCCACCCTTGTTTCTGCATTTCAGAGGCAAATCAAGGAAGTGTTGGATGTCACACCTAAGTGGACCCAAGTCTTTTGTCTTTGCTCACTCTTTTCTCTCTCAGAAACATTTCTGTACGGCTGGTCAGAGAATGGAGAGTACCCCCCTTCACCACCAGATGGAGTGCCAACCTTGGTCAACAATTTGATGGGACACCACCAAGAGATCTAGAGTTCTGGGCTAAGCTAGGAAATATCTTGGGAGATGGTCAAGGGGAAGAACTTTTGTATTATTGCAGGTGAAACAAAGCAGGTTTCGCCCAACAAATCCCCAGGAAGATTCAACTTGGAGATTCACTTTTTAGCTTAGCAAACAATCTTGTGGACTAGAAACCTCTGCACAGATTCATTACTAATTTGACCTGTAACACACATGCTGTCTAGGTCTCTCAACTTCTTTTCCCATTTCCAGAGCCTTGCCCATTTCTCTCAGGAAACAACTTCCCAAAATGTTCTGCAAGCCATTTTCTGCCTTACTTTGAGTCTTTGCAATGGAAAAGAGAAGGTACAAAACTTGTCCAAGTTGTTGCCAATTGTCACTTCAAGAAGGGAAGGCAAGACAAATTCAGATTGCCATTCTTGCAGTCCATTGCTTTATCAGTGGCAGCCACAGGTTGACCGTATCTGGATACAAACTTTAAGCAGAGTTAGATTTGGTTAATATTTGGATGAAAGACCACCAGGAGACCCCAGAATTGGAGGTTAGACTGGGATTTGGGAAAAATGTCCCAGAGGGCAGTGGCAAACCTTTTCTATACAGGTAGTCCTCAACTGTTCTGAACCAGCCAACTACCGGCCTTGTAATAAGGCAAACCCCTGTTCAAGCAGTAGAGACTGGAGAGCGTCTGAGGTTGCAAAGCGTCTGCCAAGTTTAATTCACAAGCAAAACAACAGAACAAGAAACACAGGAACTTGAATCCTCAAGCGGAAGGGTTGCTTTCAGCAACCAGCCCCTCCCCAAACACTCCTTTTATTTAGAGTTCAGGGCGTGGTCTCCCTGTGCCTCCTCCCGAGGAGACCCGCAGCCTTTTTCTGCTTAGTCCTGCTCGACTGCCTCCTGCGTCGGGCGTCCTTGAACAGGGCCAGCTGTGGGTCATCATCCTCCGCACTATCGGGCTCACGCAGCTGAGAAGAGGGCCCCGGCTGAGGGCTCTGCGAAGCCTCCAAGCCATCATCAGCCGGTTCGTCTTCCACACCCTCCTCCTCCCCCGAGTCATCCGATACATCTGAGCCGGCTGCCGGGCCCACCGGCTGGCCCTGAGTCACAACATCAACTTATTATCACAGTTAAGACCAGAATTTCCATTGCTAATCAAGGCAGTCGTTCAGTTAGTCGTGCCTGATTTTATGACCTTTTTTTGCCAAGGTTGTTAAACAAATCACTGTAGTTGATAAGTGAATCATGCGGTTGTTAAAAATGAATCTGGCTTCTCCCGTTGACTTTGCTTGTCGGAAGCCAGATGGGAAGGTCGCAAATGGCGATTACGTGACCCTGGGACACTGCAATCGTCATAAAGACCCAGCAGACGCCAATCAACCCAATTTTGATCTCATGACCATGGGGACTGTACAATGGCTGTAAGTGTGAGGAGCAGTTGCAAGTCACTTTTTCCAGTGCTATGGTAACTTCCAACAATTGCTAAATGAATGGTTTTGAGTCAAGGACTATCTGAGCAAATTGCAGGGCCCCAATTCCTGCAATCACTAAGAACCAACCTTTAGTAAAGAGAGACTGCAATTTTTAGAGAAGGGGTCCCCAACCCCTAGGCCAGGGGTAGGCAACCTTGGCTCTTTTATGACTCGTGGACTTCAACTCCCAGAATTCCTGAGCCAGCATGGCTCAGCTTGGAAACCTCTCCTTTTCCCCTCAGCGTGGCTGGCTCAGGAATTCTGGGAGTTGAAGTCCACGAGTCACAAAAGAGCCAAGGTTGCCTACCCCTGCCCTAAGCCATGGGCCAGTACTGGTCAGTGGCCTGTTAGGAACCTGGCCACACAGCTAGAGGTGAGCAGCAGGCAAGCAAGCAAAGCTTCATTTGTATTTCCAGCTGCTCCCCAGCACCAGGCCCACCACCTCAGCTACCCCTGGCCTAGTTCTTGCAAAGTCATTTCTGAAGCACGGTTTGGTTTTTCTTAATGCCACCATTTTTTACACGCTGTGCAGGCAGAAAGCCAACTGAAGTAGCCACGAGAAAAAGGTTAACCACAGTGATCACAAAATTGTTGCAAACTCCCCCTTGTTACAATGTGTGACATCAGCTCCTTTCTCTGTTAGAGAGAAAAATTCATGTCTGGCTTAGCCAGTGCCTGAGATCTATTAAGTTTACTAGAAAGGCGAGAGCAAAATGAAAACAGCAATTAGCAAATTACTGAGCACGGTCCTGCTGGGTATTTGCTCCTTGGAAAAAGTGTTCCTAGACTCCCGGCGTTTTGCTCCCATAGACTAACCCAGCTCTCCTCCTACCACACCTGCACTCTTGTTATTTCACTACTAAGAGGATGGAGGGAAACAAAGTGCAAGTAAGCGAAGTGTGGCATCTCCCCCCTTGCCCCTTGCTGTTTCTCAGCATCCTTTATCACTTTGCACAGAAACTGGAAGGTGATCTTCACAAAACCAGCCACAAAGAGGAAAAAAAAGAAAAGGAAAAAAAAGCCAGCAATCTACAGTCCAGGGCTATTCGCAAAAAGGGGTTTTTTTTTAAATAAGAAAAAAGATTACACGTTGGTTTTTACAAGGGGATATGAGGTTCTAGTCCTTAGGTACAGCTGCACTTAAAATATGAGGTCAGAGAATAAGTTATGCGCAATGCTGGAAGAATGAACGGATGCCTTCAGAAGAAGAAGTGATAAAAAAGATACTGGAATGCGCGGAGATGGACAGATTAACTATGAGGCTGAAAGATGAAGAAGAAACAGGAATATTACCAAAGCTGGAATTTATTCTACAAATGGTTAGAGGAGAGAACCAAAGAGTAGGATTTGATTATGTATTAGCGTTTTATGAACCCAGATCACACGCTGTTTGAAAAACTAACGTATGTATGTAGAGAGGAAAAAAAACAATAAAAAGCTTATAAAAATAAAAAAATGAGGTCAGAAAACAAGTACCTTTTCATACCAGTAGAGATTTTTTTATTTAAAAAAATGTGTTACTTGCCATATTTATACATTAAAATAAGTGAGACGATACAGTCTGCTACGCATCCTGCTTATTGGGGTACAATACAGAATGACTTCTTTTAAAGTTCCTTTTCCATACATCTATTTAAAATCATCATTTTTTAAGGCCTTACGTCAGCTTTCAAATCCAGCCTCCATCATGGCTGCTATAACTTGATTCAGTTTTTAACATGAAAAAAGACATAGCCAGAAAACATTGCACATAGAAAATTAGTCCCATAAACTCTCATCCCATCTCGGAGAAAACTAGAGAGGATGTGGTATAAAACCACCTTTGTTTACCACAGACGCTTGTAATAAAGGAAGTACTAAACACACCAAACAACTCCATTTGAAAAGAAAGGCCTAGATATTTTAAAAAATTATTTTAGTAGATGTTTAAAAACACTACCAAGAGAAAGTGCAGGGAAAAAAACCATACAAGTGAATTGCAAGTTGTATAACATTGGATAAAAATGTCAAAGTTTCAAACCCATTATTAAGCCAATATTCAATATTAATCAAAATTCAGAATTAGCCTATAAATGTATTATAAATCTGAATAACTATTAACAAGAGTGTCTATCTAGTTTAAAAATTCTATTCTTATTCAATGGATCAATAAAGAGCAAATGTATTAAAGCCCTGTATTAAGAAAAATAAAACTATAGAAAATGTAGAATTATACACCATGAATAATTCCTCAGTTGAAATAATGCAAACTGCTTTTTGCTTTTATTTTTCTTGAAACACTAGGAACTCAGTAATCTTTTAAATAAACTGTTTGCTTCATTAAATTAGTGAAATAAAATAAAATAAGGTAACAGTGATATTAGTGAAAAAAAATTATACCAAGCAATTATCGTTCAGGATTTTAAATCTTGAGTTTTAGAATTTAAGCTTTTAAAAAAATCATAACATTAGAACTGAACTACCTCAATCCCTTAACATAGTATTGAATCTAAATCAGGGGTAGGCAACCTTGGCTCTTTTATGACTCACTCCCAGAAGCATGGCTGACTCAGGAATTCTGGGAGTTGAAGTCCACGAGTCAAAACAGAACCAAGGTTGCTTACCCCTGATCTAAATCAAATACTATTCCATCCTTGTTTTTACAAAATAAAGACATTTACTTGGTAATGTAAAGCAATTTTCTCTAACATTCCTCCCAAGTAGGTTTCTATTACAGTTGTGCAATTACAGTTCAAATTATTTAGTCCAATAGCTGTCCCTTCTTAAAAAAAGATCATGAAAATATTGGCATCTTTCACATTAATTTGATTTTATGCACATGTACCGATTCTCTCTCTCTCTGGCCAGGACAGGTAACCCTTGACTTGCAACCATCCATTTAGACATCTTTGGGAAGGGTCTATGACAACTTGCCACAGCCAACTTGCTACAGCCAACTCGCTGCAGGACAAGAATTATACTAATATTAAAGAAATAGAGCAGGGGTAGGCAACCTTGGCTCTTTTATGACTCCTGGACTTCAACTCCCAGAATTCCTGAGCCGGCATGGCTCAGCTTGGAAACCTTTCCCTTTCCCCTCAGCATGGCTGGCTCAGAAATTCTGGGAGTTGAAGTCCACAAGTCATAAAAGAGCCAAGGTTGCCTACCCCTCAAACAGAGGAATAAAATCATTAAAGACAGCATGAAAAAGGAGGGGCAGAATGAAATGTGAATGGCAAAAATTAAAATAATTAAATACAATAGTTAAATTGTCCTTCAGCGAGTTGTCCCATGGTGAGTTGTCACATTCCACCTTTTGAAGTTACAACAGCACTGCAAAAAATGGCTTTCGACTGTCATAGCATCCCCGCAATTACATGATTAAGACTGGCGTGCTTGGCAACCAGCACATCTTACAGTGTCCTGAGGTCATGCGATCGCCATTTGTGACCTCCTCAGCCAGCTTCTGACAAGCAATAGGGTAGGGGTAGGCAACCTTGGCTCTTTCATGACTCGTGGACTTCAACTCCCAGAATTCCTGAGCCAGCATGGCTCAGCTTGGAAACTTTCCCTTTACCCTCAGCATG
The DNA here is from genome assembly GCF_964194415.1 of Vipera berus. Taxonomy (NCBI): domain Eukaryota; kingdom Metazoa; phylum Chordata; class Lepidosauria; order Squamata; family Viperidae; genus Vipera; species Vipera berus. Next base: position 11,093,425 of record NC_138202.1, read on the forward strand.
GCTGGCTCAGGAGTTCTGGGAGTTGAATTCCACGAGTCATAAGAGAGCCAAAGTTGCCTACCCCTGCAATAGGGGAAGCTGGATTCATTTAACAACTGCTTAACAAGCATGGCAAAAAGGTCGTAAAATCGGACACAACTCATTTAACAAACACCTCGTTTAGCACCTGAAATTCTGTTCCGAGTCGTAAGTTGAGGACTCCCCGCACTTTCACACCAATGCTCTCATTGGCTTCCTTTTTTCCAGAAGCAGACAGAAGCTTTCAAGATGCTGCTGAACATCTTCTATGACATCAGAGGAGATTAAGCAATAATTCAGCGGCAGAAGCTTCAGTGCCAGCTCTTCTATACTATACCAAAGCGTTTATTTCAAGCATCACTAATCTTATTATACTGAAAGTGACCTATGAGGATTTCAGCTTTCTTTCAAGGCCATATAAGCAGAGATGTGGCCCTGGAAATTTTGCAGGTCCAAATTCTCCACGGAAAGCTTTCCGTTTCAATCTACTTGGGTGGTTTCTTTGAATATGATATCTTATTATTCCTCTGTCTGTTAGCCAACATTTTCAACGTTCCCATTTTTAACCACATAAATAATTTCTTTAAAAGCTTCATCTCGTAAACTAGGCTGGATGGAATTTTGGTTTCCACTTCCAATAATGCAGCCCACGTTCTTGTGCCTGATAATGAATTGAATAGGCCAGTGTTTTTCAAACGCTGTTCCGCGGCACACTAGTGTGCCGCGAGCTGTTGCCTGGTGTGCCGTGGGAAATTTTTTTTTTTTTACCTCCCTCCGGAGAAGATGGCCGTGGCCCGCGGCTGAGCTAGACAGGAGGGTGAGTTCTGGCTGGCTGAGCCCTGAGGAGGCTGTTGCCTGTTGCACGGCCTCGGCTGGGCACCGGGAGTTCCCGGTGCTGTAACAACTTGCAGAGGCCGCGGGAGATGTTGGTGTGCCGGTCCGGGTCCGCCGGGCCTGACCCGCGGCGGCGGCAACGTTTCTGAGGCCGCCGAAGATGAGTCGGGCGGTGGGGAACCTGGACCTAAAGTGGCCGGGCCGTTCCGAGCGACGGGGCGCCTGGGGCCTGCGGCGGAGTGCCTGGGAACGCCTTCTGAGCCCGTTCGGCATTTTTACCGAACGGGCTGAGCTAGACGGGAGGGTGAGTTCTGGCTGGCTGAGCCCTGAGGAGGCTGTTGCCTGTTGCACGGCCTCGGCTGGGCACCGGGAGAGGGAGGGAAAGAAAGTGGGAGAGAGAAAGGCAGGAAAGAAAGGAAGAAAGATAGAAAGAAAGAAAGAGAAAAGAAAGAGAAAGAAAGAAAGAGAAAAGAAAGAAAGAAGGAAAGAAAGAAAGAAAGAGAAAGAAAAATAAATGAAGGAGAAAAATGCAGAAAGAAAAATTAAAAAGAAATGCAAGTAGCTTCCAATTTCCACAACAAGTAGAAAGCAAGAAATTGAGAGAGGGAGGGAAAGAAAGTGGGAGAGAGAAAGGAAGGAAGGAAGATAAAGAAAGAAAAGAGAGGGTGGGAAGAGAGGGAAGGAAGGAAGGAAGAAAGAAAAGAAGAGAAAAAAGAAAATACAGAAAGATAAATTAAAAAGAAATGCAAGCTTTCCTTTTCCTTCACAGCAAAAACAAACAAAAGCCCCAAAATAAAATAAAATAAAGAGGCTAATAATAATAATAATAATAATAATAATAATAATAATAATAATAATAATAATAATAATAATAATAATAATAATAATAATAATAATAATAATAATAATGTTGGAAGGGACCTTGGAGGTCATCTAGTCCAACCCCTTGAGAACACAGGCCATCCTCAACTTACGACCGTTTGTGTAGCGACCGTGGGGAGGCCCAACGGTGCGGAAAACGGTGGAATGCCTCGTGATTTTTTTCATGAAACAAGTGTGCCTTTGCCCAAAAAAGGTTGAAAAACACTGGAATAGGCTAACAGGAATGATATTGGTTTGCAAAAAAAAATATCTGGATTTTTCCTTTGCAAATAAATTTGTGAAACCCTGGCTTGGTAATCAAATACATCTGAATTTAGGATATAATAGCAGCATTCCAATATCTACGGGGCTGCCACAAAGAAGAGAGGGTCAAGCTATTCTCCAAAGCACCTGAAGGCAGGATACGAAGCAACGGATGGAAACTAACCAAGGCGAGAAGCAACCTGGAATTAAGGAGAAACTTCATAACAGTGAGGACAGTTCACCAGTGGAATAACCTGCCTCCAGAAGTTGTGAATTATGGGATTGGTAGCCTGAAAGACAGCAACACGCAGTAACGTTAGACCAGGCTTTTCAACCTTGTCAACTTTAAGATATGTGGACTTCAATTCCCCAAATTCCCCATGCTGGCTACGGAATTCTGGGAAGTGAAGAATAAGTCACTGTATTAAGACTTCCTCCATCCTGGGCCTGCAGCATCAAACAGTGAAAGCTATCATTGTTTCCGGTTTTTCCCCCCTTAACTAGTTTAAGAAAAATCTACCTGTGTTCTCTCACTAATAATTAGTGTCAAGCTCTTTTGCAGACGTTTAAAAGTGAAAGTGATTCTTTCCCAAACCTCACAGAGGTTGGTTTTGTTTTTTTTTTGCACAGGATGCATTGAACAGGGGTCTTCAAACCTGGCCCTTTTATGACTTGTGGACTTCAACTCCCAGAATTCCTCAGCCAGGCACGCTGGCTGAGGAATTCTGGGTATTGGAAGTCCACAAGTCATAAAAGGGCCAAGTGTGAAGAGCCCTGGGTTAGAAGAATTCAAGCTGCTGGACTGTTTCCCCTTTAAGAACCATATAGCCCATGTATTTTAGGGTGGAAATTTTCTCGTTGTCTTCCTAACCTGTGATCCAGCAAAGAGCCAAGACTTTTCACTGGTTAACAAGGTAGCCTGCTGCTGTTTTTTTGCCTGAAGGACTTCCCAAATCTTTATCAGTCCGAGAACCTACTGCTACCGTATAATCAGTAAGAAAGACCCTACATTTACCTTTATGTCATTATTATGGTTCATTGCAGTTAGCCAGATGTGTAGACTGGATTTGGCATTTTTATCCATCTACTGAGTCCTTTCCAAGTACCTGGAATAGGCAGCAGTTGTTCAATGGTAGCACTGATGTCAGTTGTTCCAAAGGAATCTGCCTTTTGCAATTGACTAATGGTCAATATGTCAATGTCCACGGTGTCCAAGTGGTGTTCTGATTATTTTGGGAGTGCACCCAAGGCACCTATTACCATTATTATCATTGAAATGTATTACAGCCACCCACCGTGAAAGTCTCTGAGCAGCTTACAACATCCAAACAGTCAAAACAGTTAAAAGCAAGGAACAAAACAGTGTTGTCCAACTATCTTAAAAAACAAAAACGCAACAGGGGCTTCACAGACATACGAAAACCAGGCCTTGGAACATATTAGACTTCCATAACCCTCCGGGGTCAACACTGACACTAGGTTATATGCTAGCAGGTACCCACCCCTAAAATTGTAAAGGCACAACCTTTTAATTTCTTCCAATTAAATTTAAATTCAATGAAATTATTCCAAAATCATTCTACACACTATTATTCTTTGCATGTTTAATAAGCTGCTACCTTGCAAATTAAAATTCTGTTTCAATGTTTAAGTGGGACTCAAGAGGATCGAACCCAATGTCCTGGACAGAGATCACAGCGAGGATTGGTAGAGGATCAAAGGGATTTAAAACAATCCCCCCCCCCAAAAAAACCAGGAGGACCTCAAACTCCAACTTTTTGATTTTACCCATGGTGACCAGTCATTCTCCAAATTTTATCCAGGTTCGTGAATAAGCCATGATAGAAAGTACTTGGAGCTCTGTTGCAGTGGTGGCTAGGTGATATCTGAGGAACAGAAAGCAAACACTGTTTTTTTCTTTAAAGATGCAGAGAAGTTCATTCTCCCTAGTCCAGGGGTCTTCAAACTTGGCCCTTTTATGACTTGTGGACTTCAACTCCCAGAATTCCTCAGCCAGCGTGCCTGGCTGAGGAATTCTGGAAGTTGAAGTCCACAAGTCATAAAAGGGCCATGTTTGAAGACCCCTGCCCTAGTCCCTTGAATCATTCAGAGACAGAGGCTGAAGCCAAAACAGAGAGAGGTCTGGAGCCACAGCTGCCCAACCCAATAACTTCCTTGAAGATTCAGACTGGAGGGTCTATCCAAGGACAACATCTGGCGGCAGCAATTAGAGCAGGCATGTCAAACCTGCGATGTCACCTGACGTATCACGACTTTCCCCCCATTGCCGGCAATGGGGTGGGCGCGGTTTCAGGACAACGCCTCTGGCCCGTGGGCCGGCAGTTTGACATGCCTGAATTAGAGGCTTGCTTTTCCACCCATGCTCTCACTAAACATCCCAGGCTTAGTTGTGAGCATATAAGAAACTCCATACTTTCTATAGTCTCTGCCCCCCTTCCCCTAAGTAAGGCTTTCCACCTTAAAGAGCCAGCTGTCTTCTCTGCCTGGGCAAAGAGTTGAGTCCCAGTCAGGCAGCATAGAAGGATGGGGGGAGTCTGACTAGCTGCTTCCTCTGCAATTTCTCTCTGTCATGCTTTGTCATCCAAAAAGCATGTTTTGCTTCCCTTAGCCTTCTTCTCCAATTCCCCACATCTGCCCTTCATCAGAACAGTCTTTATGCTCAGCAGGGACTCATCACCTACTCTGTTATGTTTTGGGGAGGCAAAGAACTAGGGATCTGGTACCACCTTTTCCACTGAAGAAATTACTATTAAAGTGAATCAGAAAAGATGTCACCATCAACCATAGTCTGTGTTTGAGTGTGTGTGTGTGTATGAGGGAGGGAGGGAGGGAGGGAGGAATTGGCGACAATGGGGACCACCATTATCACCAATGTAGACTATACTCCTGGGATTTCTTAGCGGTCTCCTGTCCTATCAAATCCAATTCTGGTTAATCTTTTAATTCAACCAAAGTCAACTCTGCCTGCTGGGATAGCTGCTTTTAATTATAATACTCGTTTAATGAGTCCTCCATTTATATTCATAAGGACTGGAAATGGGTTTCTAGGCTGAAGGTCTAGTAGTGGTTAAGGCACCAGGCTAGAAAGCGGGAGTGAGTTCAAGTCCCTGTCTTGGCCATGAAAGCCAGCTGGGTGACCTTTGGCCAGTCACTCTCTCTTAGTCCAACTCACCTCACAGGGTTGTTGTTAGGAGCAAAATAGGAGGAGGAAGATGTGTTGGATGTGTTTGCTTGCTTTAAATTATTTGTAAAAATAATAAAGATGAGAAATAAATAAATTTATATATCTACCGGTATATCTATTTACTATATTACTACTTACAGAATCAAGCATGAAACCGTGGCTTCATGATCAAGTAAATGTGAACTGGGGTACAGGTTGTCCTTGTTTAGTGACCACAACTGGGATCCTCAACTTGGTCACGAAGCAAAGCACGAAAGTGAAGCCACAACTGTTTACAATCTTACTTAAGCTTTTCTTTGCTTTACAGACCTGTGAAGGTTGTGAACGCAAGGATGGTTGCAAGCTTTCTCTTTTATCACTACCGAACAATCACTAAATGAGGACTACCTGAATATCCAGGTCGTCTGATCCAGCACATCTCATCCAGGAGGTAGGTCTTCTGCAATGAAGGATCAGAGTTCAAGTGGTTGTCAAAATACATGACATTAGATTTTTGTTTGGGTGTGTATGTCTTTCAGATAGCTTTTGACGCTTGGCGACTGCCCGGACAAGTCCATGCGGTTTTCCTGAAAAGGTTTTTTGGAAGTGATTTGCCACTGTCTCCTTTCCAGGCCTGAGAGAGAATTGACTGACAGGACTAGAAGTCACTATCTCCTGGTTTCTAGCCTGGTGCCTTAAAATACTACTGGCCTGGATAAAAATCGTAACAGGCTTGAGCAAAACTCTCGAAATTCCGTCAGTCACCATTTCATCTACAGGCCCCAGTTCTGCACACTAGAAGTTTCACAAGGGTATGTTAAATCAGTGTTGCTATTTTCTGACTGTTTTTATTTTTATTTTTTTTAAAGTATATTGAGGGAAATATGGGAAGTATATTGAGGGAAATCCGCTACGGTAGTGGTTTCCCCATGTTGGACAGGGAATTCTGGGAGTTGAAGTCCAGACATCTTAAAGTTGCCAAGATTGGAAAACATTGCTATAAATGATCCCTCCTGACAGATTAAAACCCCAACTCATTTAAACTTACTGACACTGGGGGGAAAATGGCTTATTTCAATCCTGATCGAGAAATGCTAAAAGCCAAAGGTTTTTGGGTGAAGGATACAGCACTTCACACGCATCCAGCATCCAAGACTCTTCTAGAAGACCATGGCAAAAAAAGATCTCTGATTTTTTCTCTGCCCTCTCTCTACCGCTTCCCCAACACAAGGCAACGCAACACGGTGACCAGCTGGGCCCACTCCATGTGTGCAAAGGCATTCTCTCCCTTACACGCGCATACTGGCAGGTTGCTTAATGTTAATTCATTTCTTCTCAAGCCATGCAAAACTGGATTTCGGCCCACCGCTTCCCCTTCCCGCAATTCTGAATATATATAATATATATATATATATATATATATATAATGGGCCATTGTATATAATAATGGGCCATTGAATTGATATTTCTTCCTCGCCAAGGCCCACCGCTTCCCCTTCCCTTGTGTGTGTGTGTGTGTGTATGTGTATGTATGTATGCAGGGCTTTTTTTCTCATAGAACGCTCAGAACGGAGTTCTGGCACCTTTTTTGGATGGAACCTTGTAGGATAGGCAAGGCGGGTTGTATGACATGTGTGAGTTCCGGCACCTTTTTCTTTCACAAAAAAAGCACTGTATGTATGTAGGAAGGAAGGAAGCTAAAGCCACCAGCCTGATGATGACGGATGGGATTCCGTCGAAACGTTGCACCTACACCTTTAGTTCTACGCGGGAGGAAACCCGAATGACCGAAGATCCATATATATATATATATATGGGAAGGGGAAGCGGTGGGCATATATATGGCAAAGCCTAGTCGGTGGCTCGTTGCGCAGCCTCGCACGTACTCCGTCCGCCCCATCTTGAAATGCAGTGACACGGCCAATTTGGATCCCCCCCCCACCTCATTTCGCCCCGTATTCACAGGCATGCAGACATGCACGCCCGCCCGCAAGGCTAATTTCCTCCCCTCCGAGCAAAACAACGCAAGGACCAATGCCCTTCCTACCCGGTCTCTTGTTACACACACGCGCGCGCGCGCGCACACCACACACACACACAACCCCCCCCCGGCTCTCAGTTAATAATCCGTTTTCGTTCGCCCCAAAAGAATTCTCTTAACATGGTGCAGTGACGGATTTCATCCTCCCCCCCCCCAAATTTTTTTTTTGGGAAGGCAGCCTTTTCTTCCCCAAAGTAATTTTCTTCCCCAAAGTAATTCCCTAAATAATGCAATACATAATTCCCCGGGCAATTGCAACAATGGGTCATCTTGGCTCCCTTGCAGTGTCCCCTCCCCACACACACACACACACACACACACACACACAAGGGAATGTAATGAAGCGAGCACTCCGGACATCCTCTCCCCCCCCCCCCGCCATAAAAAATTCCCCTCTTGCCTTCCTCGATCTGGATTCTACTGACCCGAAAGAAGTAGCGAGCGGCTACGCGGCGCGCTAGAGTCCAACCGACGGCGCAAAGGAGAAAAAGCAGCGCCTCCGTCCAGGCCAAGCGGGCGTTCTCGGCCCACGTCCGGCGGGACAGTTCCCAGCCGCAATCTGTGCAGCTCCGCAGCGCTCCGACCAGGCTCCGGTAACTACGCCGCACCAATTGCTCGTAGCTCGGCATAGGCTCGGGCGCCTGCATACTCACACCGGCCGCTCACGGCTCCGCCGCGCAAGCACAAGCGCGAGGCTGCCTCTTTTGCCGCAGCCGCCTATCAGCGCGCGCGCCGGCCCCGCACCAGCTGTTTGCAGCTGGAACAGCGGCAGAGCCGCTGCGCGCAGGCGCGCCGCGCGGCTCTGAAGAGCCAAAAGGCAAAGCCGCCGCCGCCGCTGCCGCCCCGTCGGGCGACCCTCGCCAGCTGCTAGGGGGCGCCCGTTGCGAACGACCCAGCGAGGCTGGCCGTCGAGGAAAGGCGCGGGGGATCGCAGCCACCTGCAGCGCCAGGCTGGTCGCCGTTTCCTCTGAAGATCCTCCTCCTGGATTTAAGGAGACTTGTTCGTGAGCATGCAAGGCGTGCGTGCATGCATCTGGACTGCTCCTTCGGAAGCTGCCGGTTCACTCCAGCGCAATAGGAAAATCCGTGATTGGAGTTAGATTATTTTACTCTGCCTGCTTCTCCCAAGATTTCCCGGCGGCTGCACTGGGAGCTTTCTGGGAACCACTCCGCTATTTTACTCTGCCTGCTTCTCCCAAGATTTCCCGGCGGCTGCACTGGGAGCTTTCTGGGAACCACTCCGCTATTTTACTCTGCCTGCTTCTCCCAAGATTTCCCGGCGGCTGCACTGGGAGCTTTCTGGGAATCACTCCGTGAAGTAGGTGGCGTTGAAAGACACTATCCGGCTCCGGGATCCTCCCGAGAGATGCGAAACCGGCGGAGGGGTTCAGGTAACAGCGCCCGCGAGCCAACCTGAGACCGATTGTACAGCTACGTGTGAACGGGGAGCGGAGGGACGCGTCGGGTTTGCTAAGTGCCCTCTTTAGCTTAGACTCGAGCTTTGTGCGAATGCATTGCGTCGCCTTCAACGCTGAACGGAAATCCAGCCATCAGTTGGACAGGTAGTCCTCGATTTACAACAGATCATTTTAGTGACCGATCGAAGTTACAAGGGCACTGGAAAAAATGACTCATGACCATTTCTCACAGTTACCATTGCTGCATCCCCCTGTTCCTGGGATCAAAAATCAGACACTTGGCATCGCGTATTGAAACTGAATTTGGAAAGTGAAATGTAAAACACTGTTATGATTCAGTGGGCAAGCAACTTTGGATGTAACATAATGCTGGAACAATGGGAGAATATGTGGTCGAAAAACTTAAAATTCACGTTAAATTATAATTTAAAAGAAAACTTTTATAAGATGTACCGCTGGTTAAGTTATCTAGAATGTATAAGGGTATTTCAAATGAATGTTGGAAATGTAAGTGTAAAGAAGAGATAATAATGTTGGAAGGGACCTTGGAGGTCATCTAGTCCAACTCAGGCAGGAAACACTATACCATTTCAGGCAAATGGCTGTCCAGTCTCTTCTTAAAAACTTCCAGTGTTGGAGCATTCACCACTTCTGGAGGCAGGTTGTTCCACTGGTTAATTGTTCTAACTGTCAGGAAGTTTCTCCTTAGTTCTAGGTTGCTTCTCTCCTTGACTAGTTTCCATCCATTGCTTCTTGTCCTGCCTTCAGGTGCTTTGGAGAATAGCTTGACTCCCTCTTCTTTGTGGCAGCCCCTGAGATATTGGAACAATGCTATCATGTCACCCCTGACCCTTCTTTTTGTTAAACTACACATACCCAATTCCAGCAACCCTTCCCTATATGTTTTAGCCTCCAGTCCCCCAGTCATCTTTGTTGCCCTTCTCTGTACCCTTTCTAGAGTCTCAACATCTTTTTTACATCGTGGTGACCAAAACTGGATGCAGTATTCCAGGTGTGGCCTTACCAAGGCATTGTAAAGTGGTATTAGTACTTCACATGATCTTGATTCTATCTCTCTGTTAATGCAGCCTTAGCACTGTGTTGGCTTTTTTGGCAGTTGCAGCACACTGCTGGCTCATATTTAAGTGATTGTCCACTAGGACTCCGAGATCCCTCTCACAGTTACTACTATTGAGCAAGGTACCATCTATACTATACCTGTGCATTTGATTTTTCCTGCCTAAATGTAGAACCTTACTTTTTTCACCATTGAATTTCATTTTGTTAGATAGCGCCCAGTGTTCTAGGCTGTCCAGATCCTCCTGTATTTTAAGCTTATCTTCTGGAGTATTGGCTATTCCTGCCAGCTTGGTGTCGTCTGCAAATTTGATGAGTTCCCCATCTATCCCCTCATCCAAATCGTTGATGAAGATGTTGAAGAGCCCTGGGCCACTCCACTACACACTTCCCTCCATGTAGATGCGGTTCCATTGAGGACCACACCCTGAGTACGGACTGTCAACCAGCTACGAATCCATCTGGTGGTGATGCTATCTAACCCACATTTTTCTATCTTATCAAGTAGTAGGTTGTGATCTACTTTAGGCTCTTCTCCAGTGAGTCCTTCCTTCTCGTTAGGTGGCCAAAGTATTTGAGTTTTAGCTTCAGGATCTGGCCTTCTAAAGAGCAGTCAGGGTTGATCTCCTCTAGGACTGACCGGTTTGATCGCCTTGCAGTCCAAGGGACTCGCAGGAGTCTTCTCCAGCACCATAGTTCAAAGGCCTCAATTCTTTGGCACTCAGCCTTTCTTATGGTCCAACTTTCAGAGCCATACATTGCAACTGGGAAGACCATAGCCTTGACTATACGCACTTTTGTTGACAGGGTGATGTCTCTGCTTTTTAGTGTGCCATCTAGATTTGCCATGGCTTTCCTCCCCAGGAGCAAGCGTCTTTTAATTTCTTGGCTGCAGTCCCCGTCTGCAGTGATCTTGGAGCCCAGGAGAATAAAATCTGTCACTACCTCCATTTCTTCCCTTAGCGTTCAAGAAATTCCCCTCATTTGGCAGCCCACGTTTAAGGGAACCATGCCTCCAATTTGTATAATGAGAATAATTGGATAACTCAGTCTGGATGTGGCGGTTTGAACTACTTCAAAAGAAACCAAAAAGATTGATTTCTGAGTCAAAAGGTTAAAAAAAGAAAGAAAGAAAAGCCACACTGAACATTTCCAAAACAGTTCTTTCATTTGAGGGAATATAAACTGAAATCAAGAAAATGGTTCTAATTTTCCTTTGTTATTTGAGTAAAGATCTTTGTATATGCACCAGCAACTATTTTTTTCTACCAGTGAAAAAAAGATGTGTGGGCTGATATGTAAGCCCACGTATCTTTTAAGTACATAAAGGCTTGTTAGTAAATTAGTTCTCTGAGTAACTTTCCTAAATTAGAAAACAGATCAACCTAACCTTGACAACACAGCTTTTCAAATGCAAGTTTAAAGGTTTGCATTGTTCGTTTCATGTGCTCTTATATTTTTACAATATATGGTAAATTAGGGGGGAAAAGTCCCCTCTCTCGACATTTTAATTTCCAAATATTTCAAAACAGCATGAGATAGGCTGTTCCTGATATAGAGACTTGGGGGCGGGGTGTACTGTGCTATCTTTTAAGCACTATTCATCCATTTTCAACCCACCAGGAAGGATTTAAATTGCGTAAGAGAAAATCCACAAAAAGGCAGGAAGGTAGAGCTACATGTTTTTGTCCTATGTTGTCCAATTTTTGTACAGTAAACTCTTGATTTACTGAAGTCCCATGCAATAGATGTTGGAGGCAACAGGAATAATAATAAAAGAAATCCCTTTGGCATTTTACATACCCCATTCACATTTAGGTCTAATGCAGTGTTTTTCAAACTGTGGCCGCTTTTAAGATGTATGGACTTCAACTCCCAGAATTCCCTTGCCAGCCATGCTGGATGGGGAATTCTGGGAGTTGAAGTCCACACATCTTAAAAACGGCCGTGTTTGGGGGAAAAACCCCCACTGGTCTAATGGAATCCTCCTGCTGCTATTCCATCAAATCGATCCTTTACTTGTCATTTGCAAGTCGATTTCTTTGAATGACCCGGTAAAAAACCCAAATTCATTCCGCATCTGAATTCAGATTCCCTTTTCAAGCTTCGGTCTCTAGCTAGGAAGTGACCCTCAAAGATCTCCATGCGGGCTGAAAAACACCCATTTCCAACTTCCAGCAGGCCGGAGAGCTGAGGCTAGTGACTTGTTTGCTGGGAGCATGAAACCGTCTTGTTCATCCAGAAAAAAGAAAAAAACAACAACTTGCCAACGCCTTTTGAGTTATTTCTGGTGGCTCCAGGAGACTTCTCCTTCCCAAACCAGGCAGAATTTTGGCCTCCTCCACTGTCACCCAGCAGGAAGAGAAGACAGGCGGCATCCCCATTGTTTCCTCGGTTTTAAAACTTCATTCATTCCTTGCAGGCCGTCAACCAAGGGCCAGAGGCCTGGCAGACAAAGGAAACATTCATTCCTCACACCCACCACCCCACACCCACACCCTGGATCTACCAGCAATTCTAGCCCAGAACAGCTAGGCTCCCCTTTCCACCCAAAACCAAACCAGGGAACATGACAATGGAAGCCATTCAGAAATCTGCAAGTGAGCCAGGTACAAAAGCATGTGTGTGGGAGGGGGGGTTAAACCTCCCCCTCCCTTCACGTCCCCCTCCTCTTCTCCCCCCCCCCACCTGCTTTGGAGGCCAGGGGAAAAGAGAGGCAGGCTACTACGTTCCCACAGCATCTTTTTGTCCAGCCACCCGCCCCTTTTTAACTAAGCGCCAACAAGGGCCTTAGTTAAGAGATGCAACGATGTTGATTTGGTTTGCCTTGGGAACCTGGGACGTTTTTTTGGGGGGTGGGTGGGTGGGTTGTTTCTGCCCTATCTCTCGATTTGAATTTTGCTTGGCGGGATTGAGGTGGGGGCTTTGCAGGCAGAGGTGTAAGACAGGCAGAAAACCTCACTCAGCCCATCTCCTTGTGGCATTCCGGCTTAACGGTGTGTTTCGTGTGGTGTTCTGCACCTCAAACCCATTTTTAGGCTTAGCCCCGGTTTGGGGGGGGGCGGGGGGAAGGGGAGGAATGCATGGATCAGTATATAGGTAGTTCCTTTAGTGACCGGTTACCACAGCACTGAAAAAAAGTGACTTATTACAGTTTTTCGCGTGACCCTTGCACCATCCCCATGGTCACATGGTCAAAATTCAGACGCTTGGCAAGTGACTCGTATTTATGACGGTTGCCGTGTCCCAGGGCCGTGTGACCCTTCTGCGACCTGAGAAGCAAAGTCAATGGGGAAGCCAGATTCACTTAACAACCGTTTTACTAATGACTGCAATGAGTCACTTACCAACTTTGACAAGGAAGTTGTCGTGAAACGGGGTAGAATTCACTTAACTGTCTCCCTTAGCAACATAAAGGTTGGGGTCAATTGTGGTCGTAAGTCGAGGGCCACCTGTAAAGGAACCCAAGGTGCTTTCCTCTCATTCCCTTTAAAAATCCAAGGCCGGTCCTCGGAGGGATTGGGGAGAAAAAGAGCTCTTCTGTGCCGGGAAACGAAGGCTGTTCTCTTTTATGATTTGCTGCTGGATTCGAATTCCTTACCTTGCTCCGTACAGAAATTCTATTCTGAAATGGCTGCATTTGCTCATTAGGGGAAGTGTCCAAGCTGAACCTGAAGCCAAATATTCTCAGGGATGTTCCGCAGCATTTTCGTGGCAGCAAAAGGGGAGCGGTTGGCCATGGCCTTCTTCAGAGGTTTTTTTTTTTCTCCATTTCCTAATCTAGTTCATAGCTCTGAGATTTCCTGAAGGTCTTCCGAGGACTAAGTAAATTCTTTTATCGTCGATCTATGTCCATCTATCTCTGTCTATCATCTATCTCTATTTATCATCCATCTCTGTCATCTACCTCTATCGTCTATATCAGGGCTCTTCAAACTTGGCCCTTTTATGACTTGTGGACTTCAACTCCCAGAATTCCTCAGCCAGGCACGCTGGGAATTGAACTCTGGGAGTTGAAGTCCACAAGTCATAAAAGGGCCAAGTTTGAAGAGCCCTGATCTATATCAATCTATCTGTATCAATTTGTCATCTATCCTGTCTCTCTCTCTCTCTCTTCCCATCTTTATTATTGTTTATAAATAACATAAGGCAGTGAATATACCTAATACTCCTTCCTCCTCCTATTTTCCCCACAACAACCCTGTGAGGCGAGCTGGACTGAGAAATACCACAGAGTTTGGATTTTTTAATTTTTTGCAACCAATTGAGCGTTTGTGAAGCCTCTTTCAGGTCACGCTCGACTCCAGGTGCCTTCAAGGGCAAGAGTAGAGAAATCCTTTCCCAGTGACTCTTTCTAAACTTGCCAATCTGCCCACATTCCTGGTTTGGCAGTTCTCCATTAAAGTATTAGCCAAGACAGGCCCTGATTAGCTTTTTAAGGTAAGCCAAGGTTGGTTAGAAGTTGCCACCTAATTGGGCCATGATTTTTATGTAACCATTTTACTGAGTAAACCCCGATTGGCTGAAATCACAAATTAAGCTGTAAACCAGGGCTTACAAGCCAAACGGGCAGAATGCACTTACTCCATCAATCCAAATTAACCATATTGTGGACTAGCAGAATGTGTGAAGTGGGTAGCTAGGTTTGTACAAATATATCAAGTTGTAAAGCAGCCAGCCAGAGTTTAGTGCAGTGTGTCACGTGAATCAAACCTGTGTGAGCTGTTTATATCACACAGCCCCCACCCTCCCAAAGTAGTCCTGGCGAGGACGCTTCTACGCTTTAATAAAGAAATGATAAATTGCATTATTTGTATAGAAGGTGTTCCTTATTCAACCGAGTCTTTGTCTATTAATAGAAATTTAGATCGTGTTGTGAATCCAGGTGCTGCAGGATGTTAGGTAGTTCAAAACTTTCTCTCATCATGGTTCAACTAACCAGGATTATCATGGAAGCCCAGCCACCCTTAAATTTTAACGCTGTATACGCCATTACCTAGCCTACAAGAGGAAATTGAACACAAATATCCCCAAGCTTTGCAGACAACGTGGACTACAACTTCCATCATCTTGGGAAAATGAGAGCAAGTTTCATCTAACGGATAAGGCCCCACACTAGGAACCAGGAGACTGTCAGTTCTAGTCCCACTTTAGACATGAAAGCCAGCTGAGCGCTTCTGAGCCAACCCACAGGAGACTTGAGTTCTAGTCCTACCACAGGCATGAAACCTGGCTGGATGACTTTGGGCTAGTCCCCCTCTCAGCCCAACCCACCTCACAGGGGGGTTGTGGGGAAAACAGGAGGAGGAAGAAGTATTCTGCTGCCTTGACTTTATTATAAAAATAATAAAGATGCGATATAAATAAATCTTAAAAGATGTCTGCAAAGTCACGCTTTTTCCACCCTAAAGGAAGCAACTACTGGTTAACTCTGTGCTTCAATTACAAATGAAAGCAAAAGAACTTAAAATACCCCGGGGGAAGAATCAAGCATGTCCTGAAAAGGCCCCACCCTTAACTTGCAGCTTTGTCTGTGGAAAGCCTGCCAGAAACCACTGGAGGAGCCACCTGGAAGAGGAACAGGCCCAATGGATCAATTTGATGCAAAAAGAGTTCATACTTTCAACTTGGAAACGGTCTCACAAGCAAACCTAATGGGGGATTTATTGGGAATGTTGAAAGGTTTGGCATTTCCAAGTCTCTATTCCGCCCCCCCCGCCCAGCCCGGCCCAGCGTCTGCTTAAAACAGGAGTCCGAGGACACTGGAGAAACGGCATCGGAAAACCTGGATTGTTTTGCTGCCTGCGGCCAACGTGGGAAAATGTCCAGTTTCTACTAGGGCAGAGAGGGTGATTCCTGCGAGACATTTGGGCAGAATCCAACTTCTCAGGATGCTGTAGAGTTGATGCATCACGCACATGGAGTGTACTGTAAGGCCAGGCGGTCAAAGTCATTCTCCTTTATAACCCAAAATGAAAGAAAGAAAGAAAGAAAGAAAGAAAGAAAGAAAGAAAGAAAGAGAAAGAAAAAGAAAGAGAAAGAAAGAAAGGAAGGAAGGAGAAAGAAAGAAAAAGAAAGAAAGAAAGTTACATTTGAGAATCAAATCCGCGGTGCAACAGCTAAAAAGGCCAATACAGGTAGTCCTCGACTTAACAACAGTTCATTTAGTGACCGTCCAAAGTGACAGTGGCACTGAAAAAATTGACTTACGACCTTTTTCACACTTATGACTGTTTCAGTATCCTTGTGGCCATGTGATTTACATTTGGACGCTTGGCAAGTGGTTCGTAGTTGTGGCGGTTCCAGCATCCTGGGGGTGGTGGTCATGTGATCACCTTCTGACAAGCATAAGCCAATGGGGGAAGCCAGATTCACTTAACAACCGTATTGCTAACTTAACGACTGCAGCGAGTCGTGTGGCGAGAAAAGTCGTAAAAATGGGACAAAACTCACTTAACGTATTTCTCATTTAGCAATATAAATTCTGGGCTCGGTTGTGGTCGTAAGTCGAGGACTACCTCTAAAATCTGGAGCTGCACTAACAGACGTTGTGTGTGTCCTTGTCAAAGGGTACTAACCGTCCCACTGATCAGCAATGGCTATTTCACAATTGGGAGAGTGCTGTGTCCAATTCAGGGCACGACACTTTAAAACAGGGGTGTCAAACTCAATTTCACTGAGGGCCGCATCAGCATTGCAGTTGCCCTCAGGGGGCTGGGTGGGTGTGGCCAGGGTGGGCGTGGCCTACTGGGTGGGCGTGGCTAGAGTGCATATGGCCTACTGGGTGGGCGTGGCCAGCTCTACATCGTTCGCATCAAGGGTGCCTATGGGGGCCTGGGCAGGAGTGGGACAGATCTGAGGGTCTCTGGCAGGAGGAGGGTCTCTGGGCCAGGGCCAAGGCAGTGGGGGCCGTTCCCTCGCTGTTTCAAGGATGGCTTCGCGGGCTGCATGAAACCACTTCGCGGGCCGGATCCGGCCCCCGGGCCTTGTGTTTGACATGTCTGCTTTAAAAGGAACACACAAAAGTTGGAGCTTTGGGAGAAGAAAAACTTAAGGGAGCAGCTGTGGTTCAGTTTGCTCAATGGAAGAGGTATGACAGCAATCTTTAAATAGAGGTAATCCTCAATTTACAACCACAAATCTCCATTGCTAAGCAGCGTGGCTGTTAAGTCAATCACACCCCATTTTACAACTTTTTTTTTTGCCATGATTGTTAAGCAATCATTTGCAAGTTTTTTTTTATCCCATTTATATCCCGCCCTTCTCCAAAGACTCAGGGTGGCTTACAAGCTAAGAAGCACAAATCAATGTGCTTAGCAATAGCTAAGTTTCCGACAAACAAAGTCAATGGGGGGGGGATGCTGGATTCACTTAACGATCGTACGATTCGTTTAACAGCTGCAGGGATTCACTTAGCAAACACGGCACAAAGGCTGCAAGATCAGCTGCAACTCGTCCAACAGCTACCTTGCTTAGCAATGGGAATTCTGGTCCCAAATGGGGTTATAAGTTGAGAACTACCTCTACTGGTTCTCTACTGCCTGAGCAATCCCCAGCACTGGAACGCATTCAAGGGAAATTGAACTGTCACTTCATATATTCCCAAGTTTACTTCTACTTGAGTCTGATGAAAACACTTATTTTATGGCACTATATGGAAGGTGTCGCGACAACTGGCAATGCTTGG
The DNA here is from genome assembly GCF_964194415.1 of Vipera berus. Classification (NCBI taxonomy): domain Eukaryota; kingdom Metazoa; phylum Chordata; class Lepidosauria; order Squamata; family Viperidae; genus Vipera; species Vipera berus. The sequence continues at coordinate 11,110,809 of NC_138202.1, forward strand.
AAAACAACAAAAATGCCTTTTTTAAAAAAAACCTTCCTTCCTTCCCCCCCCTCTATTTCCTTTCTTTCCTCCTCTATTATTCCCTTCCTTTCCCTTCCCTTCCCTTCCCCTCTCAGAAGCCAAAGCCAAAGAGAAGAGATGCTTTACCTTAGCTTGATACTCCTTTATGAACGGATGGCTTTTATGGGCATCCTTGAGCTGCGACAGGTAGCGGTTGGTCACCTAAAAGAAGGAAGACGGGAGAGAACCCAAGCGATGAACAACAAAAACCATGGAAACGGGAAAAAAATCTCCTGCGGCAGGAGAAGAGCAAATTCCGCTCCCAAAGGAAAAGGCCGAACGGAATGGGAAAAGGGAGCCAGCCATTCTGCGGGAGGCTGATTGAGAACCGGGCGACCTTTGACCTTTCCCACGCAGGGAGGGACTCCCAACAGACGTGGCCACGGGAGGAAGGAGGTCAGGAGAGCTGCCCAGAAATACACAATGGATTGGGATGAAGAGGGCTTAGGAGGGGAGATGGGCTCCCCGGCTGAGGAAGCTGGAACGACCATTGATGGAACAGCAAAGGAAAAACTTCCCCAGCCATTTCCTTTGCAACATCTGGCTGCCTGCGTGTCTTGCGGCCAGGGGGGCAGAGGGGTCAGAGGAGGGAGAGATGGCCAGCGCTCCAGCAAGGGGGAGAACAGGCCAGTTCCCATTCCCACTCCCCTTCCCCCAAAATGGTAGTGGGAAAGGAGCCAAACTCATCAAGGGCAGGGCTGCAGTTCATTATCCCTAATGAGTTACTCTTCCCTCTGAGACTTCTAGAATTGAAAGGATTCATTTAAGGCAGGGGTCTTCAAACTTGGCCCTTTTATGACTTGTGGACTTCAACTCCCAGAATTCCTCAGCCAGTGTGCCTGACTGAGGAATTCTGGGAGTTGAAGTCCACAAGTCATAAAAGGGCCAAGTTTGAAGATCCCTGATTTAAGGCCTTAATTTCATTGCTGAGTGCAAAAGAGTCCACTAAAACAACCTGGATAAGTGCCTCTTCAGACAAAGCATTGTTTTTCAGCTCTGGCAACTTTAACAAGAGTGGACTTCAACTCCCAGAATGCTCCAGCCAGACACCCCCCACCCCCCCACCCCCAAGATTCTGGAAGTTGAAGTCCTCTCTTCTTAAAAGTTGCCAAGGTTGAAAAAAAACACCAGCTTAAAAAGTCATCTAGCCAAGCGACTCCTGAATAAAAATCTTGCAAGGGAAAAAAGCATGATAGGATTGGAAAGATACCGGAATGCAGAGAGAGAAAAATCAAATTTGATCTTTGCGCCCATCAGGTGCTTTGAGCGTGTGGGTTAACAAGAACGTAAAGGCCTCCTTTGTATACTTTGGCTCTTATCTGGGGACTGTGGTGTTCTGATCACAGGAACAGCCAGATCCCTAAAATTCCTGGCCCAATTTGCAGATCTGGGAGGACATTTTGAGAGGGAAAATGGTATTTAACCTCTGTTGAGGTTTAAATACTTGTCCTGTCCCTTAACGTTTCCACTCGTGGAAAAATAATCAGGTTTTATTGGATTTTTAAGGAGAGCAACTTTTGCCCTGCTCTTCAGACCCTGAAAAAGGTGAAAAACATGTTGGATTCACCCATCTGGGGTAGGAGAGAACTTGGGAGCACAGCCCTGGCTTATAGTTACCCTGAAGAGGCAGAGATAAATCAATAATTAAAGGAGAGATTTAGAATGCTGGCTTACATCAGAACATTCCTCTCCTCTTATTCTAAGTAGTGATTAAAGGCCACATGTAACAAACTACGATTCAAAACTAACAAGTCACAAGTCGCAATGCATTCTGACAACGCTTGGCCAGAATTTCTTATCGGGGTTGTTTTTTTTTAAAAAATGTATATCAATTTTCTTTGGCTTTCTTCTTGCAGAACTCATTTTTGTTTTCAATCCACAAATACTATTTTGCGGTATAAAAGAGAGAGCTGGGAACTGTTAAGTAGACCATCCTCGCTCTGTCCAAGGAGAGGGTGCATTTTGAATCTGGAAACTTTCCTGAAATGGATGGTGAGAGATGAAAAGATTATTTAAGCTCTTTGAACTCTTATACTAGCCAAAAAATGGAGGGCTGTAGGATACAAGTAGTCCCCGGCAATTAGTTGTCAGTTGTGACAGTCATAAAACAGGTCATTTACATCACCGACCTCACCGTATGACTGTTTTTGTGGCAGGTTGATAAAGGAACCTGTTTTGTTCCCCCTCCCTCAAGGTACAAACAGCCGGACAAGCAGGTACAAAACAAAAGGGTTAATTCTATATACTACAATATAATTGAAGTCCGATAAAGTCTTGGCAGCAAGCTACCCTCAGTCAGCCAAAATAAGCTAGTTATTTCAAACAGTCGCTGACATGAGATAACTGCCAACACGTAATTTCCAAGAAAGTCCAGACAAACAAACCCAAAAGCAGAGATGAAGAAGCGTAGTCATGAAATCCAGACCAGGGTTCACACAGGTAGAGAAATCTGACAGACGTGACCAAAAGCTGTAGTGAATTAATTGTTCGTCACAAAGTTCTGAGAGCAGTCACACCCACTTTTGTACCTTGTGGGGTGTGGCTCAATTACTCAGCTACTCCCTGGCCCTCCTACTCATCCTACGTTGCTGCAAACGCTTGACCCTGCGTCTTTCTCGAGGGTCTAGCCATGAGTCATCTTCACTAGACTGTATTTGCTGCAGCTGCTCGAGCTCCGTCCCAGCCTGGCTACTCCCAGGCTGCTCCTCTTGGCCTTCAGATGGAGATGGGAGGCCTTGCCAGAGAGGAGGGTCCCGGAGAGGGAGGCCTTGCCAGTTCCTCCCCATCATCCTCAGAATCCTCTTCCTCGGTTAGGACAGGTGCAGGGGTCAGGGCCACAACAGAACCCACTGTTCAACTCTGAGATTTTTGCCAGAAACTGGGAGTAAATGCTGGTTTCTGGTCAAAACGTCAAAAATTGCAGGTTGTGAGCACGTTGCCACAGGGGTGTCAGTGGTGGCTGGAACTGGGGAACCAGATCATAAGTACCTTTTGGTGGGGCCACTGTAACTTTGATCGGTTTGCTAAGCAACCGGCTTTAAGTCAAGGGCTACCTCTATGGTCAAAAAAGTTTTAAAATTTTATTTTTCCCCAGAGGCAAAGAGACAGAGCCTACCTCTGGAGTCTTCCCCAAATGTTGCGAGAGGACCACAAAGTTGATCAGAGTCTCAGGATGGCTGCTGTCCTGAAAGGGGAGAGAAGCACAAAATTCAGCCCAGAATGGGACCGCCATATGCTGTTTTCTTCCAGACAAAGTTCCTCCATCAATGTAGCTGAGGACTCAAACCAGGTTAGCCCCTGATCCACCTAGACTAGGATTTATTCCTGTGGAGAAGAGATCATGCCCGTGCCGGATCACTTGCAATGACCCAAGAAGCTCCAAATTTGAAATTTTCAGAATCCTGTAATTGAAGGGGATTATCCCGTCCGTGAAGTCCTGGGATTCAGGGCAGAAATCCAAGTATAAGTATCCACACCAGCCAAGACTTATTTCCACCACTAAACTCCTCTTAACCTTATGAACTTTTATTTTCTACTGCTCAGTTGAAACCTGCCACCTTTGATTTAAATCAGCGTTTCTCAACCTCAGTAACTTTACAGTTCCTCATGGGATAAAATAAGAGGTTTTGGTCCTCCTTTTTTAATACCTGAAAAATAGCATCAATCGCGTTGTATATGTGATATGCTGAATGCACTGTATGTTTGCTCATTTGTTTCTTTTTGCACCCAATTAAGTAGTAAAATAAGGAAAAACTTAAGCATACTGTCAGAACCCACCCCAATCCACATCTTAGGAAAGAAGAACTCTTGGAGACAGGATTGTCCAAACAGGAACTTTTACTAAAACATGGTTGACAGTGGATAATCTAGACAGGATCTGGAAAAACCCCTCCCCTCAGTCCATTTGGTCAGTACTGGATCAGACAATTTTCAGGTGTCAAACTCCTCGTGGGAAAGGACAGCCCCACTACATTTGGAACATTATTACTTCCTCCCCTTCACATTCCAGTCGGAGATACAAACCAGATTTCCCCCCTCTCAAAGGCTTTCTTCCCTGGTCTTTTGTGATGGCCTCCAGGCAGGCTGAATACACAAACCTTGCATCTAAGGCAGTGGTGGTGAACCTATGGCATGCGTGCCAGAGGCGGCACTCAGAGCCCTCCCTGTTGGCACATGCGCCACTGCCGCCAGTAGCGGGTCCATCAGGCCGCCACCATTGCCCGCAGCAGGAGGCCCGTCCAGCACAAAGGAGGCGAAGGGGCCAACTAGGAAGCTCGCGCAGAGGTGGTAGAGCAGAGGTCACCAACCATTGTCGATTGGTGGACTGGAAAAAGGGAGGGGGAAGCATTTTACATGCGTGCATGCGCGCACGGGGCTGCGAGCACACACGCGCTTGCAAAAGGGGTGGGGTTAGTGCCTGCGTGATACTCACTACCCCGGCCCCGTTGTTGCATGGTGCAGAAACTTGTATCTGCACCCGGCAGTGCTGCGGCGGCTGTTTTTTGCGCCTTGCAGCACGGTGGCCCATTTTTGCGCCCACGGGTTTTGTGTGCCAGAGGCGGCACTCGGAGGCACATCCCTGCCCCCCGTGAGGGCACCACAATGCTGATGCAGCCCTGGCACTTTGCGATAAATAAGTGGGGTTTGGGTTGCGGTTTGGGCACTTGGTCTCTAAAAGGTTCGCCATCACTGATCTAAGGGATAGAGATGGCTCTTAACAACCCTGCCTTCTCTTCCCCTCCTTGGAAATTTGCAGAATCCAGTAAGGGGGTGAGATTTAGATTTGCACAGTTAAAAATGAAATATAAATGGATTCTGACACATACACCTTTTCCTGTAAGCTGATTTTTCAATCTTTTGAAGCACCTTATTGCCCTTTTTAACACCTATTCTTCTATTCCTTGCAGCTATGTGATGTTTGGACCAACGGTCCATTTTTGATTGACTGTTGTAGTCTTCTCCTACATCCAATCAGATATCTCCTGTCTTATAACTGGGTATTAGATGCTGGCAACTGAACTTCAGCGTTTCTGCAGGCTGATCAAATCTCTCCATTTCCACCCCATGAATCATGGGTGGAATCAGGATAACAAATTGATCTTATCCAAACAGGCTGATAAGATCACTGATTTACAAGGAGTAGATAGAACTGCGGAACAGAAGTAGGATTCAGGTCTTTCCCATATGGGAATCTGCAAGGATATTTGTTATATGATGTATGTCATGACTTTGATGCATTAGCAATGTAGTTTGCATCAGACCTAATGCAACTGCCCAATGGCACAATTCACACAATGTAGCATGATGCTTCAGTTGGAACTTTGATGCTACTGCAGTTTGTAAAGGATGCCTAAAGGTAAAGGTTCCCCTGCATGTGCGTGCTAGTCGTTTCCAACTCTGGGGCTGGGGCTCATCTCCGTTTCAAAGCCGAAGAGCCAGCGCTTGTCTGAGGATGTTTCCGTGGTCATGTGGCTGTCATGACTAGACGCCAAAGGCGCACGGAACGCTGTTACCTTCCCACCGTAGTGGTCCCTATTTTTCTGCTTGCATTTTTATGTGCTTTCGAACTGCTCGGTTGGCAGAAGCTGGGATGAGTAACAGGCGCTCACTCTGTTATGCGGCACTCGGGATTCGACCTGCCAAACTGCCGACCTTCTGATCGACAAGCTCAGCATCCTAACCCACTGAGCCACCGCGTCCCTAAAGGATGCCTAGAGTCCCTATAACATGGTGCTGGAGAAGAATCTTGAGAGTCCCGTGGACTGCAAGGAGATCAAATTAGTCAATCCCCCCCAAAAAACTTCACCTTGGAAGGACTGACAATTAAAACTTGAAGCTCAAATATTTTGGCCACCAAATGAGAATAGAGGACTGATCGGAAAACGGCCCTGATGTTGGGAAAGAAGGAAGGCAAAAGGAGAAGGGGACAACAGAGGATGAGATGGTTAGATCAGGGCTTTTCAACCTTTTCACCCATTGTACCACTTTTAGGATATGGCAACATCCGAGTACCACCAGTCGCCCAGCAAGGTGTCAAAAACTTGACCCCCCCAAAAAAAAGAAGAAAAAAGTGGTGAAGTACAGGTAGTCCTCGACTTACAACAATTTGCTTAGTGACTGTTCGAAGTTACAATGGCACTGAAAAAAGTGCCCCCCAAGCCACAGCCAAGCAAGATGCCTGCCTGCCTGGTGGCACTCTTCCTCCTGTCCGAGGTTTTCATTGTTGTGAGCATTTCTGTTGAGGATTGGCAGCGGAGGTGGGGTGGGGGTGTTTGGTTTTTATCACCCCCCCAATCTGCTGGGTGGTTGCAGCAGGTTTTGGTCACTTCACATGACCCTGGGACACTGTGACCATCATAAATATGAATCAGTTGCCAAGCATCTGAATGTAAATCACAAGACCCTGGAGATGCTGCAACATTCCAGCTGATAGGCGCTTCTTCTGCGCTCAGCAGAAACGCCAGGATCAGCGCCAAGCTCCAGCTGGAGCCTGGCACTGATCCCAGCACTTCCGCTGAACCCTGACAGCCCCGAAGAAATGCTGATTCTGGAACGTCTGCTGAACCCTGACTGCCCTGCAGCTCCAGTCATCTCTTGCTCAGCCTTGTGCGGTGCTGCCACCGGTTCAGCTCATTCCCCTCCCCTGCTACCATTTTTCTAGAATGGTCACGTACCACCTGCCAGGTGCCAATGTACCACAGGTGGTGCCCGTACCACTGGTTGAAATGAAGCTGAATTTGGGCAAACTTCGGGAGACAGTGGAGGACAAGGGGGCCTGGTGCGCTATTGTCCATGGGGTTGCAAAGAGTTGGAGATGGCCTAGCGACTGAACAAGAATCTACCCCCTAACTCGGCAAGAATTGCCTTTCAGCCAGATTTCTGGGGAAGAGCCCACCTTGTCAAGAGCCTCCTGCAGCACCCCTTCGGCATCTTCCCACTTGCCCTGAGCCATGTAGCAGGCAGCTTGGCCGTTCAGGAGCAACAGTGTGGGGGACCACTTCTCCGACATCTCCTGGAAGATGTAATAAGCGTCCTGCAATTTTTCACCACCCTGCAGAGTAAGACATTGGGAAATCCTTAGGAGGAACAATACTGCATTTAAACAGTTTGCATGCAGATTCACAATGAGGGGTTAGTGCCTGAGAAATCCCCGACTCCGTAAGTTCAATGCTGAGAATTTAAACCATTTCAGGATTCTCACCTAACATGAAAATACTTCCGTTGACAGAACTACTGGAGGAGAACGATGATGGTCTAGAAGCAGGGGTCCCCAACCTATAGTCTGCAGCCCGGTACTGGGCCATAGCCTATTGGCCAATGGGCCCTGGGAATAACTGGCGAGCTCCTCCCCCCACTTGCAGTAGTACCGCCCCTCTAGTGCATTGCTTTGGAAAGGCTCACCCCTGCTACATCTACGGGGTGGAATGTAGTCTGGATTCCTTGGTGGAAGGGCCTGCTATCTGGACGGCAAAAGGCTGCAGAGCTGGTAGGAAGAGGGTTAAAATGGCTCCTCCCTTGCTTTTCCTAGAGCAGGGGTCTTCAAATGTGGCCCTTTTAGGACTTGTGGACCTCAACTCCCAGAATTGCGCCTGGCTGAGGAATTCTGGGAGTTGAAGTCCACAAGTCCTAAAAGAAACTAGTTTTAAGTAATTCCATGTACCGTTCTTGGGGCCCGACACTTCCCTTAATGCCCGGCTGGCATGGGTGGCACCTACCATAGCAAGGTTCACCCATGCAGTTGCCAGCTGCGTCAGCGTTGAGTCCTCATCTTGCTCCTGCATCTTCTTAAGCTCTTTTCTGAAGAGAATGAACAAAGATGGAGGCACACGAGTGAAAAACCTCTTGCCGGCTTCTCTGCAGGACTGGGGCAAGCGTCATATGGCAAACAACTCGTGGAAGCCCCCTTGTTTGACACGGGTTCATTGCCTGCAACCTCCCCATTTAAAACGGGGATGTCTGGAAGTTCTTTACTGTTTGGTTCAAAACGTTTCCCTGCTTCTCCAAGTAGCATCTTCATTCCGATTGAACAGGGAACTTTCCCGTGCAAAAAAGGTAAGCCTCTACTTATAGACTCCGGCCTATCTCTGCAGCAGTGTTCTCATCCAGCGTTCCACAACAAGCGGGCATGCCGGGTTGGGGGGGGGGCTGTTTCTAGTATGTGCCATGAGATTTTTCTCTTAGCTTTTTTTTCCAATTTTTGTATTATGCGTACTTCATACAATCCATACGGTTAATATAGGATCGATGCTAAAAAAAAGTGTATAACTTCCTCTCAAACCACGTCTAACACGTTTAAAATATATACATGGCCTACAATTTTCTGACGTGCCACACAGAATGACCGCTATATTCAATATTTTGCCCACCGACTCAAAAAGTTAACAAGCAGCAGTCCTAGAGATTTAGGAGATGACCCACGCCTTCTAATTTTGGTAACCCCAGGTTAAAAAAAAAATTCAATTCATTTCAAAAAAAAAAAAGGCAGGAAGGGTGATGCTGATATGCTGGGAATCTTACCGGGCCAAATCCAGACGATCCAGTTTTAGTAGGATCTGGATGGTCATGGCCATGCTAGAAAGAAAGGAAGAAAGAGCATTTTAGAGCCTTAGAGCAGAGGTCTCCAACCTTTCTCAGTTGGCAAAACCAGAGGGAAAGGGAGGGGGAAGCATTTTACACGCACGCACACACAAATGGGGCCGCAAGCACGCATGAAAAAAAACAACAACCAAACACCAGATTGTGATTCAATTGATGGCATGAGTTGCAAGTTTTTCCTTGTGGAAATAGAATTATTCTAAAGAAACTGCAGGGAAGCGATGATGGGATTCAGGTTGCCATGAGGAAAAAAGGGGACAAATCCACTTACCACTCCAAGCTTTCAGCCTGGTGAAGGGTCCGCAGCGCCGCATCAGGATTCTGGTCATGGAAGTAGACTGAAGCCGCCATCAGCAGGAAGGTGGTGTTAGTGACCTCCATGCTCTTGCTCATCTTCTTATCTAATTCTGCCACAATTGTATCCCTATTTAAAAAAAAAGACGGGAAGGTCAAATAAATCTCACTGGTGTTTACACACACACACACACACACCCATGGGAGCAGTCTGCAAATTCACTATGAGCAGCTTTTCAGCGGGGCCAAAACTTCCTTCCGCAAATTCAGCAGAGGGAATATAAAAAAATACGGAACCTCCTTGAGAATTCAGAAAAGTACAGGCAGTCCTCAGCTGATGACCACAACGGAGCCCAGAATTTATGTCACCAAGTGAGAAATATGTTCAAGAGAGTTGTGCCCCATCGTACAACTTAGTCTTGCCGTGGTTGTTAAGTGAATCACTGCAATTGTTAAATTAGTAACATGGTTGTTAAGTGAATCGGGCTTCCTCACATCAGCCCCCTCTACCACAAAGATCCTGCAGGAGAAGGGCAGCGTGGACAACCGTGGGATCTGGCAGGGTGAGAGCTGGGAACCATAAACCCAAATCTTTCGCCGAGTCCCTGCATAACGGATACAGTGCCCTTGCTGACATCAATAGGGACATTAAGGAGACAGGTCAAGGTAGCTGTGATGATAACTCAAATAAGCAGGGGATCGTGGTCCGAGATGAAGAACTTGTTTTTGACAGGGAGAAGTGCGAATCAGGTATTACACGTCAGTCATGCAAGAAGAGCAAGGCATCCAAAAAGAGAAGCCACCTTCTGGTTGGTGATTCAATTATAAGGGATGCAAATTTAGGAAAGGACGCAGAGGTTTCGAAAGAGGTCAGGTGTCTTCCAGGTGCTACTGTCAGTAGGGACAAGAAGTGGATTTTTAAAATTGTCAAGAATGCCAGCAAGGACTGTGATGTGGATCCTATCTTGGCACTAACGATCTGTCCCAAAAAGATGTACTCTCTGTTGCAGAATGATTTCCAGAGCTTGGGGCAGGAACTCAGCAGGATAGGCTGTAGGCTTACTTTTTCAGAGGTTTTACCAGTGTATAAGGAGCAAAATGGAAAAGGCCAGCGTATAGCAGAATTCAATATGTGGCTAAAGGAGTGGTATCATAAAAGCCTTGGTGGAGCAGTGGGCTAATGCCTCCTTAAGTAACACCAGCTGCCTGCAATTAGTGCAGGTTCGCATCCCACCAGGCTCAAGGTTGACTCAGCCTTCCATCCTTCCGAGGTAGGTAAAATGAGGACCCAGATTGTTGGGGGCAATTAAGCTGACTTTGTAATAACGCTGCTTGGGGGGGGGCGAAAGCCCTAATAAGCAGGCATATACATAGAATGAAGGCTACTGCTAAGCTTGTAAGCCGCCCGGAGTCTTCGGAGAAGGGCGGGATATAAATGGAATTAAAATAAATAAAAAATAAATAAATAAATGTATTAATGGATGTATTAATCACGATGTCTGTAGCTGGTCCAATGAAACAATGTACAAAAGAGATGGTTTGCATCCATCCAAGAAAGGGACTGAGTTACTTGGCAATAAATTCACAGATTTTCTGGAGGAATATTTAAACTAAACAACGGGGACAGTGAGTTAATTGATACAGAACATCCCCGTCCCGGGCAATCTAAAAATTATAGGGCTATCAGTGCATGTAACATAGACGTGTGCGTGGATAAGAATATCAGCCTTGCTGTCAAGCAAAATCAAGCTTTTCATAGCGAGTGCCACACAAAGTGCACTAACCAAACAGGTGGTAAGATTTGGATGAGGGGATAGATGGGGAACTCATCAAATTTGCAGACTACACTAAGCTGGCAGGAATAGCCAACACTCCAGGCTTAAGATACAGGAGGATCTGGACAGACTCGAACACTGGGCGCTATCTAACAAAATGAAATTCAATGGTGAAAAAAGTAAGGTTCTACACTTAGGCAAGAAAAACCAAACGCACAGGTACAGTATAGGTGGGTACCTTGCTCAATAGTAGCAACTGTTAGAGGGATCTCGGAGTCCTAGTGGACAATCACTTCAATATGAGCCAGCCGTGTGCTGCAGCTGCCAAAAAAGCCAACACAGTGCTAGGCTGCATTAACAGAGGGATAGAATCAAGATCACGTGAAGCATTAATACCACTTTACAATGCTTTGGTAAGGCCACACTTGGAATCCTGCATCCAGTTTTGGTCACCACGATGTAAAAAAGATTTTGAGATTTTAGAAAGAGTACAGAGAAGAGCAACAAAGATGATTAGGGGACTGGAGGGTAAAACATATAAGGAATGGTTGCTGGAATTGGGTATGTGTAGTTTAATGAAGAGAAGGGCGAGGGGTGACATGATAGCAGTCTTCCAATATGTCGGGCTGCCACAAAGAAGAGGGAGTCAAGCTATTCACCAAAGTACCTGAAGGCAGGACAAGAAGCAACAGGTGGAAACTAACAAAAGAGAGAAGCAACCTGGAACTAAGGAGAAACTTCCTGAGAGTCAGAACAATTAACCAGTGGAACAACCTGCCTCCAGAAGCGGTGAATGCTCCAACACTGGACGTTTTCAAGAAGAGACTGGACAGCCATTTGTCTGAAATGGTATAGGGTTGACCTCCAAGGTCCCTTCCAACTGTTGTTATTATTGACTTCGCTTGTCAGAAGGTCGCAAAATATGATCATGTGACCCCAGGAAACCACAACCATCATAAATATGAACCAGTTGCCACGCATTTGAATGTAAATCACATGACCATAGGGATGCTGCAATGGTCGTAAGTGTGAAATATGGTCATAAGTTTTTTTTCCAGTATTGTAACTTTGAACGGACACTAAATAAATGATTGTAAGTCTAGTACCTCTAAAGCATCCAATTATCTCTATTTCATTTGTGGCAGAAAAGGAAAAGTAGACAGATCTTTCCTCTCTGACTAATCAATTTGCCTCAGACGCACTTTTTTACAGGGTAGTCCTCGACTTACGACCACAATTGAGCCCAAATTTTCTCTCGCTACGCGAGACAGCTGTTAAGTTACTTTTCCCCCATTTCACAATCTTTCCTGCCACAATTATTAAGTGAATCACTGCAGCTGATAAGTTAGTAATAGGGCTGTAAAGTGAATCGGGCTTCCCCATTGACTTTGCTTGTCAGCAGGTCGAAAAAGGGTGATGACACGATCCTGGGACACTGCAACCGTCGTATTAGCCAGTTGCCAAGCATCCGGATTTTGATCACGTGACTGGGCGGTGGGGTGGGATGCTGCCAGGGTCGTGTGAAAAACTCACGTCACTTTTTACAGTGCTATTGTAGATTTGAACAGTCACTAAACAAATTGTTGTAAGTCGGGGACTACTTGCATTTACCTCACCACTTAAAAGTTTTCTTCAGCTGCGCTGATTTCTGCTAATTGTTTACAAGTTCATTTTTGTAGAATAGGGTGGCCCTATTCTCCAAAAATGAAGAGAAATATGACATAATTTTAGGAAGATCAGTAAGTAAGTAAGTAAGTTTACATTTCTAATTGCTGTGAAGCACGTCAGAAGCCACGGTATGAAGTATGTCCAATTACTCAGAGATGTACGTGTTGATGTGAAAGAAGCTGTGCCAATATTTGAGGACAACGTTGCATGTATAAAGATGGCAACGGGAGAACGTATTGGAAGCAGAAGCAAACATGTAGATATAAAATATTGTAACTTCAGGGAGGTTGTAAAGGATAAACTGATAAAATTACAGCATTGTTCCACTAACAACATTATAGCCGATATGTTGAACAAGCCTTTAAACGCACGCAAGCATCAAGAGTATGTAAAAGCATGTGGGATACCAGCTGTTTAGCTTTAAATGGGAGGAGTGTCAAGGTATTGATTTAACAGCTAATCAGCTTATGTAATGAATGCAATGATGGGAATGATTCAGCAGGGTCTGTGTCTCTTTAAGAGCCTTTGTATAAAGGCAAGGTTCTGCTGATGTGTTCTCTTCCTTCCACTTCCTGCTGTAACTGTGGTTTGCCGGATCCTGCTGTATTAGCACATGTACGTGTATTGTTCCTGGTGTATGATATTGTAGTGTATGATAAACCACTATTTAATATAGACCACTGTTTCCCGTGTTTACTCCTGGGCTATCTCGCACAATAAGACTGTGCACACTCTAACATGTAATTTTAGAAAGATCAAAGTATGTTTATGTTTATAAATGCTGTGAAGAATGTCAGAAGCCACTTCTTATACTTTTCTCTTTCTATTCTATTTTTCTTTAATTTTTTCCTTCCCTTGCACTTCCTGCTTTTTCTTCAATTTCTTTCTTTTTTTCCTTGCTTCCTGTTGATTGCTAGTAGTGAAGATGTTCATTTCCCACTTTGAAGGTTGAGAGCTCAACCCTAGGTAGTGGCCGATGTTAGCGTTTGCTTTGTTGTTCCAATAGATTATATTTAATAAAAGAATCAGCCCAGGTTCAGCTAGCCAAGAGATGCTTTGATATAAAATTACCTGCAGTTTTGTGAAGAGGAGACAGAATTCTTCTTGCAAGAGACTGTAACACACAAGTCCCAGACTTACCTCTGACTCTCTTTGGAGAGATATTCTGCAAACATCCGGACGGCCTGAAGCTCTGGACAAGCCCTGGGCTTGATTTCATCCAGCACCACACCATATTTGCGCTGTTCAAAGGAGGAAGAAAAAAACAGATTCCTGTTTATACCATGAGCAAGACTGAATGTTGCAGGCAAGATAACGAGTCTTTTGATGCTAAGCTTTGCAACGAGCAATCACCCCAAATGAAAAAAAAACACCTCGATTCAGTTGCACATGTCCTTGCTTCAAAGATTCCTACTAACAAGCAATGACATGCCGACAAGCCTCTGGCTTGTCGGCATGTCATTTGAACCAGGACAAGTTTACGTTTCTTGGAGAAAAAACCCCAAAACACACGGTGTCTTGTCCCTCTGACTATTCTGGGAGGAACAATGCAGCACATCTAAGAAAAATGTGCAGGTACTTGGATTCAAAGCAGAACGGGGGACTCAGAAGGGCGTTTCCAACTCTTGAAATACTTTCTTAAGGAAGCTGCATCTTTCTTTGCATCTCATGGAAGTTTGCAGAATAGCCTTGCGGTCCCAGGGATTCACTATACGTTCAAGTTAAAGAATATTAAAAGTATAACCATGTTGCCACCCACTTTTTATACCTCCTTCATGCGTGTATCCCTGGAACTACCCAACTACCACATAACTCCCTTTGTATGACCCTGTAATCTCTTAATTCAGGATAAAGTTGGGGAGACTGGATGGAACTGAGTGTTTACTAGCTGGATGCCCTTCCAGACACCACATGAAGTCTGCAGAAGATTATTTTTTTCTTTGCACTCTAGGAAAGAAACATGTGTTGCTACCTAGGACTGAGCTCTCAACCTTCAAAGTAGGAATTGAACATCTTCATCACTAGGCCATGAAGCCGCTCTACCCAACTACATGAGTCTAGGGCAGGGCTTTTCAACCTTTTCACCCACTGTACCACTTTTAGGATATGGCAATATCCAAGTACCACCAGTGGCCTAGCAAGGTGTCAAAAACTTGATGACAAAAAAAGGGAAAAAAGTGATGAAGTACAGGTAATCCTCGACTTACAACAGTTCGCTTAGTGACTGTTCAAAGTTACAATGGCACTGAAAAACGTGCCCCCCAAGCCACAGCCGCCCGGTGGCGCTCTTCCTCCTGTCCGAGGTTTTCACTGTTGTGAACGTTTCTGTTGAGGATTGGCAGTGAGGGTGGGGTGGGGGGGTGTTTGGTTTTTATCCCCCCCACCTCTGCTAGGTGGCTACAGCAGGTTTTGGTCACTTCACATGACCCTGGGACACTATGACCGTCATAAATATGAATCAGTTGCCCAGCATCTGAATGTAAATTACAAGATCCTGCAGATGCTGCAACATTCCAGCTGGTCGGCACTTCTTCTGGGCTCAGCAGAAACGCCAGGATCAACGCCGAGCTCCAGCTGGAGCCTGTCGCTGATCCTGGCGCTTCCGCTGAGCCCTGACAGCCCTGCAGCTCCAGTCATCTCTCACTCAGGATTGTGTGGTGCTGCCACCGATTCAGCTCATTCCCTTCCCCCGCTACCACTTTTCTAGGATGGTCGCGTACCACCTGCCAGGTGCCAATGTACCACAGGTGGTACCTGTACCACTGGTTGAAAAGCCTTGGTCTAGAAAACTGAGGGTTTTGAAAGAAGAAACCAACATTTGTAGCAATTGCAGCCATGTAAACTCCTCCCCCCAGCCCAGAATATTTTTCTGGTCCAGATCCCTAAGTTGAGGGCATCTGCCAGGTATGGTTAAAAAAAAAAGTCAAGATGGGGACCATGATGGTAAATAGAATCTTTCCCTCAATATCTTGACTTTATTGACCATACCCTATGGACATCTATGCCTAGCACCCAGTTTAAACGGCTCTGTAAAACAGACTTGGGCAATTTTCCTGGGACCAATGAAAACTTCAGTCAAACAGAATAACAGATGCTCCAGTTTGGGGGAAGCACCTAGATAGACTCTGGATTAAAAGCTAGCAATCAAAGTAGGCTGCTGCCAACAAAATACAGGATTTAAGATACTATTCATTAATCACTAGCCTCCTCAGGGCATTAAATCCTGATTGAAACTCAATGGAAAAACAATCCACACAAAAATCCAAAACAGCACAGTTCAGTTCAAGGGACACTGACAGAAGACCAGGTAAGCCTGGCAGCTGCCATTTTTGTGCTTTCTCAAATCATTGGATGAGCTTGGCCTACCTGTGCAATGTAAGCACGATACAGGAAGATGTCCCTCTCCATTTCTTTTTCCGGACTGGATGGCTAAAAAGAGAAAAGCTTCTTTTCAAAACAGTACACACACGTGCACAATAAAGCACTGCCCCCACCCCACCGTCCTCAAAGTCACAAAACACCTCAGGACCAACATCTTTATCAACTTAAATATTAAAAAAAAAATCTTATTTTTTTGGATGCGGTGATTTCCAGATATAACTGTAACTATAACTCAAAGCATCGGCAGCCACCATTCGAGAATAACCGCGGAGGCTGGAATTCATAGTTGTAACATTCAAAAAGCCACTGTTGGCCCACCTCTGGGCTAAATGAAGATATCACAGACCACCACACATTTTTTTGTTGTTCCTGTAACCACACAGCCCCATTTCGGAGTATTATATAGTCTGTGGTGAGAACCACGCTCCTTAGCCATAGGCCCTTTAAACATTAACAAAACATGAAAGCAGGAAAAGCCTTCAGGCCAGCTCAGAGGAAACAAGGGGGATAAAAATGAATAATCAGAAATAGGTATTTATTTTTATTTATTTTATTTTAATTCCATTTATATCCCGCCCTTCTCCGAAGACTCAGGGCGGCTTACAAGCTTAGCAGTAGCCTTCATTCTATGTATATGCCTGCTTATTAGGGCATATTATATTATTATTATTATTATTATTATTATTATTATTATTATTATTATTATTATTATTATTATTATTATTATTATTATTTGGTTTAAATCAGATTTCAGAACTACTCCAAACTGCTTTGCAAAAAAAAAAAATGTAGTTCCACACAGATTTATGAATGTACCAATTACTTTGTTTGCTTTTCTAACACAGACATGAGAGAGAAGTTAACAAACAGGGTAACTGACATATCTTTAAAGATGTGGAGAAACAGATCAATTACTTTTAATATAATGTAAAAGTTGCAGACGGATGTTCTCTTACCAAACAACAGTAGAAGTGTTCTCTGATTGATACGTGCCATCAGTGCCAGCCCACACAGACCTTTACCAGCACGATCTCTCCCAAAACATCCTTCTGATCTTCCAATGACTGCACCCATCACTGCTATGATTGAGTCAATCCATCTTATTTCTCTTTCCTTCTATTTTTCCCAGCTAGGTCTTTGCATAAGGGGTCCAAAGTATGATAATTTGAGCCTGGTCATTTGCATCCCCCTCTTCCAAGTGAAACCTTTGGATGGATTTGTTGTATGATCCGTTTGTTTACACTTTCCTTGGTCTTCTCACGATTGCTCTCCAACCCCAAAGTTCAAACGTGTCAATAGTCTTTCTATCCTACTTCTTCAAAATCCAACTTTCACTTCCAGTAGACTGTCACAGGCAAAACAATAATCTGTACGATTCTGATCTTTCTGGGTATAGGCATGGGCCCGGATTATCTCAGGGAGCACCTGCTGCCAGCATCAACTTCCCATCGTCCTGTGCGCTCCCATAGGGAGGGCCTCCTTAGGGTGCCGCCGGTCAGGGAGTGCCGGCGGGTGATCCCCAGAGGGAGGGCGTTCTCTGTGGGCGCGCCTGCCCTGTGGAATGATCTGCCTGTGGAACTCCGGACCGCCCCCGACCTTCGTTCGTTTCGCCGGGACCTGAAAACCTGGTTCTTTGATCTATCTGGCCTGGACTGAGGGGTTTTAAGTTTTTAAACTTTGCTTTAATTTGTTGGGCTATTAATTAATTTAATTCATTTTAATTCTATTTCTATTTCAACTTTTATATTGTCTTTTAAATTTTGCCCTGTAAACCGCCCTGAGTCCTTCGGGAATAGGGCGGTATATAAAACTAACTAACTAGACAGATAGATAGATAGATAGATAGATAGATAGATAGATAGATAGATAGATAGATAGATAGATAGATAGACAGACAGACAGACAGACAGACAGACCGACCAGGGGTCTTCAAACTTGGCCCTTTTATTCCTCAGCACGCTGGCTGAGGAATTCTGGGAGTTGAAGTCCACAAGTCATAAAAGGGCCACGTTTGAAGACCCCTGGTATAGACATATCACAGCATCTGAATACCAATAGTCCTCAACTTACCACCATTCATTTAGTGACTCTTTGGAGTTAACAGCACTGAAAAAGTGACTTATGACTGTTTTTCACACTTAAAAATGTTGCAATATCGATGACAATTGAGAATCTTGGCAACTGGCCTGTATTTATGAGACCTTCTGTCAAGACACTGGACAGCCATTTGTCTGAAATGGTATAGGGCAAGGGTAGGCAACCTAGCATAGGGACACGGTGGCTCAGTGGGTTAGGACGCTGAGCTTGTCGATCAGAAGGTCGGCAGTTTGGCAGGTCGAATCCTGAGTGCCGCGTAACAGAGTGAGCGCCTGTTACTCGTCCCAGCTTCTGCCAACCTAGCAGTTCGAAAGCACGTAAAAATGCAAGTAGAAAAATAGGGACCGCTACGGTGGGAAGGTAACAGCGTTCCGTGCGCCTTTGGCGTCTAGTCATGCCGGCCACATGACCACGGGGATGTCCTCGGACAAGCGCTGGCTCTTCGACTTTGAAACGGAGATGAGCACCGGCCCGTAGAGTTGGAAACGACTAGCACGCATGTGCGGGGGAACCTTTACCTTTACCTTTAAGGCAACCTTGGCTCTTTTATGACTTGTGGACTTCAACTCTGAGCTTGGAAACCTCTCCCTTTCTCCTCAGCATGGCTGGCTCAGGAATTCTGGGAGTTGAAGTCCACGAGTCATAAAAGAGCCAAGGTTACCTACCCCTGGTATAGGGTTTCCTGCCTGAGCAGGGGGTTGGACTAGATGACCTCCAAGGTCCCTTCCATCATCATCATCATCATCATCAAGAAAAGTCAGTGGTGAAGCCAGGTTCACCAAACGACCCTGTTTGTTAGCCACCCTGAGTCCTTCGGGAGATAGGGCGGGATATAAATCCCATCAATCAATCAATCAATCAATAAATAAAGGAATCCAGTGATTTCTTTTAACAACTTTGGCAAGAAAGGTCGTAACACGAGGCAAAATTCACTTAACCACCATCTTGCTTAGCAACGGAAATTTTGGCCTCAGTTGTGGTTGCAAGTCAAAGGCTACCTCCGTATTTTCCAAGTCCTCCATGATTGCTCCTTTAAGTCCTCATATTGAAACTTTATTTCTTGACCGCTGGACTATTGCCATTTATTTGATCTTGTTTATATTTAAAATCTTAATTTTATCGCCCCCCTCCCTCGCGCGGAACCCGAGGCCTTTCACTAAAATACAAGTGACATCCCCTGGTTGAGGATGATGGGACCTGCAGTCTAGCACTGTTAGGGAGCAGGAACTCGGGAAGGCTATTGCTAAGCACATTGATTTGTGCTTAGATTGTAAGCCACCCTGAGTCTTCGGAGAAGGGCGGGATATAAATGGGATTAAAAGAAAAAGCAGCTAGAGTAGGGGTCCTCAGCCTTGGCAGCTTTAAGACTTGGGGACTTCAACTCCCAGAATTCCTCAGCCAGCAAAGCTGGCTGAGGAATTCTGGGAGTTGAAGTCCCCAAGTCTTAAAGCTGCCAAGGCTGAGGACCCCTGCGCTAGAGGACGTTCAAGTTCAGCTTCGTGCTAGGCAGCGGTTCAACAGGTTGTGCCTTCCTTGGTTCATTTTCGGAATCTACCCCGAGATCCCCACTCAGCCCCGGCCGGCGCCTCACCTTGACCCGCTGCGCCTCGTTGATGGCCGCCTGAAAGGCCCCGATGTAGAAGTTGTTCCTCACGTCGAAAAGCTCGTCAGCCTCGCCTGAACCCGCGTGAGTCGCCATCGCGCGCGCCGCTGTCCCTTCAAGGCAGCCGCAAAGCCGACACGTCTTCGCCTTCCTTGCCCTTCCACGCAAGGCACTGTAGGAAGCGCTGATTGGCTGGCTCTCTTTTGCCCCGCCTGCCACGAGAACGAGAGAGATCGAGACGGACCAATCGGGAACAGAAGGAAGATGATTGGCGGAAAGCCTCCTGGGAATTGTAGTTGGGTAAAGAGACATCTCCGCCACCCGACGCATAGAGATAGAATTTAGAGTGGTACTATAACCGGATTATTATTATTATTATTATTATTATTATTATTATTATTATTATTATTATTATTATTATTATTATTATTATTATTATTATTATTATTATTATTATTATTATTATTATTAATTATTATTATTATTATTATTATTATTATTATTAATTTCTATACCGCCCTTCTCCCGAAGGACTCAGGGCGGTGTACAGGGCAATAAAATGCAATAAAAATACAATATACAAAAGTTAAAATGAGAAATAGCAAGACGAAAGCCTATTGAATCTAGTGGGATTTGCTTCCCCGACACCGTTAAGGATAAAAACATAATTATTCTTCTGCGTGGAGAAAATTCAGAAGGAATGCATTTTCGTTTTTTCTGTCAGCTTCTGAATGGACGTTTTCTCATGCTGAAGAGTATCAAAGAGATACTTCAAAAAGATCATCAGAGGGCTGGAGGGTAAAACATATAAGGAACGGTTGCTGGAATTGGGTATGTCTAGTTTAATGAAGAGAAGGACGAGGGGGGACAGGATAGCAGTCTTCCAGTATCTCAGGGGCTGCCCCAAAGAAGAGGGAGTCAAGCTATTCTCCAAAGCGCCTGAAGGCAGAACAAGAAGCAACGGATGGAAACTAGTCAAGGAGAGAAGCAACCTAGAACTAAGGAGAAACTTCCTGACAGTTAGAACAATTAATCAGTGGAACAACCTGCCTCCAGAAACCGTGAATGCTCCAACACTGGAAGTTTTAAAAAAGAGACTGGACAGCCATTTGTCTGAAATGGTATAGGGCAGGGGTAGGCAACCTTGGCTCTTTTATGAATCACGGACTTCAACTCCCAGAATTTCTGAGCCAGCACAACTGGCTCAGGAATCCTGGGAGTTGAAGTTCACAAGTCATAAAAGAGCCAAGGTTGCCTATCTCTGAATAGGGTTTCCTGCCTAAACGGGTTGGACTAGATGACCTCCAAGATCCCTTCCATTTTATTATTATTATTACTAAATGTACAACGTTCCTCGACTACCGTAGCCTCGAGACTTTTTATACGTTTTGCACTGGGTTGATAAATCTCCACCAGATTTCTATGGATCTCGATTTTAGATTCAGGGTAGATCTACCTTCCCTGAAATCTATGCGAAAGCTCTTCCTCGATGCCGAGAATGCCTGGGAATCGTAGTCCAACCGTGCGGCGAGCCTCCTCCAATGGCTTCTGAGAGACGCGGCGGCGCATTCCAGTGACGTCACCACGCCCGTGAGCAGCTGTGCGGTGACGTCACCAGACGCGTCTGTGTCGCGGGGCATCTTGGGATTCCTCTCCCTCGCGTTCCTTCCATCCCGCCGGTTTGCAGCGCTGCTGCCCCGTCTCTCGGTCGGAAGATGGCCGGTTTCCGCGCTTTAGGCTTGGACCCCTGGCTGGCGTCTCAGGCGGAGCAGCTGGGCTTGTCGAGGCCCACGCCGGTGCAGGAAGCCTGCATCCCTCCCGCGCTGCAAGGTAGGACTCAGACAGGACTATAGCTGGTACCTTGCTCAGTAGTAGTAACTATGATAGTATAGTGCATTATTTAACAGAATAACAATAGAGCTGGAAGGGACCTTGGAGGTCTTTAGTCCAAGCCCTGCTCAAGAGGAGACCCTATACCAGGGGGAGGCAACCTTGGCTCTTTTATGACTCGTGGACTTCAACTCCCAGAATTCCTGAGCCAGCTATGCTGACTCAGGAATTCTGGGAGTTGAAGTCCACGAGTCATAAAAGAGCCAAGGTTGCCTACCCCTGCCCTATACCATTCCAGACAACTGGCTGTCCAGTCTCTCTTTATAAACCTCCAGTGATGAATCATCTACAACTTCTGAATCCCTGAGTCAGAAACCTGCTCTTTTAAGTGGGAACCTGACCCCTCCTAGTGCCAACACTGGCACAGAATGCCTGGGTCAGGGATGTCCAGCTGTGACAACTTTAAGACCTGTGGTCTTCAGCTACCAGAAATCCCCAGCCAGCCATGTTAGCTAGCACGTTCATATTAGCAACCACTGCTACATCTGCAACCACTGCTACAACCACTAGTGGACAATCACTTTAAATAAGAGCCAGCAGTGGAGGGCAGCGAAGAGCAACTAAGTTGACCAGGGGACTGCAGGCTAAAACATATAAGAAATGGTTACTGGAATTAGGTATGTTTAGTTTAATGGAAGAGAAGGACGAGGTGGGACATGATAGCAGTGTTCCAGTATCTCAGGGGCTGCCACAAAGAAGAGGGAGTCAAGCTATTCTCCAAAGCGCCTGAAGGCAGGACAAGAAGCAATGGATGGAAACTAAGCAAGGAGAGAAGCAACCTAGAACTAAGGAGAAATTTTCTGACAGTTTCAACAATTAATCAGTGGAACAACCTGCTTCCAGAAGCGGTGAATGCTCCAACACTGGAAGTTTTTAAGAAGAGAATGGACAACCATTTCTATGAAATGGTATAGGGTTTCCTTCCTGAGCAGGGGGTTGGACTAGATGACCTCTCAGATCCCTTCCAACTTTATTGTTATTGTTATTTTTGTTATTATTATTATTTTATGTGCCCCAGGTGAAGGAACTGGAAGACTCGCCGGATCTTTGATGGTTTTTGAGCCCTCCCCATAGTAGCTCTGTCCCCAACACGCCAAAGACGAACAATTATAGGTAGTCTTCTAGTTACAACTGTTTGCTTAATGACTGTTTGAAGTTACAATGGCACTGGAAAAAGCGGCATTATTACAAAGTCAGCTTATTGCCCCCAACAATCTGGGTCCTCATTTTACCTACCTGGGAAGGATGGAAGGCTGAGTCAACCTTGAGCTTGGTGGGATGCGAACCTGCACTAATTGCAGGCAGCTGGTGTTACTTAAGGAGGCATTAGCCCAGTGCTCCACCAAGGCTCCTTGTATTTTATTGTAAGCCAATCAAAGTCATATAAAAGTAAGGTGGGTGGCTATATAAATTGAGTAAATAAATGCTTTAAATAAGTTTGTTAGGGTTTAAGGTTGGCCAAGCCTGATTCTTGCTGTTAAAAAAACCCTAATACGGTTACCCTTCCCTGCTGTTTTGCCCAGTCAACATGTAAACATGGTTTTTGGTGGTTCATGATCAATATCTGCTGATAGTCCCTTTCTTAAGCCCTACCTCTCATTTCTAATACTTCCCAAAAGTGCTTTTTTCATAACCATGACCTGCATGGTTGAGAATCTCCACAGACTTCTAATACTTCCATTCAGTTCAACCTCAAACTGGTATTTTTCTCTCAAGTCCCAAAGAGCACCACATTGATAATTGATAGGTCTGCAGCTCACCTTAATTAATGTTTGGGTTTTCTTCCCCCCCAATATTTTTCCACATATAGCCTTCCTTGATTTTTCTCACGGTTCCACATGTTGACCATAAGGAAAAGAGAGCCTCTGACCACACACAAAGTGCATCACACCTTTTGCCTTTATATTGAGCTGTCCTCCTACATCTTGCTCCCGCAGGTCGCGACTGCATGGGCTGTGCCAAAACAGGAAGTGGCAAGACTGCTGCCTTTGTGCTCCCCATCTTGCAGAAACTTTCTGAAGATCCTTTTGGCATCTTCTCCTTGGTGTTGACACCAACAAGGTAGGAGAAGATGTAGCTTGGGAAATGACACTTATCCCAAAGAGGTGGATAGGTGAATTCTTGGTGTGATCTGTGCTTAAATGAGTTGCACAAAGCAAAGATTAATTGGGCATGTCTAGCCTAGTGAAAAGAAGGACTAGGGGTGACATGACAGCAGTGTTCCAATATTTGAGGGGCTGCCACAAGGAGGAAAGGGTCTGTTGTGATTCAGTGTCAGCCTGTGCTCCCAGCAGCTGAGTCCGATGAATCTGAGGTGGAGGAGGAGGAGGAGGGGTTTGGAGAGCCTTTGGTGTCAGAGGGAGGCTCTGATGCACTGCAGGACTCTCAGCCTGGCCCCTCCAGTCATGTTCCTCATGAGGCTCAGCTGTGTGAGTACGAGGTGTTGGACTCAGAAGAGTCACAGCTGAATCTGTTCAGAGACGTTAGAAGCAGAAGGCAATCCAGCAGAGCAGAGCTGAGAAAATCAATGAGGCAACTCAGTGAGAGGAGAAGGCAGTGAGAAGCCACGCCTTGGGACTGATAATAAAAGGGGAAGGTGTGGGCAGGGCTGGTTGCTGAAGGCAACCGTTTGGAGGCATTCTAAGGGAATCCTGGTCTGTTCTTGCTAATCTGTTTGACACTTGTTTGTTAATTCTTGTTTCATATTTTGAATCATTTACTGAAGGGAATATTCTGTTGCCTTTTTGTTTGAACCGCAAATAAATTTGGGTTGGTTTTTTCCAGCCTGTTGATTGTTTAAAGGAAGAAGGGGTTGTTCCTGACACACAAACAGGGCCGGTCGTAGGCTGAAACAGAACAGGGTCAACCTATTTTCCAAAGCACCCGAAGACAGGACACCAAGCAACAGATGGAAACTAACCAAGGAGAGCAGCAACCTACCGTATTTTTCGGACCATACGACGCACTTCCCCCCCCCAAAAAAAAAGTGTTTGTGTGGGAAAACGAGGGTGCATCTTATGGTCCGAAGGTGATCCGTATGGCCAGCCCCAACCTCCGCAAGTGGAAACCAAGGGAGATTGCCAGGAGCACGAATCGGCATGTGCTGAGAAATGCAGATCTCGCGCTCCTGTAATCTCCCTCGCTCCATTTCAGCTTCCCTTGCTATAAGAGAAAGCAGGCTGAAACGGAGCGAGGGAGATTGCCAGGAACGCGAATTGCGCTGCTGCAATCTCCCTCGCTCCGGTTCAGCCTGCTTTCTCTTGTAGCAAGGGAAGCTGAAACCGAGCGACGGAAATTGCAGGAGTGCAAGATCGGCTGATTCGTGTTCCTGGCAATCTCCCTCGCTCCGTTTCAGCATGCTTTCTGCAAGAGAAAGCCGGGCCGCAGGGCCACCTCCACAGGTACTGCTCTAACGCAGAGAGGGAAGGACAAAGAGGGAAGGAAGGAAGGAAGGAAGGAAGGAGGGAGGGAGGGAGGGAAGGGACAATGGGAGAGGGAGGGGGAGAGAGAAAGGGAGAGAGAGGAGAAAGAAATAGGGAGGGAGAGGGAGAGGGAGAGAGAGAAAGAAAGGGAAGGAAATAGAGGGATAAATAGAGGAAAAGTGAAAAATAGAGAGGGAGAGAAAGGGAGAGAGAGAAGGAGAAAGAAAGGGAGGGAAATAGAGGGAGAGAGAGAAAGGGAGAAATAGAGGGAAAGAGAAAAATAGGGAGAGAAAGAGGGAGAGGGATAGAAAGAGAGAGAGGAGAGAGAAAGAAAGGGAGGGGGAGAGAGGGAGAGAAAGAGCAGGAAAGAGAAATTAAATTAGTAACATGATTGTTAAGTGAATCTGGTTTCCCCACTAACTTTGATTGTCAGAAGGTTGCAAAAGGCGATCACATGACCCTGGAACAATGTGACCATCATAAATATGAATCGATTGCCAAGCATCCAAATGTAAATCACATGACCCTGGGGATGCTGCAATGGTCATAAGTGTGAAAAATGGTCATAAGTCACTTTTTTCAGTGCCGTTGTAACTTTGAACAGTCACTAAGTGAATCATTGTAAGTCGAGGACTACCTGTACTTTATCATTTTCCCCCCTTTTTTTTCTGGTCAAGTTTTTGACACCTTGCTGGGTGACTGGTGGTACTCGGACATTGCCTTGTCCTAAAAGTGGTACAATGGATGAAAAGGTTGAAAAGCCCTGTTTTAGTATACCGGTACTATTTGGTTCAGAATATTTTTTTTCTTGTTTTCCTGCTCTAAAAACTGTGTGCGTCTTATGGTCAGGTGCGTCTTATGGTCTGAAAAATACAGTAGTACTAAGGAGAAATTTCCTGACAGTTGCAACAATTAATCAGTGGGACAAATTGCCTCCAGAAGTTGTGGGTGTTCCGACATTAGAGGTTTTTAAGAAGGATTGGACAACTATTTGTCTGAAATGGTGTAGGGCAGGGGTAGGCAACCTCGGCTCTTTTATGACTTGTGGACTTTAACTCCCAGAATTCCTGAGTCAGCATAGCTGGCTCAGGAATTCTGGGAGTTGAAGTCCACAAGTCATAAAAGAGCCGAGGTTGCCTACCCCTTGTTATAGGGTCTCCTGCTTGAGTAGAGGATTGGATTGAAAGACCTCCAAGGTCCCTTCCAACTCTGTTATTCTGTGAAGATTTGTAGAAGCAGAGAAGTAAGGCCAAAAGGCTCACTAAATGGCCCTGGAAGGCTGGTAGCCTGGAGAATTATACTAAGACAAAGCAGGCCTGTGATAAATTTCAAAACGACAAGATATGACTAGCAATATGATTTATTTGGCCATGCTTTGTTACTCAGGGACTTTGAAAGTGATCGTGAAAGAGAGATTGGAAACACTGAATCATGCTGGATTCTCCCTTACCTGCAACAGAATCGAGAAGGAAGTCAAAAGAGGGGGAAGCCCACTCTACCTCTGCAAATCGCTTTAATTTTAATATTAAACAGAGCAAAGGAACGAGTCTAAATAAAATCTGGTATTAAAGACATCATGCTTCTTCGGGCCTTTAGATTAAAGAAAAGGACGCTAAGGGGAGAGCAGTCTTCCCAAAGATGCTTTTTTTTAAAAAAAGGCAACTGGACTTTCTGAAGAAAGTTTTGAAGAAGCTTCTTGGATGAGAAGCGAAACGTCTTCCAGGAAAAACAAAGTCCGTTTGCTTTTTTTTTGGGGGGGGGGGGAAGCATTCGGACAGCCATGACCTGGATGACTCAGCATCTCCATAGTCAGAGAGCAGTCTTCTGATGCATGAAGGGATCTCGTAATGAAGAGATATCACAGGGGAAAGGGAAATAGATTAATTCTCCGTGGTACCTGAGGATAAGACAAGCTTTATAGTGAGAGGTCCAAATGTGAACTAAGGAGGAGATTCCTGACTCCAGGAGCTATTAAAAACAATGTCACAGGCTGCTTCTGCAAGTTGTGTATGCCCATCACTGGAAGGTTTTTAAGAAAAGATTGAGCAACCATTTATCCAGAATGGAATGAGGATTCCTGCATCGGCCAGAAGGTTTGTGTTGTGGCCCCGACCCCCACGCCTGTCCTAACCGAGGAAGAGGACTCTGAGGATGATGGGGAGGAACTGTCCTTCTCCGGGACTCTCCCCTCTGGCAAGGCCTCCCTCTCCGGGGCCCTCCTCTCTGGCAAGGCCTCCATCTCCATCTGAAGGCCGAGAGGAGCAGCCTGGGAGTAGCCAGGCTGGGAGGGAGCTCGAGCAGCTGCAGCAAATACAGTCTAGTGAAGATGACTCATGGCTAGACCCTCGAGAAAGACGCAGGGCCAAGCGTTTGCAGCAATGTAGGATGAGTAGGAGGGCCAGGGAGTAGCTGAGTCATTGAGCCACACCCCATAAAATACAAAAGGGGGTGTGGCTGCTCTCAGAACTTTGTGATGAACAATTTAATTCAACACTGCTTCTGGTCACGTCTGTCGGATTTCTCTACCTGTGTGAACCCTGGTCTGGATTTTGTGACTACGCTTCTTCATCTCTGATTTTGGTTTTTTTGCCTGGATTTTCTTGGACTTACTTGTTGGCAGTTATCTCCTGTCAGCGAACGTTTGAGACAACTAGCTTATTTTTGGCTGACTGTGGGTAGCTTGCTGCCAAGACTTTATTTGGACAGCAATTATATTGTGGTATAAAGCAGGGGTGTCAAACTCAATTTCATTGAGGGCCGCATCAGCATTGCGGTTGCCCTCAGGGGGCCAGGTGGGTGTGGCCTGGGTGGGAGTGGCTAAAGTGCATATGGCCTACTGTGTGGGCGTGGCCAACTCTACATCATTCACATCAAGGGTGCCTATGGGGGCCTGGGCAGAAGTGGGACAGATCTGAAGGTCTTTGGCAGGAGGAGGATCTCTGGGCCAGGGCCAAGGCCGTGGGGGCCGTTCCTTCACTGTTTCCAGGATGGCTTCGCGGGCCGCATGAAACCACTTCATGGGCCGGATCTGGCCCCCGGGCCTTGTGTTTGACATGTCTGGTATAAAGACTTAACCCTTTTGATTAGTACCTGCTTGTCTGTTTGTTTGTACCTTGAGGGAGGGGGAACAGAACAGTTTGTCTAGAAGACCTCCAAGGTCCCTTCTAACCCAAGGATTCTGTGATTATGTCCCAGCCACACACAGACTGTCGGGAGATGCCTCAGAACTAAACAGGCATCTTGAGTGCTTATATAAGCCGAAAGGTGGGGTATGAATTTAATATTGGTAATTAAAACAATAAATATTTTAACAGAGCCATTATTTCTCTCTCTGCCTTCCCTTCTCTGCCAGAGAGCTGGCCTATCAGATTGCTGAGCAGTTCCGTGTCCTCGGGAAGCCTCTGGGTTTAAAGGACTGCATCATTGTCGGAGGAATGGGTACGTCACTTTATTTGGAAAATGGAAAATCACTCCCTTTAAACAAGCTATCTTTTTTCTGGTAAAAAGTTTTTTAATTTCCTCCATACAATTTGATAGTACTTAACCACGTGTTGTCTGCATTTATCGTTCGCTAATATAAATTTAATTCCTAACCCTTTATTCTTTTCTCCAGCCATTGATAAAACAAATCCCAAGTCTGATAGTATTCTGTTTCTTCTTTTTCTTTCAACCTCGTGGTAAGTCTGTCCATTTCTGCACAATCTAATATTTTTTAAAATTATTTCTTACTCTGATGGCAGTTCTTCATTTTTCCGATATTGTGCAAATACGATTCTTGCTGCTGTTATCACATGTAAAATCAAATATATACTTTGTTTATCTTTTCTGGCATAATACCTAATAAAAAAAGTTCAGGTTTAAAATCTACGTATTTTCCCAACATCTTTTCTAGCCAAGTATTTTTTCCCCCAGTACCTCTTTGTTTCAACACGTGTCCACCATACATGATAATAAGTGCCTGACTTACATTTACATTTCCAACATCTATCTGACATATTTTTAAACCTTTTTCCCAATCTTGCTGGAGGCAAGCGCCATCTGTAAAACATTTTATATCCATAAAATGTTTCATAAAATGTTTTAAACAAGCTATCTTATGCCCTGTGAAGCTGCAGAAAATATTTATTGGACCGCTTCATGGAATGGAACGCATAGCCCTTTGGCCCCTATCTCTTGTGCTAAGATTTTCTTCCTTGATGGACTTTCAGATATGGTCTCTCAAGCTCTGGAGCTGTCTCGGAAGCCCCATGTGGTCATTGCTACCCCCGGCCGCCTGGCTGATCACTTACGGAGTTCCAATACTTTCAGTCTTCGAAACATCAAGTTCTTGGTAAGGCATTTTGGATAGAGCAGTGTTTCTCAACCATGGCAGCTAGTTGTGTGGACTTCAGTTCCCAGAATTCCCCAGCCACCATAGGTCAGGTCCACCCATCTTAAAGTTACTAAAGTTGAGAAACACTAGTCTAGTGGAAGGAGCTTCAGCATGGTTGGCTGGCTGGGGAATTCTGGGAGTTGCAGTCCACACATCTTAAAGTTGCCAAGGTTGAGAAACACTGGCCTATAACCTTAACTTAGAAAAAAGGGTTCTGGGGAGAAAAAGGTTGCAGAAGATAATTTGTACTACCATTAGACAGATTGGAGAGCTTCAGTCATAAGTATAGTACTCCTCGAGTTACGACTGTAATGGAGCCTGCCCATTATGGCTGTAGGTCGTCATGGTTGTAAAAGAGATTGGTTACATGACCTGATTTTATTACAATTTTGCACCAGTTGTGAAGCAAACACGCCAGTTTGTTAAGCCAATTAAGGACTTGCTACAGTTTAGATTTTGCAAAAAACAAACAAACAGCAAAACAAAACCGGGCAAAATTGTTGTAAAAGGCAGTCATGTGACCATGGGATGCTGCAGATGGCCATAAATGTGGGGCCAAGCGCCTGAAGTGTGATCATGTGACCAGGCAGGGACGGGACTGTTGGAACCTAAGATCCAAGTTGTAAATCCCCTTTTTCAAATTGGTTGTCACTTCAAATAGTTGCCAAGTGACTGGCCATAAATCAAGGACTACCTGTGATTTATCCTTTTATAACATATTAATAAAGTTGGAAGGTGCCTTGGAGGTCATCTAGTCCAACCCCCTGCTCAGGCAGGAAACCCTATACCATTTGAGGCAAGTGGCTGTCCAGTCTCTTCTTAAACACTTCCAGTGTTGGAGCATTCACAGCTTCTGGAGGCAGGTTGTTCCACTGGTTAATTGTTCTAGCTGTCAGGAAGTTTCTCCTTAGTTCTCGGTTGCTTCTCTCCTTGATTAGTTTCCATCCGTTGCTTCTTGTCCTGCCTTCGGGCGCTTTGGAGAATAGCTTGACTCCCTCTTTGTGGCAGCCCTTCAAATACTGGAAGACTGCTATCACGTCCCCCCTCGTCCTTCTCTTCATTAGACTAGACATACCCAATTCCAGCAGCCTTTCCTTACATGTTTTAGCCTTCAGTCTCCTGAATCCTAAAGACCCGGCAACTTCTCTGCTCTGATCAAAATGGCCAATACTAAATTCTGTGATGACCACACAGCTGCCCAACATACTTTGTGGTTGGTTTATTCCTTCCCCTTCCTTTTTCCCAAGCTTATCCCCATGTAGTAGGATTTGTTTCAAAACCATGCAATCCGTAAAACTGACTTATCATTAAGTCAGTTTTTAAAAAATGGATTTAAACCTTGTAGGCTGCCATCACATTGGTTGAAGTGTTTTTTAGGACACCAGAGAGCTGAGTAAACAGATACAGGTGTTCCTCTACTTAGGATCAGTCATTTAACAACCGTTCAGCGTTACAACATATCCCCCCAAAAAAGGTCCTTACGGCTTGGCCTCCGATGGCCGTCTCACCCCCTGATCACATTTTGAGTGCTTAGTGATTGGGATGCTGCAAAAACACCTGGCCATAATTTACAATGTTCTTTGCCGGAAACTGTTATTTACTTCCTGATTACTACAAATTGCAGACACTGGACGCGTTTTAACTACCGCCACAAAAAATGTCATAAAATTGGGTTGGCAACATGAATTACGACTGTCTCAATTAGGACCATAAATCAAGGACTAACCGTATCAAGGTTCTGAAAGTCAGCTAGCAGGAACTAGCCAGTATGCTGGCTGGGGAATTCTGGGAGTTGAAGTCCACAGATCTTACCCTGATGTTGGTATTTCCCCAGTG
The DNA here is from genome assembly GCF_964194415.1 of Vipera berus. Taxonomy (NCBI): domain Eukaryota; kingdom Metazoa; phylum Chordata; class Lepidosauria; order Squamata; family Viperidae; genus Vipera; species Vipera berus. The sequence goes on from NC_138202.1 coordinate 11,141,802, forward strand.
GGAACATGGTCCATTCCCAGGCTGCCTTTCAGGGTTGACTTTACCCTTTGGTCTGATCCTTATTAGGTTTTTGGTGGTTCAGCTGCAGCCTTTTCCTTTCTCCTTTTTGGTTCTGGCTTAGGTCCTAGACGAAGCCGACCGGTTGCTAGAACAAGGCTGCACCGACTTTACCAAAGACTTGCAAGTCATCCTGGCTGCAGTTCCAGCTGACAGGCAGACGATGCTCTTCAGTGCCACCCTGACAGATACCCTGAATGAGCTCAAGAAGATCGCCATGAACAAGCCGTTCTTCTGGGAATCGACATCTGAGTGAGTTTGGCTTTTTTTGGGGGGGTATCTTTTAATGGGGAAAGAATTTGGGGCTCGGCGGGAGGGGGAGGAAGAAGTGAGAGAGGCTTACAGAACTGTGTGCTGTAGAAATGGTGTTTTTCCTCCCACTGTCAGAATGAAACTAGAATGAAATTCATTGTTAGGCAGTTAGGTTTTTTTTTTTAGCAGAGGTCATCCTCGACTTACACCCATCCGTTTAATGACTGTTCAAAGTTGCAACAGCGCTAAAAACAGTGACATTACCACCATTTTTCACTCTTAACGAAAGTTGCAGCATCCCCATGGTTACATATCGGAATTCAGACACTCGGCAACTGATTCATATTTATGACGGCTGCAGTCTTCCAGGGTGATGGGATCCCCTTTTGCGACCTTCTGACAAGCAAAGTCAAGGTCAATTAACAATCGTATTCCTAACACAACACCTGCCGTGATTGACTTTAACAACTGTGTCAGAGACAGTCATACCATGGGGCAAAATTCACTTAACAACTGTCTTACTTGGCAGTGGAAAATTTGGGCTTAATTGTGGTCGTAAATTGAGGCTAGCTGTAGAAGAAAACAGTTCACGTCCTAAATTGTGCAATTGGCCCATCTAGCCATCTAGATTGGGGGGCTCCAACCATGGCAACTTTTAAGACTTGTGGACTTCAACTCCCAGAATTCCTCAGCCAGCTTGGCTGCCTGAGGAATTCAGAGAGTTGAAGTCCACAAGTCTTAAAGTTGCCAAGGTTGGGGACCTCTGATCTAGATCATAGTGGTTGTCTGAGGATTCACATCAGACACCTTCCTGGCACTTTCAGGAGAAGCCTTGAACCCGCCCACTTCCTGTCAGTGCCCATCTCCATTAGGAACCATGGCATGCTGGCAAAACAGTGAAGGAAAGTGACCTGTTTTGCATGGTTCCCAAGGAGAGGATTCTCCTAACGCCTTCCTAAGAGATCAAAGAATTACATGGTCTTTGATCCTGCTCTTTTCCACACCTGCAAAATACCATATCACAAAAAAGATGTTGACAGTTTGGAAAAAATTCAGAGAAGAGCAACTAAGATGATCAAAGGCCTGGAGACTAAAACATATGAAGAATGGCTGCAGGACTTGGGTTTGGCCAGTCTAAAGAAAAGAAGAAATAGGGGAGACATGATAGCAGCGTTCCAGTATCTGAGGGGCTGCCACAAGGCAGAGGGGGCCAGGTTGTTCACCAGAGCACCAGAGGGAAGGGCGAGAAACAATGGTTGGAAACTGACCAAAGAGAGAGAAGCAACCTGGAATTAAGGAGAAACTTTCCGACAGTGAGGACAATTAACCAGTGGAACAGCTTACCCCCAGAAATCTTGGGCACTCCATCACTGGAGATTTTCAAGAAGAGGCTAGTCAGTTACTTGTCTGAGATGGTATGGGTCCTCCTGCTTGAGCAGGGGGCTGGACTAGAAGACCTCCAAGGTCCCTTCCAGCTTCTATTCTGTTCTATTCTATTCTATTCTATTCTATTCTATTCTATTCTATTCTATTCTATTCTATTCTATTCTATTCTATTCTATTCTATTCTATTCTATTCTATTCTATTCTTATTTGTGTAAATATCCTTCTATCTTGCAGTATCAGACAAGGAGTAAGGAGACTTTAGTCAAATTGGTTAGCGAGATGGGTCCTGCCTAATTTGGATGGATGGACGGAGAGATTATTATTTATTATTATTATTATTTATTAAATTTTTATACCGCCCTTCTCCCAAAGGACTCAGGGCGGTGTACAGGGCAATAAATATCAAAATATAAATACAAAAGTTAAAAGAAGTTAAAAGAATTAAATAATCATGCCCAATATAATACAATTAGTAGATTATCTCCCCTTTATTTCTTTATAAATTACTTAAGGCGGTGAGCATTCCTAATACTCCTTCCTTCTATTTTCCCCACAACAACCACCCTGTGAGATGGGTTGGGCTGAAAGAGAGTGGCTGACTCAAAATTTCATGCCTAAAAGGGGGTGGGGACCAGAACTCACCATCTCCTGGTTTCTCGGCCAGCACCTTCACCACTACACCAAACTGGCGTAGAGAGAGCCCAGAAAGTGATCATAAACCGAGTGATTGTCAAACTGCTCCCTGGGGGGAGGGGGTGTCACTCTCAATTCAGAGTACAATAAATATAGGTTAATAACACTGTTTTGAATGAAATGTAATGGAAGTGAAGGGACGATTCGTCCAGTTGCTAAAAAGCTATGTACAAATGATTTCTTATAAGGCTATTTAAACATCTCATTCAAGCAACAATTTCCGCCTTAATCTTCCTCAGCCAATTGATCCCGTACATTTAATTAAGTTTCTTCTTTACTCCCCACTTCTGCTTAATGAACACTTTGGAATGAATTCCGGCGTAATGACTTGACTCTCTTGACTTCCTAATGAAGGCTGTATTTCTGATGGACTCTGACCAGGCTTAAATAAGTGTTTATAATTTGATTGTTGGCTGGTGCTTTCAAAATCCCTGTCCCTAACAGCTGGCCAATCTCATGGTCCTTAAAAGATTTTAGGTCAGTCTTGCAGAGAAGGTTAGTTTATGGTAAACAAGCTGAATCCCTGGTGCCAAAAATACAGATAGTTCTGTCCCAGGGGTAGGCAACCTTGGCTCTTTTTTATGACTCATGGACTTCAACTCCCAGAATTCCTCAGCCCGCCGTGCTGAGGGGAAAGGGAGAGGTTTCCAAGCTGAGCCATGCTGGCTCAGGAATTCTGGGAGTTGAAGTCCACGAGTCATGAAGGGGCCATAGTTCCCCCATGCTGGCTCAGGAATTCTGGCAGTTGAAGTCCAAGAGTCATAAAAGAGCCAAGGTTGCCTACCCCCGTCCTAGACCTATGGCTACAATTGAGCCCAAAATTTCTGTTGCTAAGCGAGACAGTTCTTAAGCGAGTTTTGCCCCATTTTATGACCTGTGTTGCCACAGTTTTTAAGCGAATCACTGCAGTTAGTAAACATGGTTGTTAAGTGAATCTGGCTTCCCCATTAACTCTTGCTTGACAGAAGGTCCCAAAAGGGGATCACGTGACTCCACAGGGACACTGCAACAGTTATAAATACATGTCAGTTGCCAAGCACCCAAATTTTGACCATGTGACCATGGAGCTGCTGCAACTGGTTGTAAGTGTGAAAAACCGTCACAAGTCCCCTTTTTTCAGTGGTGATGTAACTTTGAACAGTTACTAAACAAATGGTTGTAAGCCGAGGACTACCTGTGCACATTGATGCCCCTTTTTTTTCCTGTCAGTGGAAATAACCAAACAGACAGGGACCTTCAGTATTTAGTTTAAATCAGGATTCCTGATACGTCAGTCCTGCCCAAAATCGAAAGCAGAGGCTTCATTTTTGCTCCCAACTCCTGTTTTGCTTAAGAATGATATTGCGGAAAACCTGGATCAGTTTTAATGCTGAACAAACCAGCGCTTGAGTTTTATTTCCTGCATCGCTATAACAGATCGAAGAAGTAAAAGCACGGATTTTAGGTGCCTCCACCAGCAGAGGACAATTTGGGATCCACATTTGCAACAAACAATAAACTAGAATTTTCCGCAGCCCGGCCAGATTGCTGTACGTGAGCAGAGCAGTTACGCAGGATCTTCTTTAACATTGATCCATTTTGTTTATTTTTGCGGTATTTATAACCCACTCCAGTCCCGAGGGACTTTGGGCAATATACAACATCAACAGAAATACTCTCCCCAATAAGTAAACAAGGTCAAAAACAATCGTGAAAAGCAACATTAGCCTCAAAGAAAACCTGAACCAGGCAACCAGAACCAGAATGAAATAATCTGGTTTTAACAGGTTTATGGAATGGTGGCAAAATGGGGGCTGCCTGCATTGTTGAGGGGTGAATGTTGCGTAGGCTGGGGGCTGTCACAGGAAAGGTTAAGAAAATGTGTAAAATAACATCTGGACCCAGCAGTACAGCTGCTCTTGTAGAAGAGGGCCTTAGTGGGAGGGCGTGTTGTTGGGCTGCCCCTTACTGGGAAGCCAGCTGTTGGAGGGGGGGGCACAAGGGAGAATCTTACGGGGTGGGACATGAGGGAGACAGACCAGAAAAAGACTAAAAGTTCTCCAGTCTCTTCTATAGATGTTGGCCTTGCAGGGCGAATCAAATAGGCAACATGACCAGATGGGACTGCTTTATTTTATTTCTACGAGGTAGTCCTCGACTTACGACCAAAATCTCGGTTGCTAAGCCAGGCAGTGAGTTTTGCCCCATTTTGCGACCTTTCTTGCCACGGTTGTTAAGTTAGTAACGCGGTTGTAAAGCAGACCTGGCTTCCCTCAAGACTTTGCTTGTCAGGGAGGTTGCAAAAGGGGATCACAAGATCCAGGGACGCTGCAGCTGCCATAAAAACGATCCAGTTGCCAAACGTAGGAATTTTGATCATGTGGGATGCTGCCAGAGTCACCTCTGTGAAAAACAATCATAAGTCACTTTCTTCGTCATCATTGTGACTTTGAATATTCGCTAAATGAATGGTTTTAAGTCAGAGACTGCCTGTAGCTCAACATGGGAGTCTAGGTCAGGGCTTTCCAACCAGTGGTACGGGTACCACCTGTGGTACATTGGCACCTGGCAGGTGGTACGCAACCATCCTAGAAAAGTGGTAGCGGGGGAGGGGAATGAGCTGAACTGGTGGCAGCACCGCACAAGCCTGAGTGAGAGACGGCTGGACCTGCAGGGCTGTCAGGGCTCAGCAGAAGCGCCAGGATCAGCGCCAGGCTCCTGCTGGAGCTCGGCGTTGATCCTGGCGCTTCTGCTGAGCCCAGAAGAAGCGCCAATCAGCTGGAATGTTGCAGCATGTCCAGGGTCTTGTGATTTACATTCAAATGCTTGGCAACTGATTCATATTTATGATGGTCACAGTGTCCCAGGGTCATGTGAAGTGACCAAAACCTGCTGCAACCACCCAGCAGACGGGGGGAATAAAAACCAAACACCTCACTCCCACCCCACCCCCGCTGCCAATCCTCAACAGAAATGCTCACAACAATGAAAACCTCGGACAGGAGGAAAACTGCCGCCAGGTGGGCAGGCAGCTGTCTTGCTCGGCTGTGGCTTGGGGGGCACTTTTTTCAGTGCCATTGTAACTTCACTTTTTTCCTTTTTGGGGGGGGTCATCAGGTTTTTGACACCTTGCTAGGTGACTGGTGGTACTCGGATGTTGCCATATCCTAAAAGTGGTACAATGGGTGAAAAGGTTGAAAAGCCCTGCTCTAGGTGGCGTGCATCGTATTACATAAAAGCAATTTAAACAGTACAAAATAAAGATACATGGAACCAAGTAAAAGTGTTACTGGGGAAAGGGAGAGGTTTCCAAGCTGAGCCATGCTTGCTCAGGAATTCTGGGAGTTGAAGTTCACAAGTCATGAAGGGGCCATAGTTCCCCCATACTGGCTCAGGAATTCTGGGAGTTAAAGTCCACGAGTCATAAAAGAGCCAAGGTTGCCTACCCCTGGCCTATAACAATCACGTTCCAGTCTTTCTTCTGGTGTCTATTTCTTGACCTGTCCTCCCTTGAAGGGCTTGACATTATGCCTTAACTCAGGGGTAGGCAAGCTTGGCTCTTTTATGACTCGTGGACTTCAACTCCCAGAATTCCTGAGCCACCATGGCTCAGCTTGGAAACCTCTCCCTTTCCCCTCAGCATGACTGGCTCAGGAATTCTGGGAGTTGAAGTCCACAAGTCATAAAAGAGCCAAGCTTGCCTACCCCTGCCTTAACTCCATGCCTTAAGATCTCTTCTTCTTTCTCTCCATCCCCCAAATCCCTCCAGGGTACGGACAGTGGAACAGCTTGACCAACGTTACCTACTGGTGCCTGAGAAGGTCAAGGACGCTTACTTGGTCCACCTTGTGCAAACTTTCCAAGATGAACATGAGGATTGGTCCATCATCATCTTCACCAACACTTGCAAGTGAGCTTGTCCAGAGCCCGGAGCATCTTTGCCTCCCATCATTTCTGCTTTCTCCCCTTCTCTCCTTCGATCTCTTCTTTTGGCCCAGAGCTGGTATTTCAGTCTTAACGTACGGACACCGAATAGTAAGCGTGCCAGTCGGGCTAAAACGTGCCCATCAATTCAAATTAAAATTTTTGAGGGTTTTGGTTTTTTTTTTTAAATTCTGTGTTCTTCCCTATTTTAAATCACGATTGAGGAGAAGGCGGTTGGGTTGGACATAGTTTCTCTAGCGTACGAGGTTTTGGTCAGGAGAAAGTGCCATTTTCTCTTTTCTTACCTCTAATGCTTAAAATAACCTGTGTGCTCTGAGTAGGATGGGCTTTCTCCTAAACATATCCTTTCCTTCAGCACTTCCTGGAATGATTAGTGATCAGATTTTGCTGTAGAAAGTATTGAAGAAAGCGAGTCTTTCTGTGCAGAATCCAACACTGCTGGGAACACGTGGAGGGTTTTAAAGTCTAGTGTGGTAAGGGTACACTATAACAATGCAACTGAGATGGATGGATGGATGGATGGATGGATATGGATGATGTTCCATCAGATTTTTATAGTTCCTAGTCACCACATTGATACAATTTTCTCCCGGATGATTATCAGATAGACCTAACCTCTTCTATCTGGTAATCCAACTCCCATAGCTGGATCGATCCCCCTTATTGCTGGTCATCTTCTTCTCTTTCCTTCCAACTTCTCCAGCCTTAAAGAGTTTTCTCCAGAGAGCTGGGTTGTTGCTTAATATGCCTGAGGAAGTAGGAAGATTGGAGCCTAGACTAGTTGTGTTCAAGTGAGAATTCTAGTTTGGTATGGGCACAAAACTCCCTGCCGCATTTGGAACTTGCTCTCATTGTGAGCCAGTCTTTCTCCTTAAGCAGAAGACAGGGGAAGGTGAATGCAGCCTTCTTGTTTGGGCGTGTGCCTCTCCCATCTCGGGTGCGAGGTCAGCCTTTCAAGGAACGTTGGCAAGCAGATCCTTACCCGTCAAGTTTAATCATTTGTGACTTCAAAGAATTGCATTGAGACCAAGCAGTCTGACTTGCCTTCTGACATAGTCAGGAGCTGGCACATCCTTTTGATGAACAGATGGATAGAGCAATGATGTTTCTGAGCGTTTGCCGAGTTGTAGCTCCTGCCCACCCAAGAGTAACAGAAGACTTGATTTAATTATTGTATTTTATTTTTTTATTATTAAATTTATATGCCACCTGTCTTGCTCTGCCCTTTTAGGACCTGCCAAATTCTCAACATGATGCTCAGGAAGTTCAATTTCCCATCCGTGGCTCTCCACTCAATGATGAAACAGGTAAGTCAATGGTGGCCACCAACAGCTGCCCAGAGGATGGAAGATTGGTGCTCAAGGCCAATTCCTCCGTTCTTCTTCTGCCATGCTGCCTCCTTGCCATGGAGTTTGGGCAAAGCATCTTTTTCCACCAATGCCAGCTCCAAGCCTCCGTGGAGCATAAGAAGGTCCACGGACCCCTCTCTTTTTCCATATCTGCCCCAAGGAAGTTTCTAAGCTGCATCTCCATTTGTGCTTCTGCACAGAGATAGGGAGTACCCATCGCTCAGCGAATTAAGCAGCTTTAGATGTAGGGAGTTCCAGGTTGAATTCCCATTATCCCAGGTAAGCAGATCCTTTGGCCTGTAGAATCCTCTCTTCTCATCCAAATCCCCAGCAAGTGGCTGTTGCCAGAAAAAAAGCAACCTTGATTAAAAAAAACCTGGTTTCCTGCTCTAATGATGTTCTTGTCATGGTTCCGATAGATGAGACCAGCAAAAAGAACTCCAAGGCCAAAAAAAGTTTCCTTAAAAAACATATTTATTTGGCTACATAATATCGGCACGTTCAAATGTGAACCCAAGACTGAAACATCCCCACTCCAGGTTACAAAATTAAACTTCCCACCCCAGTAGTATGTCATAAATCACATTCCCCAATTAACTACTTGTGCGGGCTTTCTAACGGAAGTTACAGCCCGCCAAAATGCAGTTAGCAATGACCTTGGTTCCCACAGAACAATTTATTGTTATGTCAAATAAAACACTCATTCCCCCCCTCCCAATTCTGTGGCAACCGAAAACGAAGGGAAAAGGGTTTCAGCTAATTTCATTTTAGAGTTGACAGTTCTTTTTTCCTTCTCTCTTTTTTTGGGGGGTCAGAAACAACGTTTTGCAGCGCTGGCAAAATTCAAATCAAGTGTCTTTAAGATCTTAATAGCTACTGATGTAGCTGCCAGGTGAGTGAAGCCTCTCTGGAGCTAAAATAGGTCCGGAAAAGGGGTGTGTGTGTGTCCCAGATTAGATAGAATGCCAAGCTTAACCATCTTCTCTGTGTTCAATTTCTTTTGGATTTAGGGGGCTCGACATTCCCACTGTCCAAGTAGTCATCAATCACAACACGCCTGGACTCCCCAAAATCTACATCCACAGGGTGGGCCGAACAGCCCGAGCTGGTAAGGGGGATTCTCTTCATTGTTTCAGATCCACTGTCTGTCTGATTTGTTCTCTTTGGAAGCAACAGGAATTCTTAAGGCGGGGGTAGGCAACCGTGGCTCTTTTATGACTCGTGGACTTCAACTCCCAGAATTCCTGAGCCAGCCATGCTGAGGGGAAAGGGAGAGGTTTCCATGCTGAGCCATGCTGGCTGAGAAATTGTGGGAGTTGAAGTCCACGAGTCATAAAAGAGCCAAGGTTGCTTACCCCTGCCTTAAGGGTTCTGCACTCTGTGACTTCAGAGCCCACTTTGATTGACATTTGAACCAGCCTTTAGAAAGAGGCCTTTCTCTGGGATCCCCCACCTTTTGGGCATTGGATCCATCCTTGCCCAAGGAAGTGGGTGCTGTTTATTCTGGAAGTTGTGCTGGAATTTTCTTCTCCCTGGACGTTTTCCATGTGCCGACATGCTTATTTTTTGCACTCATCACCTCAAGGCTCTTTATAGGTGGTCCTCAACTTAATTGAACCTAGAATTATCATGGCAGGTCCTGGTCGTTAAGCAGGTCCGCGCCCAGTTTGATGACATTTTTGCATCAGTTGCTAAGCAAGCCCCGTGGTTGTTAAGCGAACCTGTTTTCAACAATGGGCGGGGAGGGGGGGGTTGCAGTAGACTGGGAAAAAAGTCAAAAATTGCAGCCACATGATTGTAGGATGCTGCAAAATAGCCCTAAATGTGAGCTGGTTGACAAGCACCCAGATGTGGTCACATTACCAGGGGCAGGGAGGTTGCAGTTGTTGTGATTCCATACCAGTCAGTGGACCCAGCAGCTGAGTCTAGGGAATCGGAGGAGGAGGAGGAGGAGGGGCCTGGAGAGCCATCAGTCTCGGAGGAAGGCTCTGATGAGCTCCAGGACTTACAATCTGATAAAGAGCCTGGCCTCTCCACTCGTGCTCAGGCTGAGACCCAGCTGTGCTGGGAAGCTGAGTCAGACTCTGAGGACTCACAGCTGGAAGACATCATAGACACTCGCAAACGCCGACAGGCAACAAGAGTAGGACAGAGGGAGGCAATGGGGCGGCTCCAAGGGCAGAGGAGAAGATATTGAGAAGCCACGCCTTGGGGCTGCATAATAAAAAGGGAAGGTGTTTGCGGTGCTGGTTGCTGAAGGCAGCCGTTTGCAAAGGACTCAAGTTTCATGGAGTCATTTTCTGTTTGCATTGCCTGTGAACAATTCTCTGTTTGAATCGTGTTCTGTTTACCTTTGGACAATTCTCCGTTTGCATCCTGTTTTGTTTGCCTTTGCTTTTGGGACATTTTGCAGGTCTGTAAATAATAAAAGGGGTTTGTTTTTCCTGCATCTCCAGCCTACTTGTTAAAAGAGGGGTTTGTCCTTGTGAGTTAACAAGGACTCACATAGGCTGGGACAGAACAGTGGGGCCATCGTAACTTGGAAAAAGGGTCGTAATTAGCTCTGGGGAAACCCATTGTAACTTCAAATGGTTAAGTGAGGATACCTGCGTTTCATTTCTGAGTTCAAAAAGGCCCCCGAGCAGTTTAATTCTGGTAATTAAGATCGGAATAATGTTGACTGCGCCGCTTAGTCGGGGAACTAGGTGTACCGTCCAGAACCGGCTTTCTCGGGAAAGATGGGAAGGACCGTCTGTGCCCACTGCTCTTCCGTGGCCTTTCTTTTAACAGGTCGGCACGGAATTGCCATCACGCTGGTGACCCAGTACGATATCCATCTTGTCCATGCGATTGAAGAACAGATCAGTAAGTTGCCAAAAGGTGGGAAATTTGGGGTGGGGGATGGGGAGCCTGAAACACCTGTAAGATACGAATTCCACTTGCTACCATAGTTGGCAGCTAGGAGATGAGAAGAGACCGCTAGCCAGGGATCTCAAGGGGGGGGAGGTAAGCGGCGGAAATCTCCTTCTTCTTTTGTCTGTTTTCTTTTCCCTCTTTTTTCTCCTCTCCTTTCCTCTCTGGGTCCAGCTCAGTGGGCTTCTGTCTAGAATAGTGTAGAACAGGGCTTTTCAACCTTTTCACCCATTGTGCCACTTTTAGGATGTGGCGACATCCAGTCGCCTAGCAAGGTGTCAAAAACATGATGACCCTCCCTCCAAAAAGGATAAAAGAGATGAAGTACAGGGAGTCCTCGACTTACAACAGTTCGCTTAGTGACTGATTGAAGTTACAATGGCACTGGAAAAAGTGCCCCCCAAGCCACAGCGGAGCAAGACACCTGCCTGTCCGCCCGGCGGTGCTCTTCCTCCTGTCCGAGGTTTTCATTGTGAGCATTTCTGTTGAGGATTGGCAGCGGGGGTGGGGTGGGGGGGTGTTTGGTTTTTATTCCACCTCCCCATCTGCTGGGTGGTTGCAGCAGGTTTTGGTCACTTCATATGACCCTGGGACACTGACCGTCATAAATATGAATCAGTTGCCAAGCATCTGAATGTAAATCACAAGACCCTGGAGATGCTGCAACATTCCAGCTGATGGGCGCTTCTTCTGGGCTCAGAAGGGCCAGGATCAGCGCTGAGCTCCAGCTGGAGCCTGGTGCTGATCCTGGCGCTTCCGCTGAGCCCTGACAGCCCCGAAGAAGCGCTGATCCTGGCGCTTCCACTGAGCCCTGACAGCCCTGCAGCTCCAGCCGTCTCTCGCTCAGGCTTGTGCAGTGCTGCCACCGGTTCAGCTCATTCCCCTCCCCCGCCACCACTTTTCTAGGATGGTCGCGTACCACCTGCCAGGTGCCAATGTACCATAGGTGGTACCCATACCACTGGTTGAAAAGCCCTGGTGTAGAACTCAGCTTGGGCTTCTTTCCAGACCTAAAAAGTAAGAAGTTGGGGACTACTTTTCTTCAGCCCCGTCCTCTTTTCTGTCCTTGGGAATGCCTCATCTTGAGCCCCTCCCCCACCCACCCACCCACCCAACGTCAGAGCTTCAACTTTGAGGGTTCTCCTGATAATGACCAGAAGGACCCATTTTAGGACATGCTGCACGATTTGGAATATAAGATGCTTTAAATGGGGCGGTTCTGCTTGCAGTCAGGCAGGCCTAAATCCAGGGCATGTTTAGTCTGAGTAAAACCTTGACGGTTAAAAAGGGTCACCCGGAATGGTTTAGATCAGGCAAGTCCAACCTTGGCAACTTGTAAGACTTGTGGACTTCAACTCCCAGAATTGCCCTGCCAGCCATACAAGTTCACAAGTCTTTAAAGTTGCCAAGATTTAGGAATCCCATCCGTCATCATCAGGCTGGTGGCTTCAGCTTCCTGAACCTTCCCACACCTTCGCTATAGTCACAACTTACGACAGTTCATTATTTGTGTAAATTATTCAAATTGCTAATAAAGAATTTGGGAGGCTGATATGGCCATTTTGAACTTATTTTGTTCTCATCAGTCAGTCATACCCTTTATCTGAGATTCGAACCTGGGCTAATTATATATTATTTTATTTATTTATTTAGTTAGTTAGATTTATATACCGCCCTTTCCCGAAGGACTCAGGGCGGTTTACAGGGCATTTAAAAGAGAGTCAATACAAACGTCAAAACAAATTTAAAAAGATTAAATAAAACCCTGAGAACAATAAAACCCCCAATTAAAATTAAAATTAAAAAATTCTCAGCCTGGGCCAGAGAGCTCGAAGAGCCAGGTCTTCAGGTCCCGGCGGAATGAACGGAGGTTGGGGGCAGTCCTAAGCTCCGCAGGCAGCTGGTTCCACAGGGCAGGCGCACCCACTGAGAAGGCCCTACCCCTGGGTGTTACCCGCCGGCAATCTTTAACCGGCGGCACCCTGAGAAGACCCTCCCTGTGGGAGCGCACTGGACGAAGGGAGCTTGATGCTGGCAGCAGGTGTTCCCTCAAATATCCCGGACCCTCGCCCTTTAGGGCTTTATAGGTCATCACCAGCACCTTGAATCTCACCCAAAGGGCAACCGGAAGCCAATGCAGCTCGCGGAGTAGAGGTGTTACATGGGAGTATCGGGAGACCCCCCCATCACGACTCGCGCGGCTGCATTCTGCACCAGCTGAAGCCTCCGGGTGGTCCTCAAGGGCAGCCCCATGTAGAGAGCGTTGCAGTAGTCTAAACGGGAGGTCACGAGCGCATGAGTGACTGTGTGTAGGGCATCTCGGTCCAGGTAGGGTCGCAACTGGCGCACCAGGCGAACCTGGGCAAAAGCCCCCCTGGTCACGGCTCCTATATGGTCTTCAAAAGTGAGCTGTGAATCCAGGAGGACGCCCAAGTTGCGAGCCCTATCAACGGGGGGGTAACACCTCACCCCCCATCGTTAGAGATGGAATAGTCTGGTTGACCCGAGATGCCGGTATGCACAGCCACTCAGTCTTGGCAGGATTGAGACGAAGCCTGTTTCTCCCCATCCAGACCCGGACCGCTTCCAGGCAACGGGACATCACGGCGAGGGCATCGCTGGGTTGGTTTGGGGTGGAGAAAAAAAGTTGGGTATCATCAGCGTACTGATGATACCCCACCCCAAAACCACCAATGATCTCGCCCAGCGGCTTCATATAGATGTTGAACAGGAGGGGCGAGAGAACCGACCCCTGAGGAACTCCACAAACAAGAGGCCTCGGGGCGGACCTCTGCCCTCCCGTCAACACCGACTGCGAGCGTCCCAGGAGATAGGAGGAGAACCACCGCAAAACAGTGCCTCCCACTCCCAACCCCCTGAGACGCCGCAGTAGGATACCATGGTCGATGGTATCAAAAGCCGCTGAGAGATCTAATAGGACTAGGACAGAGGAACAACCCCTGTCCCGAGCCTGCCAGAGATCATTCACCAGCGCGACCAATGCCGTCTCCGTGCTGTGCCCAGGCCTGAAACCCGATTGGTACGGGTCCAGATAATCAGTTTCATCCAGGAACAGAGGAAACTGATGGGCCACCACACTCTCAACAACCTTCGCCAGAAAGCGGAGGTTGGAGACCGGACGATAGTTATTTAAAACAGCTGGGTCCAGGGCAGGCTTCTTGAGGAGGGGTCTCACCACTGCCTCCTTCAGGGAGATGGGGAAGACACCCTCCTTCAAGGAAGCAGTTATTACTGCCTGGAACCAGCCTCGTGTCTCCTCCCGAGCCACATAAACCAGCCAGGAGGGGCACGGGTCCAACAAACAGGTGGTGGAGCTCAGCCTCCTCCTCATCCTGTCCACATCATCAGGGGAAACAGGATCGAACTCAGTCCAGATAACATGTTCAAGACCGTCCGATTCCTCCACGTCAGACTCTGCCCAGTCAGAGTGCAAACCGGCCCGGATCTGAGCGATTTTGTCCGTCAGATGATGACTAAACTCCTCGGCCCGCCCCTGCAAGGGATCCTCCCTCACCTCCTGGTTAAGAAGGGAGCGAGTCACCCTAAACAGGGCAGCCGGGCGATTATCTGCGGACGCGGTAAGGGCAGTGAAGTAATTAGCCTTCGCCGTCCTCATCGCCGCAAGATAAGACCTTATAAAGGTTCTTAACTGCAATCGGTCAGATTCGGATCGGGTGGATCTCCAACAGCTCTCTATTAGGCAGTTGTTTTAACCCCTAGGCCACGGGCTCTTTCTTTATTAGCTAGGAAGCAAGGGAGATATATGTGTTAAGTATTTGTCAAATATATATAAATGTTTAAATATATATATGTATAGCTTTTATGTTTTTACGTCTACTTGTACACTGCCCAGAATCACTCTACGAGAGAGTTGGCCGGTTTCTAACATAAACACAAATAAATACATGAAGCCTAATTGCAACTAGTTATAGCTCAGCTCATGCATAAACCCAACTGTTGTTTGCTAATCATGGTTTATAACAGTTGTGTGAAATCTTTGCATTGCTAAATAAGCCCTGCCTTAGCCTTAGCCCGGGGACTGAAATGAGTATCTCTGCATGCGTTCTTCTCTTTGGTTGTCATATTGATGTATTTGTTCTCATTGTGTTCTTTTGTCACTGTTTATTTTATTGTCCTATTTTATTGTTCTATTATTTTACTGCTGTTTACACATGTTTCTTTCCCCCCCCCTTTTTTATTATTGTAAGCCGCCTAGAGCAGCCCTGTGGAGAGAGAGGCGGCAAATACATTTAATAAACAAATAAATAAACGGAAGCCACCCTGCTGGCTAGGGAATTCTGGGAGTTGAAGTCCACAAGTCTTAAAGTGGCCAAGTTTGAGGACCCCTGATGTAGACCCTGAGACCTAAATCTTTCTCTCTCCTGGAGACAAGGCAATTGGGTTTTTTTTTCTACAGGCAGTCCTCGACTTACGGCCACAATAGAGCCCAACTTTTCTTTTGCTAAGTGAGACATGTTAAATGAGTTTTGCCCCATTTTACGACCTTTCTTGCCACAGTCGTTAAGTGAATCGCTGCAGTTGTCAAATTAGTAACACAGTTGTTCAGTGAATCTGACTTCCCTGTTGACGTTGTCAGAAGATCACAACGTGGGGTCACCTGACCCTGGAAACGCTGTCACCGTCATAAATACGAGTCATTTGCCAAGTGTCTGTATTTTGATCACGTAAGCACGGGGATGCTGCAGCGGTTGTGTCCTAAGGCACTTTTTCCAGTGCTGTTGCAACTTTCGAACGGTTGCTAAGTGAACTGTTACAACTCGAGGACTACCCGCCTAGCGTGAAATGGCTGAGATGCTCGTGTACAAGTGGGGAAAAGATAAAGGAGCTTTGCTTTTTTTGCTGTGTCAGCGTTGGGCTCCCCCTCTCTTTAGAAATGAAGCTTCAGGAGTTTTCCGTGGAGGAGCAAAACGTGCTGAAAATTCTCACCCAAGTGAACGTGGTCCGACGGGAATGTGAGATTGTAAGTGGAGGCAGGGGGAGGGAGGGAGGGGGCTGGTTCCTGGGCCCCAAATGGGCAAGTGACGATTTGGAGGCTCCGTTCAAGTCTGCTTCTTTAGCTGCTCCTCTGTAAGAACACGTCAATCAAATAACTCCACAATGCTGCATGTGGTGTGTTTTTTCCTAACTCAGAGGCTGGAGGCAACGGATTTTGACGAGAAGAAGGAAATAAATAAGCGGAAGCAGATGATCCTGGAAGGAAAGGTAAGGGAGAAGAAGCCGCTTTGTCAGGACCCACCCCAATCCACGTCTTAGGAAAAACAAAAACTCTTGGAGTCAGTTCTAGTCCAAAAGGAATTTTTACTAGGACATGCTTGGCTGTGGGAATACAAGACAGGACTTAGTATTGTTTTACAAATTGAAACTTTATAAAGGGATCCCGGTTCAACCCCCCCTTCCCTCAACCCCATTTGGTCAGCCCCCATCATTTTTACTTCGTGTCATCCCTTTCGTGGGAAAAAAGGAACTTCGAATCTTTATGGTTATTGCCTTCTTCCTCTACAGAATTAAACGAAGATACAGGCCAGATGCCTTCTTCTCTAACCCTCCCTTTTGTTCCCCCAGTTCAAAAGGTTCCCTTGGTCTTTGAAATAACCTAAGGCAGGCTGAATCCACATGCGCTCCTCCTTCCTCGGGAGATGGCAGAATCCAGGGGGGGGGATAATGTTTTAAACATACATTTATGAATGTATGAGTTGAGAGATGAGTTGCCAACCTAGTTGTATCAATTCAGATTGGGTTATGTAGGTTATGTAGAAAGTAAACACAGGGTCAGGCATAAAGGACTCAAATGCCTATACACCAATGCACAGAGTATGAACAATGAACAGGGTGAATTAGAAATTCAGGGACTTCCTGTTGATTTTCCCATAGACTTTGCTAGTGGGTAGCTGGTGGAGCAGTGGGCTAATGCCTCCTTAAGTAAGTAACACCAGCTGCCTGCAATTAGTGCAGGTTCGAGTCCCACCAGGCTCAAGGTTGACTCAGCCTTCCATCCTTCCGAGGTAGGTAAAATGAGGACCCAGATTGTTGGGGGCAATTAAGCTGACTTTGTAATAATGCCGCTTGGGGTGTGTGTGAAAGCCCTAATAAGCAGGCATATACATAGAATGAAGGCTACTGCTAAGCTTGTAAGCCGCCCTGAGTCTTCGGAGAAGGGCGGGATATAAATGGAATTAAAATAAAAATAAATAAATAAAAATGTGATATAAATGGATTCTGACATGCTTGCTGCCAGGGCAGGCAGGGGCTAAGCGGGATTCCCCCCAGTCCTGACCCTCCATCAGTGGAGGCTTGCAGATCAGGGGCAACCGACAGCGCACGCCACAAGGACAGTGAAAAGGGTAGGCCCCCTGGTATATAAACAGAGACCAACCCCTTCCCCCCCTCCCTTCTAGTGCTGATGGCGTTACTTAGTTGGGTAATGAAACATCTGCAAGGAAAAAAACCCCAAGCTCAAAGAGCACCAAGGACCCCACGCTTTTCCTTGTTTGACTGTGTTTTTTTCATCCTTAATTTGCTTTGACCCAAAGGAAAAATTTCTTGACAGTTAAGTACAATTAATCCATGGAACAACCTGCCTCCAGAAGTCGTGGATGATTGTTTTTAAGAAGAGACTGGACAGTCATTTGTCTGAAATGGTGTGAGGTTTCCTGCCTGAGCAGGGGATTGGACTAGATGACCTCCAAGGTCCCTTCCAACTCTTATTAATTATTATTAAAGCACAATTACCATAAAGGAAGCAGGCAAGCTTACTGGCCGCTGTGGTTTGCTACGGGTTTCCATCTCTGGTCTATCCAGATCCCTGGGCTAGCGCACGGCTGGGTTTTCTTCAGCATGCTAAACTTTGGCTTCCCGAATAAGAGTACTGGTTAGCCATTACCCAGGCTGACAGACCACAGTTTACAAAGCACAACGTTGGGTTCATACACGATACGTTAAACGTGGAGCCATCCAACGTTGTAATAGCGATCTCAGTCTTAAACGTAGTAGTGGCTGTGAAATCCATGCTTCCATGAAGTGATGGTTGAAGGGCAGACCGTTTTGGGGAGAAGAAAGGCAAATGCTTATGGTAAACAGCCACAATTGGAGGGCTTGAGAAGGGGGAACAGTTTGGGAGCCCTTGCAAACCAGGTCTGCTTCTGGGCACCTTGGAATCTCTCCTTTCCCTTCTCCTGGCAGGACCCTGATCTGGAGATGCAGCGTAAGGCCGAGCTGGCCAAGATCAAGAAGAAGAAGCTCGAGTTCCAGAGCCGAGTCCAGCAGACCATGCAGGAGAGACAGCAGAAGCAGCTCCAGCACCGGTTGAAAAAACGGGCGCGGAGGCAGAAGCAGGCAGGTCCGGCGAAATGAGGCAGCTCAACGTCCCGCCTTGGTGGCAAAGGACCCTTGCGGGGGATGGCCTGCAGCTGAGCTGCTACCTCTGTCCCGAAATCGCCTTGCGCAAAAGGGAGGACGCTTCTTGCAACTTGGGCCTTTGGGTGAACAGACCTGAAGCATCACAAGAAAAAGGCTTAGGGGGGAAAAAATATGACCAGCAAAGGCAGGTTTGAGAAGTTGCTTGGCTGTCCAGAGATCAAGGATTGCGTCTTCGGGGCTGTCTTCTTTTTTTACCAAAACCAAGGCTTTCAGTTGGGCTCGGGCCTTGGAGACAGCCTGTTTTCCCAAATCGTAAGGTCCTGTCTCGCAGCCAGCAGTTTTCAAGTCTCACCGGGCAATCTTACCAATGAGCAAAGTTTGGTGATTTGTGGGTGGATCCTTTTGATGGAAGCAGGCTCTGGGTTTTGGGGTTTTTTTTGGGTGGGGCGGGGGAGATGCCACCAGAATCTCATGACCGTGCCAGGCAGATGCTGGCTAGTAAACCAAGTGCTTTCAATAAATCACTATGATGAGGGGAAAAATCAGAGGCTTATATGTTTTGTTTTTT
Source organism: Vipera berus (assembly GCF_964194415.1). Lineage (NCBI taxonomy): Eukaryota > Metazoa > Chordata > Lepidosauria > Squamata > Viperidae > Vipera > Vipera berus. The sequence goes on from NC_138202.1 coordinate 11,160,342, forward strand.
ATGCAGGTGTAGCTACAGTCTTTGGGTATGACTAACTTTCTTACCAAATGATTTTAAACAATTTCCAAATAGCGTAATATAATTAGGAGCCTGTGGATAAAAGGCACTTCGTATTCTTATATCTACTTATGTTTTAGTGTCTTGCTCCCTTTTGGATGGATGCAAAAATAGGGGTAATTTACACGGTTTGTCAAATGCTATAAAAGTGATTTATGTCTGCACTGTTCATAGGGGGGAGGGCTCTGATTTTATTTATTATTAATTTATGTTCACTAACCAGAGCAATTCTAGGGAGCTTACAGCATAAAACAAAAATATAAGAACTGTTATAAGAATAATTTAAAAATTATAAGAATTACATACAGATTAGTATCCAAGTATCTGATCTTCCTGCACCAGTATGCTATGGCTGTGCAGGACATTTCACGTTTGGGGTATTTTGGATTCCAAATGCCTCATTTCGGTCATTTTGGAAAGATTTCAATCTGAAAGCCCTTTCAAAATGTTTCAAATAGCCTGTTTCAACCTCGGTATAGGGCAGAGGTTGAATTCCTGAGCCCTGGTATAGGAGTTGCGGAGATATTATGGACTTGTGCCTACTTACCATCGGCAGCTCGCTCAAGCATATAAGGAACGGTTGCTGGAATTGGGTATGTCTAGTTCAATGAAGAGAAGGACGAGGGGTGACATGATAGCAGTGTTCCAATATCTCAGGGGCTGCCCCAAAGAAGAGGGAGTCAAGCTATTCTCCAAAGCACCTGAAGGCAGGAGAAGAAGCAACCTAGAACTAAGGAGAAATTTCCTGACAGTTAAAACAATTAACCAGTGGAACAAGCTGCTGTGAATGCTCCAACACTGGAAGTTTTTAAGAAGAGATTGGACAGCCATTTGTCTGAAATGGTATAGGGTTTCCTGCCTGAGCAGGGGGTTGGACTAGATGACCTCCAAGGTCCCTTCCAACTTTATTTATTTGTTTATTTATTTATTTATGATTATTATTATTGTTATGTGCTACAATCTCTATACACGTGGAACTGGGAAAGGCTAAAGACGAAGAGATGGTGTGAACACGTAACGTTTGTATAAGTTCTCATATTCAGAATGCAGAACTAGGAATGTGGATGTTGGAAAATAAAAATTTCTGTGATCGGTACCCTGAAAACCCTGGTGCAGATGTGATTGATGAATCTTAGTGGCAACATTTCAGTGTCTCATGCCCAATGGGATTAGCCCATCCCACTTGCGCTGGCAGAAGAGGCATGTTGCAGACCCCGTTGGCCAAAGAATTTTGGCTGGTGGAGTCCAAGAGAAGACCCTTTTCTGCCGTGACTCCCACCCTCGGAACATCATGTTTCCCTCCCCCACCCCAATTGAAATCCACACCAGCCCTTTTGGCCTTCCAAAAGGTTTGAAGACCTGACTCTGTCAGCTGGCCTGGGGGAACGACATCTTGGAGGTGGTTAATGGATTAGAATCAGGAGTAGGCAACCTTGGCTCTTTTATGACTCGTGGACTTCAACTCCCAGAATTCCTGAGCCAGCATGGCTCAGCTTGGAAACTTCTCTTTCCCCTCAGCATGGCTGGCTCAGGAATTCTGGGAGTTGAAGTCCACGAGTCATAAAAGAGCCAAGGTTGCCTACACCCCTGGAATAGACAGATCATGCCTCATCCCCATGCTCACTTGGCTTCCTTCTCCCTATCTCGGTTAATTGCATTGTAACTGAATTTTAAATTTATGCTCTTCATTATTTTCAGTGTATTATGTGTTCTTTCACTGAACGACTAAGCCACCTAGAACTGCCTCAGTGAGATGGGCAGCAGAGAAGTTTTTTTTTTTAAAAAAATTATTAAATATTATAATAAATACATACTTCGTGTTTTTGTGGCTAGCTTGGAATCCCATCCAGCCTTGTGCTGAAAGGACCAACATCAGTGTTTCTCAACCTTGGCTAAGTAACAGGCATTTTTAGAGAGACGATTCTGAAGAGGGATGAATTGCTGTTAGACAGTTGTGCTAGTGTAGTCAGCGTGTAGCGGGTCGTAAGTCACGTGTTCACACCATCTCTCTGGCTTTAACCTTTCCCAGTTCCATGCGTGTAGAGATTGTAGCACTTGAGTGAGCTGCCGTTGGTAAGTAGGCACAAGTTCATAATATCTCTGCGGCTCAAGCCCAAAATCCAGAGTCCCATGCTTGATGGTTCATAGAACAGACCCCTGTTTGAAATAATTCCCCAGCCACGGGGAATTCTGGGAGTTGAAGTTCACACGTCTCAAAAGTGGGCAAGGTTGAGAAACCCTGACCTACGTGTTAAGTGGTGGGCTCTGGTGAGCAGGAATGAAGACACACAGCTGAGTACAGAGAAACCCATTCTTTTATTCAAGCTGGAACTGTACTGGGGGCTTGGGGTGCACCCCACCACAATATATAGCCAAACCCTCTGGTAGCAACCAATCAGATTGAAACCCATGCTTGCCGCCCAAGGTTGACCAATTGCAGGACTGGAGACGTCCTGTCTGGGTTGCTGGAGAGCTGTTAACTCTCCAGCAACGCACGTGGTGAGGTACCAGAAGCCCAGTACATAACACTACGTTCTTTTCTAATGGCTGGTCCTGCTCTTTTGCAGTTTGAGCCCAATTCGGGGGGGGGGGAATGCCCAATTTACCCTGGAAAGCGGGGTGGGTGGGGTGGGGGAAATCTTCCAAGGAGAAACCTCTGCCGATGGATTTGGCCCTTGTTTCATGAAAAGCCCAATTGTTTTTCTATCCCTTCCAATGCCAAGAGGCCGCACCCTAGTCTCGTTCTTAAGTTTTCTTTGCTGGATGAGATTAAAGAGAATTGCTGCTTTTCTCGTTCTGCCAAACATGGCACCTCGTTTCTAATTTTAAAAGATGCTGCCCTCTTCCTTAAGCGCGCAAGCTTTTAGGAGCTGGTCTGAGGGCGGCTCTTCTTTCAGTATTTCATTTCACCATCAGCTTTTGATCTGCCTGCCTCCTCCTCGGTGTCCTTCCTATTGATCTGTGTGTTTTTCCCAGTATAGAAATATGACAGATCACGTGACACACACACACACACACACACACACACACACACACACACACACACACACACTGTTTGCTGCCTGTGGTGGATGTGGGCTGAGTTTCAGGCATTGCTGTTGCTCGGTGCCCAGACTCACAACCTGGTTGGCAGGCATCTGTTTTCTGATCTCCTTTTTGGGGTTTCTTGCAGGGGTTCCCTGGGTGGGTTGCCATGGACACCGTTCCCAGGGTAGGCAATCTCTTTTCTGCACACGCAAGCTTTGCAAAAGCCGGTCCTCCTTTCCCACATCGTCTCTCTCATCCACCCATCCAGCAGCCTCTATTGTGCTGTAGCCTAGTAGTTTCACCAGCCTTAGCGGCCGAAAGCCAATAAAAGGCTCTTCCCGCCCGCAGAGAAATCCTCAAGCCCTTCAGAGACTTGGAGAAGTCTTGCCCCATCCCAAAAAGACTTTGAAAACGCCAAGCGGACAATAGAATGCCGTTTCTTTTAATCAGAAAAAAATGGATTCCTTTGTTGGCTATGGTGGGGGAAAAAATGCGTTCTTTTTCCAACAAGTTAGTTTCTCATTTTTGGTTTTGCGGGAGCCTTAATGGCAGGGTGAATCGCAGCGAGCTTTCCTTCTCTGACTTAATTAAATTGTTTCCCGCAAGATAGCTGGATGGTTGCTCTTTCACAAGGAAGCATGTGTTCGCAATTCTGTGGAAGCTGGGGGGGGGGGGGGGAAAGAGTGTTGGAAAGCTATTTGCAACGTATTTTATTAAAAGCAGAAAGCTTTTGTAAGCTGCAGCTCACTTCCTCAGATGCATAGAGTGGGAGCAAGACTGAGGGAAGGTTTATTTTGGCCAAAATTGGCTACGTCCTCCAGTCTAATTCAGTGTTTCTCAACCTTGGCAACTTGAAGGTGCCTGGACTGGAGAATTCTGGGAGTTGAAGTCCAGACATCTTCAAGTTGCCAAGGTTGAGAAACACATGCTCAGTCTATATACCAGGACTAGGCAACCTTGGCTCTTTTATGACTCGTGGACTTCAACTCCCAGAATTCCTGAGTCAGCATGGCTCAGCTTGGAAACTTCCCCCTTTCCCCTCAGCGTGGCTGGCTGAGGAATTCTGGGAGTTGAAGTCCATGAGTCATAAAAGAACCAAGGTGGCCTAGCCCTGGTCTATACCGTGTAGCTGATAAACTGAGCCATAGCTTATGAAATCTTAGCCTTTTTAATAAAAATGTGTTAGAAAAGGTGCTACTGCACTGTACACACAATTTTTGGCTATCCCAGCTCTCCAATAAAAGTGGCCAACCTGTTCAAGAATTTCAGCGGATTAGCTGGGGGATTCTGGGAATTGAAATCCACCCATCTTAAAAGTTATTAAGGTTGAGAAACATTAACTCAGTTCCCATCTGGACAGCCGGCCATTCTTGAGTCAGGAGTCCTTTTGCTTTCCTTGCCTAGCCACAAAGAGCAGGAAGAAGGAACGATCCTGATCAAAGCAGCAGCAGGATGGTGGTCTGGCTGGTTAAATCCTAGCTAGATAAGAAGTAAGACCCAGTGGTTGGGTTCCTAACATGCTAAAGGAAATAGGGAAAACCAGGGTGTGGTTCAAAGTGTTGTGGGAAGGTAGAAATAGAATTCGTGTAATGGTTCCTGGATATTTCAGTGGAGTGGTATAACCAGAGTCTAAACTCAGTTTTTCTGTCTCTGTTGGCCCAAAAAACTGTCCTCCTCAGTGTTAGTGGGAGCAGAGATACTAGATTCCATATCCTCCACAGTCAGCACTGATGACGTTATCTAGTTTGGTAATGAAACGTCTGCAAGAAAACAACCACAATTTAGAGAGCATCAAGGACCCCACATACCAGATTCCTATATTCTCCACAGCAGGGGTCCTCAAAACCTGGCCCTTTTATGACTTGTGGACTTCAACTCCCAGAAGCTGGCTGAGGAATTCTGGGAGTTGAAGTCCACAAGTCATAAAAGGGCAAAGTTTGAAGACCCCCTGCTCCACAGTCCCTGGCAGGATTTTTTTAATTGTTATTTCTTTGCTCTCAGGATTTTGTGAAATACATAGGCTGTGTAACTCAGGCTGGGTCCTGAACAAGAGGATTCTACAGTGGCCAGCCAGCCTGGAAAAGGGTTCCAGAGCATGCCAGCCTTTCAAAACAGTGCTTCTAGACCTCATTTGGGCCATCATGGTATTAAACTGCAGCTCTCCAGAAGAAAAGCTGCTCTTTCACTCTCGTGCTGTTAAATATTTAAAAGTAGAGCTGAATAAGTCAAAGATCTCCAGAAATAGCATCAGCTGGCTGAGACCCATCCGTATTGCAGAGGTCTACCACTCCCACTCCTTTGGACCAGCTGCAAAGCCAGTTTCTGGCACCACGAACTGCTAGAAAACCGGGCAGAACATGTAATGGCTTTTAAATCAAGTTGCAATTTCACGCTCCAGCTTTTCCATTTTACCGTATATTCCTACACTTGGCAGCAGCTTTCAAAGGAAATTTTGCTGCTACAAGATTTCCGGGAAGATGGCGGGAAGAGAGGGAGCCAGACAGTCAGGCTGCCCTTGTGATTATTGCTTCTTCCAGCACGTGGAAGATTTTTTTGGTGGCGGTGGACTTTTCTGTCTCTTTGGGCTGGAGGAGGAAAATGGAGCAGATCAGAATGGAACGTGCTAGAAGATGGCCTCGCTTGGCGTTTTGTGGGCTGGGTTGGCTCTTCTGCCACGCTGACTGTACCAGCTGCATTTATGGACTTAGTGGTGATTCCAAGTTGCAATGGAAGATGGTCCCTTCCCGTATCCCCCTATTTTCTGCGGCTTTTGCTGCTGGATGCCTTTGCTCTTGACCGGTCCCTTCTTGCATCATTGGCTTTCCTTGCTGCTGGATACAGGGTTTGAGGGACAAGTTACTATGGACTTCCTTTCTCCCAGAGGCTCCTTTGCCTTCTCTCTGGTAGCCCCAAGAAGGAAGAAAAGAACATGGGTCCATCTGTTGGTTAAGTTTTTAGCTGCGATTTAAAGACTTCTTCCTCCGTCTGGGTCAGAGCCAGAGAAGGCGTTGACGGGGTGAATGGAAAGGACCCCTTTGCCAGCTGGTGGAAGCAGGAGGGTAGGGTGCCCTTGAGTGTTAGTGTGTCTGTGTGTATTGTCATGGAGTGGGGAAGTGATGACTGGGTCCCTTGATGGTGCTAAGAGCTAGTGAAGGTGCATTGCCTTGCGGTGCTTATCTTTCCCCTCCCAGGGATGGTTGGAGAGGACAGTGGCAAATTTCGGGTCTTGGGAAATGGTGGGGAGGGGGTGGCTGGATTTCTGGGTGAGGCAGCCATTGGAGGGGAGATGGTGTCTCTCTGTCCTAGTCTGTCATGCCCCAATTACCATGATATTCTCTTAACACCACCACCCACTGCAGGGAGGCTGGGCCTATCAGAGTGGTGACTGACGGATCCGGATGGGTTTCTGAGATTTGCTCCTGCTGGTCTGTACAGTCCATCCAAAGTCTTGGTTGCCCCTTGGAATAACAAGAAGAAGGAGGAGGAGGAGGAGGAGGAGGAGGAGGAGGAGGAGGAGGAGGAGGAGGAGGAGGAGGAGAAGAAGAAGGAGGAGGGGGAGGGGGAGGGGGAGAGGGACGGGGAGGGGAAGAAGAAAGAAGAAAGAGGAAGGAAGGAAGAAGAAGGAGGAGGAGGAGGAGGAGGAGGAAGAAGAAGAAGAAGAAGAAGAAGAAGAAGAAGAAGAAGAAGAAGAAGAAGAAGAAGAAGAAGAAGAAGAAGAAGAAGAAGAAGAAGAAGAAGAAGAAGAAGAAGAAGAAGAAGAAGAAGAAGAGCCCCCTAACATCCATATGAGGCTGCTGGGTAAGCTCCCATCAGTACACAATATCTCTTCCCCCTGGTGAATTAAGCAATGTAGTAAACCTCTTATCTGAAGGTCTGGATGGGGAACAACAACAGGCTTTAGCTAAACTGATGGATTTGGGGGCCTGTCAGTTCTAGGATTATCTGCCATCTTCGGGGCTGCACTTCCCCAAACAGACCCAGTGCACAACCTGGGGGGGGGGGGTCCTCCTCAACTTACAACTCCTGCTCAAAAGAGTAGGTGGCAGTTGTAACAAGGAAGACTTTTGCACAGCTTCATGTTGTGCACCAGTTGTGCCTGTTCTTAAATTGGGCTGCTCGGCTCATAATCACTCACGTCCTAGCCTTCTCCTGATTAGACTGCTGTAACGCCCTGTCTATCTGGAAGCTTCAGCTGGTGAAGAATGCAATACCACAGGCAGTTACAGTACGTGTGCTCCCAGAACAGCACTGATTGCCAATTCCCTTCCGGGTCTAATTCAAGGTGCTGTTTTTTTTACTTTGAAAGCCCTTTCTGGCATGGGATTGGGTAATCTATGGGCCGCCTCTTCCCAATTACATCTGTCCATCCCGTAGATCTGGCAGACAAGGCATGCTGTAGATATCATCAGCCAAGGACTTTGGTGGGCCCAGGAATGTGGGGTCACATTCCATCTCCCAAAGTGAGTTAGCTACATCCTTCTTACTGTTCAGGAAGTCACGCCCCCCAAAAAAAACCCTTGCCTATGTCATCAGGCCTAAGTGGTCCACAGGACCGGTGAAATTCTAAGCTGGCTCCCTCCCTTTGGCTGATATTAGCCCTGGTGGCCCAGTGGTTAGAATGCAGTATTGTAGGCAAACTCTGCCCACAGCCAGGAGTTCGATCCTGACCAGCTCAAAGTTGACTCATCCTTCCATCCTTCCAAGGTTGGTAAAGTAAGGACCCGAATTGTTTTTTGGGGGGGCAATAAGCTGATATTGTAAACCACTGAGTGCTGTAAAGCACTATGGACCAGTATATAAATCTAAATGCTATTGTTATTGCTGTATTTAATTTCTCTGGGCCTTGTACTTTTTATATTTTAACAAGAATTACTTAATATTTTTAATAATGACTGTTTTTGTATCTTTATTGTTATATGCTGCCCAGAATCATTTTTTGCGAGATGGGCAACCATATGATTTGATAAATAAATATAGTGTGTGAAGACGTACAGATAGTATGAAGCTGGCAAACGTGTGTGCCAGGTGTAAAGAACCCCATCGGTATCACAGGTGTGTTCTGTTGCCATCACTAGATGGCAGCATGGGTAGCCCTTATGTCAGAATGCTCATTTAGGGAAACTCCTGCACTGTGGGGACGCTGGAAGAGGCGTCAAGGAGTGGGCTGATCTCTGATGAGAGAAGACTCAGTTGTTCTGCAGATGGGCCCTCTCTCTATTCTTGAATAATGTTAGCCTCCTTATTTGAGGTGTCCAGAAAACAACTGCTGCTTGCTTTGCATTTTGCATTACGATCTCTGTAAATTCACCCTGGAGCAGTGTTTCTCAACCTCAGCAACTTTAACATGGGTGGACTTCAACTCCCAGAATTCCCCAGCCAGCAAAGCTTCTGGGAGTTGAAGTCCACCCATGTTAAAGTTGCTGAGGTTGCAGGCTTTGGTTGCCATTTTGTCTGTGCCATTTGTCTCTGCACAGCTGGTTGAAGGCAATCTGGATAGACAGATGTTGCCCTTTCCTGATTACAGCACAGCGGTTCCACAACTCATTCCCTCTCCCAGACAAGCTGAAAAACCTGGCACTCAAGGGCAGAGAACGTGCTTTGTGTGAAGACAATGTTTAGTTCCTCCTAGGAAAGCAACAGATGCTGGAGGAAAGAGCTTTTTCTGCTGATGAGCTTTGGGAGTTTGATTTGGCCCAAGGGAATTCTTTCAGACAGCATGAAATAATTTCCAGAGTACAGCAATTGACAATTGTCATAAAACAGGAACCTATCAAATAGAGCAGGGGGTCTTCAAGCTTGGCCCTTTTATGACTTGTGGACTTCAACTCCCAGAATTCCTCAGCCAGGCATGCTGGCTGAGGAATTCTGGGAGTTGAGGTCCACAAGTCATAAAAGGGCCAAGTTTGAAGATCCCTGAAATAGAGCAATGTTTGGTGGGATTGAGCTGGAAAACGTATCAGAAGTTGGAAGTCTTCTGGTTTAAATCTCACCTCCTTCCCCTATTTATTAGGCACCTTGTTATTAGCATAGCCTACTACAAATACATAAGGGACACGGTGGCTCAGTGGGTTAGGACACTGAGCTTGTCGATCAGAAGGTCGGCAGTTTGGCGGGTCGAATCCCGAGTGCCGCGTAACAGAGTGAGCGCCTGTTACTCGTCCCAGCTTCTGCCAACCTAGCAGTTCGAAAGCACGTAAAAATGCAAGTAGAAAAATAGGGACCACTACGGTGGGAAGGTAACAGCGTTCCGTGCGCCTTTGGCGTCTAGTCATGCCGGCCACATGACCACGGAGACGTCTTCGGACAAGCGCTGGCTCTTCGGCTTTGAAACGGAGATGAGCACCGGCCCCTAGAGTTGGAAACGACTAGCATGCATGTGCGGGGGAACCTTTACCTTTACCTTTACTACAAATACTCCATTTTTACTGTTCATTTGAACTGAGATTGCTTTTGAATTGTGGTGTTGGAGAAGGCTTGAGAGTCCCTTGGACTGCAAGGAGATCAAACCAGTCGATCCTGAAGAAAATCAACCCAGACTGTTCTTTGGAAGGACAGATAACTGAAGCTGAAGCTCAAATACTTTGGCCACCAAATGAGGACTCATTGGAAAAGGCCCTAGTGTTGGGAAAGGGTGAAGACAAAAGGAGAAGGGGTCGGCAGAGGATGAGATGGTTAGATAGTGTCATCGACTCAATGAACATGAGTCTGGGCAAACTCTGGGGTCATGGAGGGTCAGGCATGATTTAGCAAATGAACAACAACTGTGATTGGCAGAAGTCTGTAGAGGTACCTGTGGAAATGTGGTGAGGTTAACAGATGCATCCACTCAACAGGAGCCCAGCATTTTCTGCTGAGGTTCTTTTAATGGCTGAGGGTCTTGCTGTTCTCCGAAATATCCAACCCCCCTAAGATGCAGGTACTATAAAAACTAGAGAAGCATCCATAGAGTTGGAGAAATGGAACTGGCTTTCTCACCTTTACTAGTTGATATTCCTTCTTCCCCACCTGTGATAGCTGGACAGATTTTATAGCTATCACATTTCCTTGATGTCCGGTCCAACAATCACCGTTTTCATTTTAGGCAAATTCAGAGCTGTTTCTTGATCAGATAAAGACATATCTGAAGTTTTCAACATATATTGCAAAGCTTCTTAGGCTAGAATAGCCTACTAACATCCAGTGGGATTTCCCAGGACTTATTTTTAAAAGAGATCACAATCTTACAGAGAGTACACCTGGAAGAGGTAGGACAAAATTTCCAAATAGTTAGGTGAAATTGGGCTGAAGCGTTGCGGGGAGGCGGCAGTGTTGTTGGTTCTCGATAACCTGGGAAGGAGCTTTGCAATCTTTGCAGCCACCCTCTCCGTAACGATTATTCAATATTGTGAAGGTCTCCACGCGTTCTGAGGTCTGTCTCGACAAGAAGAAATCTTGCTTGCTAGGGACACATGATGTGTAAAAATAGAAAGATCCACCACGCTAGCAACGGGACACCTCCTTGGGGACAACAGCCTTCCTCTCTCCATCAAGGGCTTATGCAAGATCAACCGGGTCCTTTGGCACAACCTTGGATGGTCATGTTTCAGGGGGAAATTCTCGCCTTGCGCTGAGTTAGCAGGATGCATGCCAAGCATGTGGTTTTCTTGGTTGGGGAAGGCGGTTTGACCACAGCCTTTGCCACAAGACAGTTGTGAATGACCTCTGTTGCAGAAAGACAAACGTACGACCACAACTGGGCCCAACATTTCGCTGGCTGAGATAGTTGTTACGTGAGCCTTTTTTTTTAATCCCATTTATATCCCGTCCTTCTCCGAAGACTCAGGGCGGCTTACAATTTAAAGCACAAATCAATGTGCTTAGCAATAGCCTTCATTCTATGTATATGCCTGCTTATTAGGGCTTTCGCCCCCCCCCAAGCGGCATTATTGCAAAATCAGCTTATTGCTCCCAACAATCTGGGTCCTCATTTTACCTACCTGGGAAGGATGGAAGGCTGAGTCAACCTTGAGCCTGGTGGGACTTGAACCTGCACTAATTGCAGGCAGCTGGTGTTACTTAAGGAGGCATTAGCCCACTGCTCCACCAAGGCTTGCCCCATTGTACACCCTTTCTTGCCACAGCTGTTAAGTCAATCACTGCAGCTGTTAAATTAGCAATACGATTGTTAGGTGAAGCTGGTTTCATTGACACTGCTTGACAGAAGGTCACAAAAGATAATCACATGACAATACAAAACAATACAAAGGTTAGAAATATGAGTCAGTTGCCAAGGGTCCAAATTTTGATCATGTGACCATGCGGATGCTGGCCAGGTCGTAAGTGAAAAACGATCATAAATCACTTTTTTCAGTGCAGCTGTAACTTTGGTCACCAAATAAACGGTTGTAAGTCGAGGACTGCCTGTACGTGATGTTGCTCCTTCCTTCTTCCAGCAGGAGTTCCCGTTGGGTCAAGGCCCTTTGCCTCGGGACGAAACGGAGCGAATGTCAAGCCACAAGCTTCGCATCCCCCACCCCCACCCCCAGGAGCCTCAATCTGTGCAGCGGCCTCAGTGTTCTCATGTTCGCCCCTCCCCTGGCAGAAATGGTCCAGATGGGATCTTAATTAACCACAAGGAAATTCCGGAGGGAATTACAGCTCTTTCCTCCTGTTTCAACATTCGTTGTAGGCAAAGAAATCACACTGCACTTAACTAAGCCTCTGATTGATGGCGTAGCAAATGAGAGATTTTTTATTTATTTTTTGGATTCGTGCATCGAATAAACCATAATTGGATTCAGTTAGTTTTGACTTAGTACGTGGTATGAACATAGGCACTGAGGCTTAAACCCTGGCTAAATCCACCACAGAGACCCAGCCAATCAAATAATCCTTCTCGAACGGCTTAGTGCAAATGTGGAATTGTTTGCCATGGAAGGCAAAAATGGATTAAAGTCAAGGGTCATTTATAATGGGCTTCCAAAGCTGATATGGTATAAAGTAATTGGGAAAGTTTTCTTTTACAAGGTTTGAGAGGGATGATCGTAAAATGGCTGCCCTACCAATTCACCTCTTTAAAACTAGATGGGAGGGCAGACTAAAAAATATGGGGTAAAATTGTGTGCCTGATGGGTCTGATTCCTTCAAAAGCTATTGACATCCGGCTGGGTGACTTTGGGCCAGCCCTTCTCTCTCAGCCCAATCCACCTCACAGGGTTGTCATTATGGGGGGAAAAGGACGGGGAAGGTGGATTACCTTTGTTGGCGGCCTTATTCATAAAAAATAATAAAAACAGAGACCAGCCACACCTGGGAAGGGAGGGGGCTGTGATGCTATTGGCTTGAGACATCTTCAGAAGGAGTAACAACATCTGTCTAGCAAAGTTCAAATTCACCAAGGGCTGAATGGATTCTGAACATCCACATCTTGCTTTGTTGTGTGAATGCACATGGCTTCAAAGTAACTCCAATCTTCCTGTTGTGCCAGAGAATAATCGCCACTGAGATGAGAGTTCCAGTTCTAATAATATCCTCGGCAAGCCTACAAGCAGTTCACACACAAACACAGACAAAAATGCAGGGCTTTTTTCCTCATAGAACGCTCAGAACGGAGTTCCGGCACCTTTTTTGGATGGAACCTTATAGGGTAGGCAAGGCGGGTTGTATGACACGTGTGAGTTCCGGCACCTTTTTCTTTTACAAAAAAAGCACTGCAAAAATGTCAGCTGTTTCCGTTTGCTTATCCTCAACCATGGATGTTCTGAGGTGGTGGATTCTTAAACACAGAGACTCCATTTAACCATACTGATGAAAAGCACTTTTTTTGTCTTCTAGATTTGCTATCCCTTCTCAGGTCACAGGAACTGCTGGGCAGCACCACCTTTTGTTTAAGAAAGGCCTCGGTGCCTCACAACGTCACCCTCACTGCTGAATGAAGGAGAGTCAGGAGAATTTCCTCCACTCAGATTCTCACGCTAGCCCACAGGTGAAAGGGCTAACTTTGGTGTGTGTGTGTGTGTGTGTGCGCGCGCGCACCAAATGTAGCAGGTTTTTTGTTTTAAAATTGAGGGCTCAAGAAGGCGGGGGATTCTTATATTGCAATGAAAGGGGGGGGGAGAGATAAATGGGAAATAGAGGCTGCAGTCCAACAAAGTCAAGAGCAACAAGCACTGTACAGGCAGTCCTCGACTTACGACCACAATTGTGCTGCAAATTTGTTGCTTGCCCCATTTTACAACCTCTCTTGCCACAGTTGTTAAGTGCTCACTGCAGTTAAGTTAGTAAGTTAGTAATAGGGTTGTTAAGTGAATCTGGCTTACCCATTGACTTTGCTTGTCAGAAGGTCACATAAGGTGATCACATGACCTGCGGACATTGCAACTGTCATAACCGTGAACCAGTTGCCAAGCATCCAAATTTCGATCATAGCAATAGCACTTTGATTTATACACTGCTCCATAATTCTTTACAGCAGTCTCTGGACGGGTTTACAACAGGGGGCTTCAAACTTGGCCCTTTTATGACTTGTGGACTTCAACTCCCAGAATTCCTCAGCCAGGCACGCTGGCTGAGGAATTCTGGGAGTTGAAGTCCACAAGTCATAAAGGGCCAAGTTTGAAGCCCCCTGGTTTACAATGTCAGCATTATTTGCATATTGCTCCCATTTTATCAACCTCGAGCTGGTCAGGATCGAACTCCTGGCTGTGGGAAGAGTTAGCCTGCAGTGCTGCATTCTAACCCCTGCACCACCACAGGCTCCTCCTATGACCATGGGGATGCTGCAACAGTCGTAAGTGTGGAAAATGGTCATAAGTCACTTTTTCCAGTGCCATTGTAACTTTGAACGGTCACTAAACAAATGGTTGTAAGTCAAGAAGTACCTCTATTGGTTCAGGGCAGTAAAGCCGTTCCAGGGTTTGGGGACCATGTTTTTTATGTGCTTTTATGAATTCCCCCTCAGGATAGAACAATCCCTATTCTCGCAGGTTGAATTCACAAGAGGTGCTCAGCCACAAGCTAGCCTAACTCCATTTCAATCTAATGTGCAAAGCCAGCCCATGTGCACGTTATCCAATTCAGTGTGTCGTATGAACCCCCAAACTGGGTTAAGTAACCCATGAACCCTGAAGAGGCTTGCGCGCACACCTAGCATGCCTTGCTGGTCTCAAAGGTTGATAGAACAGCGGCCATTCAGGGCAGGAGATCCAAGGGGCTTTTCTGCAGCTTCCTCTGTGGGTGGATAACGGCTGAGCTATGGATGTTGTTTTATTTCAGTCATCCGAAATGGCCTACTTGCTCAGGGACAATGGCCGGGAGCTGTAAGAAGGGATGCCAATGAAAGCCCCTGTTAAGAACTTGGCACCACTGGCTCACCTCTGGCCCATCTGTGACCTGACTGGATCAGACTGAAAGGTCTTCGCTGGAAGCCCCTCCTCTAAAGCCCGATCCTCAGAGGTGGTTTCGCTCTTCCAGTAAAGCCTAATAAGGTGCCTCACAGTATGAGGATCAGAAATACTTGTGCCTCACTTTCTAGAATGCGCTTCTCCTGTTATAAGTCTAGGGCAGGGGTTCCCAATCTTGGCAACTTCAAGACACGTGGACTTCAACTCCCGGAATTCCTCGGCCAGCAGGTCAAGATTGGGAGCCCCTGGTCTAGGGTAACACCTGGAGACATCTTGATTAAAGCCCAGAAATGAACTGTCTCGGGTGTTTTTCAATTCCATTTCCAAGATCCCCTTGTGGTCTCCTCTCCAATCCCTCTTAGCTTCTGAGCTCCAAGATGTCTGAGGTGCCTTGGAAAAGAAAAGGAACTGAGGAATTCTTAACAGGAATCTCCCCCGCCCCCCCCACCAGCCAAGCAGTCCTTGTCTTTTATCTACTAACTATGATTTATATTAGACCTGCCGCACAATCTGTTGTAAAATAATCTATGCAGAGTGCTTGGAATGGATTAAAAAATTCTTAGGGGATGATTAATATATGAGTAACATGTTCTTTGAATAAATTTGTATTATTAATGAGTTATTGGGGGATTCCCCCCCTCCCCAGCTCAAAGGGCTGACATAGTAAAGAATTAACCACCATCTTTTTTTAAATATGGCTTACAAATTAAGGTTCTGGAAGTAACCACAGCCTCCTCACCTCTCTGGAAGGTCAGCCAATCTCACTATACACATGTTGTACTTTGATAATAAAGGTTCGTAAGAAGGAGTCAGAGGCTCAGAGCTCCCAAGAATCTTTAAGAAAGTGTACAATTTTTGAAAAGATTGCTCATTTTTTAACACTCTAGTGTAATAAGAGCCTTGGTGGAGCAGTGGGCTAATGCCTCCTTAAGTAACACCAGCTGCCTGCAATTAGTGCAGGTTCGCATCCCACCAGGCTCAAGGTTGACTCAGCCTTCCATCCTTCCCAGGTAGGTAAAATGAGGACCCAGATTGTTGGGGGCAATAAGCTGACTTTGTAATAATGCTGCTTGGGGTGTGTGTGAAAGCCCTAATAAGCAGGCATATACATAGAATGAAGGCTACTGCTAAGCTTGTAAGCCGCCCTGAGTCTTCGGAGAAGGGCGGGATATAAATGGAATTAAAATAAATAAAATAAAATAAATAAAATAAATATTTCTCTCCCCCCCCCCCGCACTGAATGGTGATCTGATCCCACATTGCTGTGGGATTTATCCTACAACTCTTGTTGTTAACGAAAGGACCTGTGCGAGAGCATCACTTGGAGAACTGATGTTTTCAAATTGTGGCGCCGGAGGAGAACTCTTGAGACTGCAAGGGGATGAAATCAGTCGATCCTAAAAGAAAAGCAACCCTGGCTGTTCTTTGGAAGGACAGACGCTGAAGCTGGAGCTCAAATACTTTGGCCACCTAATTAGGAGAGAGAAGACTTATGGAAGAAGATCCCGATGCTGGGAAAGATGTAAGGCGAAAGGAGAAGGGGACGGCAGAGGAGGAGGAGGAGGGGGTTAGATCGTGTCACTGATGCATGAGTTTGGGAAGACTCAGGGAGACAGTGGAGGATGGGGTGGCGGTGGCTGAGGTGCTATGATCCAGGGGCCTGTGAAGAGTCAGACACCATGTAGCGACTGAAGAACAAGGAATCACTTTGAGAAAGGAACCTTCCCCAAATCCCCAGGTAACCCCAGAGAGACCCTGGAGGAACTCTTTTAAACAACATCCCCCTCTTCCGTACATTGGAAAGGAATCCAGGTCTGAATCCAGGGATTTAATTATTTTTAGCTTCATCCCAACCAGGAGAACTGGCAGGAAAGTTATGGGAAATCATCTGTACTGCAATTCACGTTCTTAAGGAAAATTCCCCATAAACAAATGAGAGGAAAGAACAATACAAGAAACTAGACTGTTGCCAGCAGTCATAAAGGATAACAAAGGGATACAGGTATTGGTGGATAAAGGAAAATAAAATCAAACCCAGACAACAGAGATGCTCTTAATAAATCAGGATCTCTGAGCTGCGGTTGCCCCTTTAGTGGTGCCTTGCCCCAAAACAGGATGTTTGCTATTTGGGGGTGCTCCATGATCCAGAGTTTGTACTGAATTCCCAGTTATCAACTGTGGTCAACAGTTGGGTTTGCATAATTGTGGCTAACAGGCCAACTGATTAGATTGGCAATAGTTGTCCACAGCTTGGTTACATCCAACTTAACTAATGCACTATGTTTTATGCGGGGCTTCTCTTAAAAGGGTCCTGAAATTATAAATTATAGTCTGTAACTTGAGATCAAATGGTGCCCATTAGAAAGATCTGAACAGTTGCCAGTTGCTTACTAGGCACAATTTAAATGGTTGATATTGACCTTTAAAGATGTAAAGGGGAATTCTGGCTGTGCATATAATTCATCCTAATTTATGAAGATCCTATAAATTATCATAATGGCAATTATAGACTACAAAGAACGTCATCTGATAGAAATGCAGTTGGTCTGAAAACTGCTAAAAAGCTGTGCTGGTGTTACAGGCGTAAATGGGTCAGGAGCAAGTAACATGTGAACTGCTAAAGTCAGCTAGCATGAAGTCCTGGAACAGCCATAAAAATGGAATAGCTCTAGGAACTTCAGTCTGCTGCTCACTTTAAGTTTTCATCCCCATCTCTTCACCCATATACAGTGTGAACTGAGGGAGTCATGAATGGAAACTATGGATAACTATGCCTACTTATCTAAAATGTCCACGTCTTGACTCTGGAGGCCATAAATGGTGCTCTTGTGGATATTCTCCCTTTTAGATTCAGGGGTGCCCAACCTTGGTAACTTTTAAGACCTGTGGACTTCAACTCCCAGAATCCCCCAGCCAGGGGAGTTCTGGGAGTTGAAGTCCACAGGTCTTAAACTTCCCTGTTCTTGTTACTGACCTCCACGACCATTTTGTTCTGAGTTGCTGGACTACAGAATTAACTAACATTTGGGCGGGGTGCTCAATCAGATCCTTTTAAAAAATTTTTTAACCAGTCTGCTAATGCAGCAATCAAATGGCAGCTTTTTCCTTTCCTCTCTTTTGAAATTGACCCGGTGAAAAGAAGAAGTTTGACATGCTTGCGAGAAAGGAGGAGGAGGAGGGAAGGAAGGCTCCTTGGGATATGTTTTATGGGCAAGAAGAGCAAGGAAACCTCAAACTTCGTCCTGACCACCATAAAGAAGCGTGAGGAGAAGAAGATTTAATTCCACAAACGTCCCTTCTCCATGTGGTTGCAGCTCCCAGGTCTGGGTTTGAACCAGTTCTGTTTTGGGTTTGCCGAAAACTAAATGCTTGGGGCAAGAATCTCTTTGGAAATTGGGATTAGGATGAAATTGACAGAGATGATGGATTTCTGCTTCTAGCTCTATTGATAGCAAGAACCCGAAAGGAGTTTTCCTACTTCCCACCCCCACTCAGTTGGTGCACTAGTGGGATCTGGTGGAATGAGGGAGAAGCTCCTTCCCTGAGAGAAAAAGAGACCACCGAGGAGCTCTTGGAATGTCTGGTGGGCAGGAAAAGAGCAAGGTTGGATCTTCCCTAGCCATTCACAAGAGTTATATCTAGAGTTACTGCAGATAACTGCTTTAGTCTGGTAAGATTTCTGTTTGTGGGTTAATTACAACAAAGAAGTTACTCCGAAATAACGCCAGATGTCATGCTTGGTGCTTTGACTTTGACATGGGACTGATGAAATGCCGTTTGTGAACAAGCAACTCCTGCACTGACCGGGGGGGACTAAACTAGATGACATCTAAGGTCTTCTTCCATCCTCATGAGCCTATGAATTCATGAACACCGGACACTGTTTTCTCACCCAACATAAGAAACCATGGGGTTCAGAAAGACTTGCTCACCGAAAGCAAAGCATTCTCTGTGGAGATTCTCAATCATCCAAGTCATGGTTGTCCCAAAGATGTCAAAAGGCAACTGGACTTTCTTATTGTTGTTGTTGTTTTTTCTTTAAAAACGTTTCATTTCTCATCAACATTTCATTTCCCGGTGGGGGATGGAAGGATTTATATTCTTCCAGTCAGCTGGTCATTAGCACTCTTGAGGGCCCATGAAGCCACTTGGGGGAGTTATCCGTGTCCTCAGAGTCACCTGAATCGGAATGGGTGGGGAACCTTTTTGGAAATGCTGAAGGTGTCTAATGCTTTGTTTTCTGGCACAGACGTTGTAGGTCAGGGGTCTCCAACCTTGGCAACTTTACGACTTGCGGACTCCAACTCCCAGAATTCGTCATTGACAAGGCTGGAGACCCCTGTTGTAGGTGAAGTAGGAGCAGAATCCAAACAATTGGGGACATGATAAGCAGCCTCTGGACAGAAAACAGCTTGACATCCAGATAGCCATTTCTCAAGCTGCCTTCCTTTCCTGCTTAAAGAGAGATGTTTGGAATTGCCCCCCCCCAAGTCATTCATGTTGCAAAAAGGGTCAATTAAAAGCCTTTCATTGGACAGGAACAAGGCTTTGAATGTGGAGCCAAGAGTCTCTGCGCTGGATCCAAAACTTGGCAACTGAGAAAGCCACGACAGATGAACGTGCGGAGGGAACCCTTATCACACTAAGGTAATAGACAAAGAAGAATGGGTTGAACTGAAACGAACCAGAAAATAATCCCAAGGAAGCAAGAGCGAAAGCACTGAGAGACTAACCAAGGCCTCCAGATTACAGGAGGCTTTATGACCTTGGTGCATGTTGAGGACCGACTTACAGAAAGGCACAGTGGTAGTTCTGCCATCCTTTCTAGTGAAAGGGGGGGGGGCGAGACATGGGGCCTATGACCCCTCACTGGTTTGCAGTTTTTTGAGTGCCTTCTTCAGCTGCTACATTCTTTCACAAATAATTGCACAACTCACTTTCTCGGCAGATTCATCCTTTCCCCTCCCCCCTCCATAGCTCCTTCTCTGCTGCCTGGGCCATCAGAACGAGGGATGACAGGCAGAGGGAGACAGGATAGCTTTCCCGAGAAAGGGCTCGATTTGGGGTCCCAGTGATGCAGAGAGCCCTCTTTCAGTTAAAAGCCTCTCGCATTGAAATATCCTTTCGACTCGGGACTGACTCTGACAAGGAAAGCACACGCACACCCCCTTCCAGTGGCAGAGATGTGGGGCATAGAACGGCCTGAAATAGCCCTGCTGCGTGATTTGATCCTGTGCCCTTAATCTAGCAGAGCTCAGCCTTTCTGCAGCCGGGATGCTTTAAATTAAACGACCATTTTGCAGGGAGGTTACTTTTGTTTTGTTCTTTCAGCAAGGTTTTTTTTCTTCCCCTTAATGGTCTTAAGTGCATCACCGATCCCCTTTTCTGACCAAAATCAGAAAACCTCCGTGGACTGCAAAGCCTGCAAAGAGCCTATGGAGCTGACTGTGGCACACGTGACCGCCGTTCCTGTCCTAATCCATCTTGGTGTCTTCAAGGACAAGCAGGAGGAGTTGTGCTGTCCCTAACAGTGCAGTACAATGAGCACAAGCCTGGGCATCGGGGGGAAATCATCCTGACTTGGATCCCAGAGAAGCAAGGCCACTGTAAGCTTAGTTTTGATCTTAAAAAAGAGTTAAACATACAGGGAAGGAGAAGAAATTCTCTGGAAAGACAAGGCCTATCTTTTTGCCATCTCGGGTCTTGCTAGGATGACTCCATCCAAGTGGAAGAAATTGTTAATAGAAGTTGGAAAAGACCTGCATGTTACCTTTTTCTTCCCATCATCACTGAGCTATAAGCTTGCTTATGAGTAGGGTTCAATTTACCTGGGTGTGTACAGGTACCCTGGGGAGGTTAGTCCAAATTCTATCACAATCAGCCCTGTGGCATTAAAAGCAAGAGCGGCTGTTATCAAACCAACATTCCAGTTAAATCTCTGCTATGAAAAGTTGGGGGGTGGGGGGGAAGCAAAGAAGAAAATGTGAGACTTGAACTGTCTTACTAACACTCCACCAAACATGAATCAGGATCAATCCACAAATTCAAATGTATTCTTAAATTCTGAATTCTGGGTCTAGCTGTTTACATGCAATCATGACAGTATCTACTTTTTCCACTAACAATAGGAAGGCAACAACATGAGGTATTCTACTTCCAGCCTTGGACTGATAAATCCATTATTTCAACCAGCCACTTTCACAGATTTCACTGGGAATCACTTAATTTCTCTCTCTCAATATATATAATCAGATTCCAAATTAAAAGTCTTAAATCAGATGACCTAGTTGACTTTGAAAGATTACAAATGTGCACAGTACATTAGACATTAACTAGAGCAGTGATGGCGAACCTTTTAGAGACTGAGTGGCCAAACTGCAACCCAAAACCGACTTATGTATTGTCGGGTGCCGAGTGGGTGTGGCCCATTGAGTGGCTGTGGCCCATCGGGTGGGCATGGCTCATTGGGTGGGCGTGGCTGTGGTGGTAACGGCAGACTGAGTGGGACTAAAAAGTTCAATCAATCAATTCCAACTTTGCGAGATCTTTTTTTTCCCCACGAGAAGTTGAAATTGATCGATTGATTGAACTTTTTTTTTTGCACACAGCAGCAGAGGCCTAAAGTGAAAAGGTTTTATAAAACTGAAGGCCTAGGACTGGGGTGATGGCACGGGTGCCCACAGAGAGGGTTCTGTGTGCCACCTGTGGCACGTGTGACATAGGTTCGCCACCATGGAACTAGAGCATCCAGTCTTAGAAGCAGTGTACCTTATTACTGATTGCAAGGGACCAACTGCAAAGCACCATGTGCTGCTTCTAAGCTGTTCAGCCAAGGCTGGAAACAGGATGATGGGTCCAACGGGCAGGAGAGTTCCAGCAGGATTCTTCTGGTGTTTTCGGTCTTATGTTAAAAATCAAAAGGAGTTAAGAATCTTACAATGGAAAGTTAAATTTAGAACAAAAACATGCCAGTCTCTCTGCTGGATTTCACTTTGCCTGTTGCAACTGTGAAGGAATTCAAGAGATCCACACAAAGATTTTGTCCATACAAATAACTGCTTGAGTTATTGTTTCAATCATGTAGCACTAAACCAAAGCGAGAGAAACTATTATCAATAAAAACCTTTCACTTACACCGTTATTACCATGTTATCAAATTGCAAACAGTACCCAAACGAGCAGAAGAACCGCATGGTAACTAAGCCCGGAGACTTGTGTTCTTGAGAGGGGAGGTGGGGAATTGGGGGGAGGGGTGTGTAGAGAGCAGAGTGGGACTTGTTCCCTTTTCAGGTCACATCTCTGACAGCAACGCTTAGCCCGATCCGAAGGACCTTTTAACAAGCTGCCGCCGCTGCTACCCTTTCAGAAGCCTGCTGGATTGTCAAAGGCTCTTGTGTTTCACAGATAGATGTAGACAATTTGCCCATGGCTAACCCAGTCATCTCCTTCCCTGGCCAGCTGCCTGCCTTTTATGTGCCACTAGGACACCATCTGGGATAGAGACAGTAGGTCAGATCAATAGCCATGGTTAGGTCTGCTCAGCTGCTGCCAAAGAAACTGGAGGCTGACACTTTCTTTCTCTCGCTGTTGGGAGTGGAAAAAAAGAAAACTAAGGACTAACTCATGGTTCCATGAAGTTGGTGCCAATACAGCAAGGATGAACACGCCCCTTTCTGCCTCACTTTCCGTCCCCAGAAGGTTGACAGGCCTGGAAAATGCAAACTTATGGCAGACACGGAGGGCTAGAGTGAAACCTCCCAGGTGGTCTTTCTAGAACTTCCTAGAGCAGGGGTAGGCAACCTCGGCTCTTTTATGACTCATGGACTCTGGTTTATCTTGGGCAATGAAGAGGGAGACGATGGCTTCAGCTCAAACATTTATTGACTCAGCCCGGACGGGGCAGAACGGTACAAACAGCCTTTATATAGGCAACTGTCAAACAGGTTAACGAATCAGGGACGGGTGTTTTCCCACCAAGGGGCCGTACCCAATAATCAGCTGGCAGCTTTTGACATTTCCCCAGTGATAGCGCATGCGCCTCTGGGCTGGGGAATCCTGTCAGCTGGCTGCCATTTCAGCTGGGGACCTGGGTAAACCTAGCCGGCGTTTTGACAGCTAGCGGCTGTCAGTGGCTGAGGTGTCTGCGCGTGCGCAACTTTGACGGCTCGCGGCTGCTGCCGCTTTGACAGCTCGCGGCTGCTGCTGTTTTGACAGCTCACGGCTGCTACTGCGCATGCGCGGCTTTTGACAGCTGTCAGTGCGGCCACGTGGAGCGGCCTCTTGACAGCTCGAGGATGTTACCGCGCATGCGCGGCTTTTCTTTGACAGCTGTCAGTGCGGCCACGTGGAGTGGCCTTTGACAGCTGTCATTCTTGTGTGGAATACATTACAGACTCCAACTCCCAGAATTCCTGAGTCAGCATAGCAGGAATTCTGGGAGTTGGAGTCCACGAGTCATAAAAGAGCCGAGGTTACCTACCCGTCGTAGAGTTCTGCTTCAGAATGGGAAAAGATCAGCTGATTCCTAAAGAAGCTATCCTTGGGCTCACTGGAGAGAATGACATTAGCTTCAAACAAACCTAGGGCCGCTTTGAGGGCAAAACTTGATCCCCTAAGGACAGGCATATCAAACTCGCGACATCATGTGACGTTGCGCGACATATCGGGACTTTTCCCCCACTGTCGGCAATGGGGAGGTCGCAGTTTCGGTGCGACGCATCCGGCCGGCGGGCCGGCAGTTTGACCATTCTGAGTGACATGACATGTTAGCCTCCTCTCTCAAGCTCCGCAGCACCTGGGCTAACAAAGACAAAGGGAAAGGGAATTAAATCAAGAAGCACTCTTCCAAACCAGGTGCGCTCCAAGTATGTTTGAATTCACCTCCCATCATTCCTGGCCAGCATGGTGCCAGGTTGAAGGAAACTAAATAACAGCAGTGTGTGCTAGAACTTGTGATCCTACAAATTGCCCTCTTTCCCCCCACTTCTAGATCTATTGCTGGGTCAAATCCCCAGTGCCGCATAACAGAGTGAGCACCTGTTACTTGTCCCAGCTTCTGCCAACCTAGCAGTTCGAAAGCACGTAAAAACGCAAGTAGAAAAATAGGGACGGTGGGAAGGTAACAGCGTTCCGTGCGCCTTTGGCGTCTAGTCATACCAGCCACATGACCACGGAGACATCCTTGGACAAGCGCTGGCTCTTCGGCTTTGAAATGGAGATGAGCACCGGCCCCTAGAGTCGGAAACGACTAGCACGCGTGTGTGGGGGAACCTTTACCTTTTTATGTGTGAACTGCATTGCTTTGTCAGACTAAAAGAAAAAAAAGGTTCCTTTATTCTATCCTAATTCGTCAGTGTTTGGCAGCTGTCAATCTGAGAAATGATTCTGCTTGCACTCTTCCCCCCCCCCTCCTTTCTCTGTGCCCTTCACAGCCTGCTCCTCTTGCCTGTTTCCCCAGTTTTTTGAACGGAATATCACAGTTTGCCAATTTGCTAAAAATATTCAGTGCCGATTTTGAGATTTAAAACAGACAGCCCTCCCCATGATACATATAATAAAAGAAGGAGAGAAAAGGAAAAAACCGTCTTTTCCCAAGATTTTTCCCCAAAAAAACTGAGTCGGGATTCTCTGGGAGCGCTTGACTGCACAGGGAAGCTTTTAGTCATCTATAAAAAGCAGTCTTGCTAAAAACGCAACACAAGGGTTACGGGAACAATAGGGGGATTCTGACTCAGTGGTTGCTTCCGTAGGATGGCTGAGGGGAAGAGTTAAGAGTTCTCTATCAAAAACTACTGGGGCGGAAAAACCCATCATACTGCCTCAGGCTAGGCAAAAACAAAAACAAAACACATCATGGTTTATAGAAATGGAAGCGTCCGAAAGGACAATAAGGCTGGAGAAATGGGCACGGAGGTCCTCTCCAGTCTCTACCTAGACTTGCTTCTCCCAAGATGTCCACACAGAGGCGAAAGGATGCAACCCCTGGATAAGTCAAGCAGTCTTCACTTCTTATCCATACCGATCACCCACGCCCACCACGCCGGTGTTCAAAGGAGGGTTGTTACGCTCTTCCGCTGCGGCCTTTCCTGGTTTAGTTGCTCTCCACAAGTTTAGCCAAGTCTTGCCTGAGCTCACTCAGCTCAAATATTTTCATGTCCATGATCTCTGCCAATTTAGTGACCTCCTGGTGCATCTTCTCCCGTTCGGAAAGGGTCTCCGCGAGGGCCTGTTCGGCCAGACGCAAGCGCCGCTCCAGCTCTGCGTTCTGTCTCTCTAGGTCCTAAGGAAAGAGAAAAGAGGAGTCCTTGCAAATCCAATATCCGTCACCTTGGCCGCTCCCGGAAGAGGAACCTGAGCTTCTTAGGCAGATTTTTTTCCCCCTTTCCACCCCAGGGATCTCCTCCCTAAAAGGATTTCTGCTACCGTAGAAGTGGGAAAAGTTTTTATCTCTGGGAACCCGCACAAAGTGGTGGATATTCTGAGCTAGAAGCATCCGATCTGGCACGAGACGGCTTCAAAGATTCATAATCGTATCATCTAATCGTATACGTATGATTATAGCTTATGACAAATAATCTAAAACGGAAGGTCAAGAGGAAAGCAAACCGGGAAGAAACAAAGACACGAATCACATCGGAACTGTTCACAACAAAAGCTGCTTGGTGGCAAAGAAACCGCCCCATGCTACGTTTCACAGGTATTTTGTCATGTCCTCCCTGGGACTTTTTTTCCATAATCATTTCTCGCCCTCCGTTATCTTTGTTACCTGCACCTTTTGGCGGGTTTCCTCGTATTCATCCTCTGGTTGCTGTTGCAGCCCCTTTTGGCTTCTCAGTTGTTGAAGCTCCTGAATCGCAAGTGGGCAGGGAGAATATCGCGAAAGAAAACGGAGAAGCTATGTTAAAACAAAATCGAGCATGAAAAATGTAATTCATATTTCCCCGATTTATTTTTGGAAACAGGGCAGATTAAACTTTCAGACAAAATGGAAGATTATTATTATTATTATTATTATTATTATTATTATTATTATTATTATTATTATTATTATTATTATTATTATTATTATTATTTTGGACAATCATCTCCCAGTCATGGCTGCTCTCTCCAGTACTTGGCACTGATGAGGTACTGAGCTTGGAAACAGAGAGGAAGGTAGAAAAAAATCCTGCTCAATAGAAAGTAATGGGATCTCTCCGTGGTCCAGATGTTGCGGGAACCTTCTCATCCACTCAAGTCAGGAGGTGTAGTTTTAACCTTTAAAGTATTTTGCTCAAAAGCAACAAATGCCATAAACTGGGAAGGCAAGCCACATTTATAAGTATCTTTATCCTCTCAAAAATCCAAATGAATGAACCTGGCAATCATGAGAACATTAAGGGAAGATTCCCTGGGCATGGAATGCAAATTGTATCAGGGAGGGAGTGAGTAGGATGGGTGGGGGAGTGGGAGGGGGATCTGATATTAATCTATTAACCACTTCCGACAAGTGAGTCTTGGACCCTTTATGTACGGCAGGAGAGAAAGTTGAACACCTTTCATATGCGCTGTCTCCGACGTATTCTCGGCATCACCTGGCATGACAAAGTTCCAAATGGCGCAGTCCTGGAATGTGCTGGAATTTCTAGCATGTATACACTATTGAAACAGCGACGTCTATACTGGCTTGGGCATGTCGTGAGAATGGCCGATGGTCGGATTCCGAAAGATCTCCTGTATGGAGAACTAGTGCAGGGAAAGCGCCCCAGAGGGAGACCAGAGTTGCGATATAAGGATATCTGCATGAGGGATTTAAAGGCCTTGGGAATGGACATTAACAGTTGCGAAACCTTGACCTCTGATCGTTCAGCTTGGAGGCTAAAGATGCAGCATGGCCTTCTCCAATTCGAAGAGACACTTGTGGGGCAGGCTGAGGCAAAGAGGCAGTCCTGAAACCAGCGAAATCCGGGGGCTGGACAGGGGACAGGTTGTATCTGCCCTCAGCGTGGATGGGACTGCCACTCTCAAATTGGCCTTTTCAGCCACACCAGATGCTGCTTTAGGAGCCCTTTCCAGAGCACGATACCGTACTCTCTCAAGACTGAAGGATGCCAATGATGATGACTTCCAACGTGAAGCCCCTCCTTTGGTGCCCCAAGCCAACTGGCAGAGTCAGATCTTTAGGCTCTTACGGAAGATCAGGAGAGTTGGAGCTGACCTCGTTTGGGGTGGGGGGGGAAGGGATAGGATGTTCCAGAGGGCAGGTAAAATGGCAGAGAAGACCCTCCTCCTGGACCCCACCAGCCAGAGTTCTCTGGCTGATGGGGCCTGCAGCATGCCTCCTCTGCCTGGATGGATAGGGCAAGTGAATCCCATACAAAATCAGAATTGTGTGTGCCGTGATTTCCACCTACAGCAGTGGAAGTTGGACTTGGAAGAAGCAGGATAGAAAGAGTATTGAAGCTTTTGAACTTTGATTTGGAAAAGACGCCTAAGAATAATATGGACAGCCAAGAAGGCAAACAAATGCATCATAGAAAACAAATCAATCCACAGTTTTCACTCAAGACACAAATGACCAGGCTCAAATTATCATATTTTGTGAAGACACAGCTCTATAGAAAAGTCGGGAAAGGTGGGGGAAAAGGGGAAAATAGAATGAGCAGCAGCAAGATGGATGGACTTGATTAACACAGCGGTGTACACTTCGCTGGGAAACCTGATGGACCAATTAGAAAACAGATTATCCTGGGAGAGAAAAAAAACCTCAGCTGTTCACTAGCAGTTGACACTGATGTAATGGAACAAAATCATAATCAAACTGCTTAGGGTAATTTGATTGCAGCTAGGTAGAAATGTTCCCCCAAATAATAGTTTCTGACTCAGTTAGCATGATTAAGTGATGCTAGACTAAAGCTGCAAGGACTGGAGCAGTGGTTAACCAGGTTAAGAATTTGGGGTGTATACTGTCATTTTGTCCGCTTCTACATGCTGGTGAATTGTGGAGGTATGCAATGTGGATTTAAGTTTTCAAAAGCTGTATGTTTTTGGGGTGTTTTTTTCTTTGCAAATAGTGAGTTGGATCCTATTCTCATCTCTTCCTGCTTTTTAGCTCTGTGTCTCCCTTAGAGGCAACTGCAGTCATTGTGCATGAATGGAGCGCTCCTTATTCTTGTGTGTGGTTCCCCTGAGCATTTCTGTCCCTGGCTGACTCTCTTCTCCATCTGGGCTCATTGAAGGCACGGTAAACAAGGAAGTAGCTGGAGGCAAAGGGTTGTCAAGCTCTGTTTCTG
The DNA here is from genome assembly GCF_964194415.1 of Vipera berus. Lineage (NCBI taxonomy): Eukaryota > Metazoa > Chordata > Lepidosauria > Squamata > Viperidae > Vipera > Vipera berus. The sequence continues at coordinate 11,188,078 of NC_138202.1, forward strand.
AATAGCGAAAGAGGGTTCGGACGCCTCAGAATCAGTAATGCTATAGTAGTGCATCAATAGTGCATCAGTAATGAATGCTATTCCTAGCTAGGCCACTTGTTTTGCTTGCAGTGTGTAATGAGAATGCGCACCTCTGTCCACACTGGTTCCCATTTGTATTTGTGGGTGGCCAAGGTGTAGCATTCGGCAATAGGATTCTACAGGCACAACTGTCCCCTTTCAAGATAGGCGCTCATGGAATTCCATGGTTGTGTCTTCCTTGTAGTAGCATCAGTTCTCTGATCTTAGTGTGATTTGGGCATAAAATCATTCAAATTAGCTTTATCTAAATCAGAGCAGGCAGCTCAGGCGCTTATTAGATTAGACATGACCAACCACATGGCACGCACCCTGCCCTACATCAAAAACATTTCAGAAGTTGCAGAATGCAGCTTCCGAGATCTGCAAGTGGGCATTGCAGACACTGCCCAGAGGCTACCATACGAGGACAAATTATGCATTGTAAAGATCGCTTGGAAGTGGGAGATACTTCCAATGTAATCTACTGAATCCCCTGCGTGGATCATGCAGGACAGATGGGGAGGAAGCTAACCAGCAGATGGCAAGAACACGAGCGAAAGGTCAGATGAGGAGATCCGAAGTCATTGGTAGCCTCACACTACCATGAAAAGGACACAGTTCAATTCAATTTTGCAACTACTAAGATTGTTGGACAAGCGGGCACAAAACAGCCAGGGAAGTGGTTGAAGCCTGGAAAACAGGCCCCTCATCAGTCAACAGGAGGGCTGATTTACCACCAACCTATCAAGTACTTTGAAGGCGAGGGCTGGGCAGCACAAGCAAACCACAGCCAATGACTTAAAAGCCAGCCATCAACATACCCCAATCAACATCTAAAAAGCCGCATACAACAGGCACCATAGAAATACCACACAGAGAACAGCACACGCTCTGCTAGAGAGAAGTTCCCTGAGGATGGGCTCCAGCACGAGTCCAAAAGCTCGGAAGACAAAACTTCTAGTCCCAGTGACTGATCCAGATTGGATCCTGCATGTGCCTTCCCTCCTCTGCTCCTTTTTTGCAGTCATTAAAGTCATGGGATTTGCCAAATTACAAGAGCCAGATTGGGGGAGTGTTTAAAAAAAAAGGAATATTGTATCAACAAATATAGGCAGAGGTTCACACATGTTCTCAGACACCTCAGACGTACCTTAGGCTACTTATCTCTCCTCCACAATTCCAGGAAAAGGAGGGTTGGTAATGAGCCCCCAGCACAATCACCTTGGATAGTAGAAACATGCAAATTCTAATTACTGCAGTAAAGGACAGAAAAGCAAGCCAGCATCGGTGACTCCTGAAGTACTGTTTCCTCAACACGTTTAATTTGATCACCTGCTAGCCCAGTCAAATCTCCTTGCCAGGGGTCCTGACAGCACTGTCACATTAATCAAACTGACAATTAGGGTAATGCAGACGCTCCATCCAGCTCCTCCAGGAATTGCCTCAGCTTCCGTGAGCCTTTCCAACCGAAAGAGCAAGTAGCGACTCAATTAACCCAAAATTGTGGATTCAAATGCTCTGATCAATGAGCACATTACGTGACCTGGCTTTGTATTCTAGGCTGCTTCGTTGCAGCTATTTATTTATATGATTTGTACAGCTGCCCATCTCACATTTGTGACTCTGGGTGGCCCGCATGGTTAAAAAAAAAAAGAACCAAATTAACACAAACAATAAACAAAATGCAGGAAGAGTAAAAACGCAGTAATCCTGAAAAACCAAATGTAATAAAAAGAACTCACTGAGACTCAAATTAAAATCGAAAAGCGTAAAGAGCAGGCAACTCACTATAAACCATCTAGCAGACTCCAAACTGTGACCAGATCCCCAGGTCGGTTGACAAAACCATGTTTTTAGAACCTTTCAAAGGGCAAGCAGGCTTGAGTCCAATTTAATCTCGGGGTGGGGTGGGGGGTGGGGGGAGAGACAGTGTTGTCAAGGGCAGGTGCTGTGTCAGAAAAGGGTCTCCTCCTGCATCCTGTCAGATGACACTGCTCAATCAATGGGATCTGATGGGATGGGTAGAGGTACAGAGGCAGACCGACAAATAACCCGCCTGCATGCCATCTTTAGTTTTATAAGTTATTACCAGCACTTTTGAATTTAACTTGGAAACAGACTGGCAAACACAGCCCAAGTAATTTTTCCCCCCGATCTTCAAACAGAATGTTATTACTAATCTAATCTTGCAGAATGAGATACAGAGAATTGCTCACTGCCACTGATGATGTTATCTAGTTGGGGTAGTGAAACGTCTGCAAGGTAACAAGCAAGCTCAGAGAGCACCAAGGACCCCCTCATGTCAACCCTGAGCTACAAATATTCTCCTTTATCAGAGAATTACTTATGTAAGACCACCCAGAGAATCTCCCTTCTTGTTTTTTTAATTGTGGACTTCTGAATGTATGAGCTCTGCCCTAGCGTGGCAGCTCGGAGATCTGGGATGCAGCTACTGACCTCATCTTTGGCCTTCACCAACTGTTCCAGCTCTTCTAAAGCGGGGCAGGTCTCTTTCCTGACATCGCTTGAGGAATTGTGGCCTCTCTGGGCTTCCAGCTCTGCCACCTACGGGAAATTGGGGAGAAGGAGAATGGAGTTAATTAGAACACTCTCAGCAGAATTGTTGAAAAGTGATGGGCTACAAAATAATCACGACCACTAAACCTGAGTCTGGAAAAGATACGGATTTGAGATGAACTGCGAACTATCTCTATGACAAAAAGACCACAAAATGAATCGTCCTCTACCCACAAACCATCCTGAAAGACCTGGATGCTAAGCGGCAATACCCTCATTTATGCTCAATGCTCTGTTTAAGGGAGATAAGTGGAAGATAGGGCCTCAATCGACATAATCTTTTGTTTACTTTGTTCTGCTGTGACAATCCGTCTACTTTCCATATTTGAGTTACTATATTAGAATGTTTGTTTTGAACAGGAGGACTGTAAAATTTCTGGAGTTTTATATCTCTTAGAAGAAAGTTAGTGACTGATAGATTCTTTCTCAAACCACTGATACTCAGTTCCTTTTCCTTAAATGCCATAACCTTAAGCCCAATAAAACCCATGCAGCCCTTTCCTAATGCAATATAATTCATGCTGAGAAATTACTGTGGATAACTTCCAGTTTAATTTGCACCCAGAGCTCTCCCTGTCAATACCTATATCCACACCAGAGTAAGCATACTTGTGGCACAACTTGCAAAATACAGCTTGATGCTATGTTAAAATCGGCACAATGTCAAAAAGGCAAAAGGCAAAAAGAAGAAGAGAGAAAAGCACGAAATGCAATAAAGTATGTAATACATATAATTCATGTATCTCTACATATCTATACCTATCAAAAGGCAGGGACTTTCCAGAACTACTTGTACAATACTGTATGTGTTTAGCAAGGACAGAGAATAGCCCATACTTATTCAGCTTCTATGAACATAACAGCAGCAGAAAATAGAAGTAAAATCTCAGACCAGATGATTCCTCCCATATTCCGCACCAATGAAGAGACAATTTGTTGAACAAGAATGATGCATCCAACAGTTCAGATAGGAAGATTACTGGGAAATATACAATTATTTCTGCCTGAAATTTAGGCTATTCTCCTGACGTGCGCTTCGACTTTTCTGTACCCTTTCATTTCTTTCAAGTGCAATCACTGCTATTTCTTCTCTCTCTCTCTCTCTCTCTCTCTCTCTCTCTACACACACACACACACACACACACACACACACACACACTCACACGGAAACATATGCTTTATCAGCCTTCTTAAAAGCCAGAAATCTCTCTATTCATTCACAGAATTGCTCTTATATATCAAACCCAGAAGCGTTATCAGCAGAGCTTTGGAATTACTGAATGTCCGAGTAATTTGGAAGCCCAAATTCTAGGAAGGAATGTTTGGAATAGGAGAAGTTGGAAATGGCACACGTTGCAAATGATGGCTTCATTCATTACCAAATCAGGCCTGAATGGCAAAGAGCATCAAGCGGGGCTGGATTGATCTGCAAATAAAATCTATTTTGCCGCACACAGATTCTCAAGTGTAGCAAAGCTGCTGCAGTAGACAAAAATTATGAATGAAGGTTAAAAGAAAGTCAAAGTAAAGGCTCTGAGACGCCTTTCTTAAAACTAGCATGTCTTTAGCAGACTTTAGTAGCAGTGTTTTTAGACAATAAGTAGGAAAAAGTCTGCTTGCCACTGCTCAGCACTAGCTGGCTGTAATTAAGTAGAACAAAGCAGGGATTTGACTCAAACCTCTACAGGTAGTCCTCAATTTATGACCACCATGGAGCCCCAAATTTCTGTTGCTAAGTGAGATGGTTGTTAAGTTAATTTTGCCTCATTTTACAGCCTTTCCTGTCTCCGTTGTTCAGTGAACCACTGCAGCTGTTAAGTTAGTCACACGGTTGTTAAGTGAATGTGGCTTCCCCATTGCTTGTCAGAAGATGGCAAAACCTGATCACATGATCACGGGACCCTGGAACTGTCATTAACATGAGTCAGCTGCCAAGGGTCTGAATTATTATTTTTTTTAAAATCCCATTTATATCCCGCCCTTCTCCGAAGACTCAGGGCGGCTTACAATCTAAAGCACAAATCAATGTGCTTAGCAATAGCCTTCATTCTATGCATATGCCTGCTTATTAGGGCTTTCGCCCCCCCCAGTGGCATTATTACAAAGTCAGCTTATTGCCCCCAACAATCTGGGTCCTCATTTTACCTACCTGGGAAGGATGGAAGGCTGAGTCAACCTTGAGCCTGGTGGGACTCAAACCTGCACTAACTGCAGGCAGCTGGTGTTACTTAAGGAGGCATTAGCCCACTGCTCCACCAAGGCTCTTGAATTTTGCTTATGTGATCACGGAGATCCTGCAATGCTTGTAAATCTGAGCATTGGCCATAGGTCACTTTTTCGGGGGTGCCACTGTAACTTCGAATGGTCACTAAACGAACTGTTGTAAGTCAAGGCCTAGTTGTATAGGCCTCAAAGGAGTATGGCGGGAGAGAGGGCCCCACTGGTCAGGCTGATAGGCGCTGTGAGGATGAGGATGCCCTACTTCCTTATCCCTCCTCCGTCGGGGGAACCTTGAATAAATCTCTTGGACCTCCACTCACTCGTTGGCGCAGCGTTTCGGTCTCCTCCTGATATGCTGCCAGCTGTTGCTTCCACTGCTCCACATTGGCATTAGCTTCATGCAATGCAGCCACCAGTTTGTTGTTATTGTCTTGCAGAGTGAAAAATTCAGCTTCCCACTGGACTTCGCAAACAGACCTGGGAGACATAGGGACAAGGAAACATGCGAAGCATTCTAGGTATTTTACTTACGTTCTACCTTTCTATCTTTCCTACAGCAGCTGACATTTTCCATCAATCTATTGTGAATAAAAATGAAGGGCAACAAAGTTGGAGAAGGGATATTTCTAGCAAGGGCTTTGAGGGCAGGTATATTTGGAGACAGTTATCCTGAATTTCAAAGTAACGGGCTTCAAAGGCAGCACAATAAACAGTCTCTAAAAAAATACCCACACCCAATGAGCAATTAAACAGTTGCATCTGAGTTAACTGCGGTTTCTCACATTGCTTTCCAGATTTATTTCTGATAGGGAAGGAAAGTTTCACTGAATCAATATGGCTGTCACCAACCTGTCTCGGAGCTCACGAAACCGAGTAAAAACCCTATTAAAATACAGTATTATCAATTTAACAGAGCATAAAATCTTGCCTTCTACCAGGGAAAAACTCCGGGGAGCGGCAGTAGAGCAACTCTGAAGACACACTGTTCCCCAAAGGGAAGCTAGTTTTTCAAAATTAATATTTACCTTTAGTGTTTAGAGGCATCAGCTGCCACAACACAGCAAAAATTAACCGTGTGGCCAAGTTGCATGGAAACAAGTTAACCGTAGCCAGCTTTCAACTTATTGGTGCTGGTATTTCTAAACACAGGTGATAAGCCTTCCCTTGTTAAACACACTATATTCTGTGTTAAAAGGAAAAGGAAAAAGAACCAGGTTATTCCCTTGTTGTGATATATCGGGTTAGGGGGGAAAAAAAGCAAACAGTGGGAATCTACATCTGGGTTAAGACTAAGGAAATGAATAAATTGTATCACAAGTCCTGACTCACTTGGGGGGGGGCATGTTTTTTTTGCAAAAACATAATGAACTAATAGCCCAATCCAATGCTTTCCTTTCCTTTCCCAGGATTTTGATAACAGAGCATAACTACAGAGCTTGGGGGGGGGAATATAACTGCAAAAAAAGAAACAGGATGAGAACACCCTGATACTGTAGCTCAGGGGTAGGCAACCTCGGCTCTTTTATGACTCATGGACTTCAGCTACACTGGCTCAGGAATTCTGGGAGCTGAAATCCACGAGTCATAAAAGAGCCGAGGTTGCCTACCTGTTCTAGAGTCTCAACATCTTGTTTATATCGTGGCTGGCTCAGGAATTCTGGGAGTTGAAGTCCATGAGTCATAAAAGAGCCGAGGTTGCCTACCCCTGCTCTAGCTAATTTGTCTTACAACAATTTTAGAGGTACCATCAGTCATGTCACACATAGAACACATAAGCAGCTTAGCAGCGCACTAACTGCTACGCTACTTTCTTCTGCATTCCAAGCTGCATTAACATTTTCTGAAAGTGAATTTGTCCCTTGATTTGGGGGGGATTCTAAAAGGATTCGCTCATATTTCCAAAGCAGAAGCGATGAACCTGGAGTGATTTTTGTTTCTTTTAGTACATTTATTATGGTAGCTTTTCAACACAAACAAAGGTGGCCCAATTTCATCAGGACTAACGATCACCTCCGATTATGGAGTTGGTGTAATTATGGCGACCTTTGAAAAAAAATAGTGCAGGAGGTCCGAACAAAAGTTAAAATTGACTTAACTGAATTCACATGCCATTCGTATTGGACACAGTTTGTCTACGCTGCAGTAACCCATTTCAAAACATTTTTGCTCACTCCCGTGAAAAATTACAGCTTGATAACAAATGTTAGAGGTCTCTGGAGGCGGCATTCAAGATTTCTCAGACTGCATCGGTGAATTAAAAGCTCCTAGAATGGCTTGCAACAAAATAAAAACAAAACCAATACCGCACGACATAAAATTAGTAAGAAACTGAACGTTTTGTGAGAAAGCTATGCTTTCTCTGTATTAGCAATGTTCATTTCACGAACACTGCAAAAGACAATATTGTTGTGGCTATGCGTAAAGTTGTATCTATGTATGCAAAATGCACAATATTGATAAAACTACAAAAAAACCCCTATTTTTTTGCAGTCACATTAGAGGTTTTTTTTAATTAATTAATTTATTTTTGGGACTTATATGCCGCCCTATCTCCCGAAGGACTCAGGGCGGCTAACAACAATAAAAAAATACAATAATACAAAAGTGAAAAAAGAATTAAACTAGCAGTCCCAATAATAAAATTAAAAACATTTTAAAAATCCCTGTCATCAGTCCAGGTCAGCCTGATGGAAAAGGAATGTTTTAAGGCCGTGGCGAAAGGACCGGAGATCCGGGGCCATCTGGAGCTCAAGGGGAAGTTGGTTCCAGAGGTCTGGCGCTCCCACAGAGAAGGCCCTCCCCCTGGGGGTCGCCAGCCGACATTGTCTAGCTGACGGCACCCTGAGGAGGCCCTCCCTGTGTGAGCACACTGGGCGATGGGAAGTCATTCCCGGCAGAAGACAGTCCTGCAAATATCCCAGGCCTAGGCCATGTAGGGCTTTAAAGGTAAGTACCAGCACCTTAAATCTCACCCGGAGGGCAACCCGTAACCAATGCAGCTCACGCAGGAGGGGTGTAATATGGGAGTATCGGGATGCTCCCATCACTACCCGCGCGGCCGCATTCTGCACCAGCTGGAGCCTCCGGGTGGTCTTCCAAAGGCAGCCCCATGTAGAGAGCACTGCAGTAATCTATACGGGAGGTAACGAGGTATTTATTAATACACAAATGCACACCGATAATAGAGAGAATTATGCCAATGAATGGAAGGAACTGAGTGGTACAGTAATCAGCACGTACTCCAATTTAGCATTTAATTTTAGACATTTTCCTAGTGATCTGAATTTAGCAGGAGCAAAAAGCGTCAGAGAGTGAATACTGAAGGAGCAAAGCAGGAAATATCTTGATCACGAGCTGAATGGGGCACTAAAAAAAAAGAGTATTTCACCCATTAGTAAAGGTGTGTGTGTGTGTGTGTGTGTGTGTGTGTGTGTGTGTGTGTGTGTGAGAGAGAGAGAGAGAGAGAGAGAGAGAGAGAGAGAGAGAGAGAGAGAGAGAGAGAGAGAGAGAGAGAGAGAGAGAGAGAGAGAGCGCTCTGGTGTGCACAGGAGGGCAAATGTCTGCAATACTTTAAAAGCGGTTCGATCTGTTCCTGGGATTACGCAACTGCCTTTGAAGCTACCATGTGATCCACAGGAAAAAATGTGGCTGTTTTCAAGAATTGCAGACATGCTATTTTTTTTCCACTCTGGGTACTCTAAAGCACCTTTTGTATAAGTATGTGGAGACAGCCTTGAACAAGATACATGAGGGCCATTGTCAAAACGTAAACTTAGTCTGAAAAGAGTAGAAAAGAAATCCCAGATTGCCCCACGTCAATTCCCTTTAGTGTACAGGGAAGGGAAAGAGAAACACTGTCAGGTGTTCTATACTGTATGTTATGACCTATCCTATACCAATAGAGTTCCAGTATTTTTGGTGGGTGTCTTATTTCCTGACCTGGTTTAATTTAAAGGGCTGACATTTTTTTTGGGGGGGGGGGTTGAATCCAAAGCAACTCATAGTCCTCAAAAGTAACAAATTCACTGGCATTTAAAAAAAATAAAATAAAACAGTAGTATCTTAGCCTCTTCTTGATAATGCCATTTGCTTTTCTTAAACCACTCGGTGGAAAATGAAATGCAGAATATGTACCCATGTGAATCACTCCCTAACTGCTTGCTCACCCTTCAGAGAACATTTTTTTAATGCGCTCTCTTTCTGTTGTCATCTCCATGTCAGCACTCTGGCTCCGGAACAGCTTGTCATCTCCGGGACCATTGGAACTAATGATGGGGCTGGCCAGAATCTGTCAAGCAAAGGAACATGAGAATCCAATGTCACGTGAAGGGAGGAGTCGACTCTGCTATCCTCAAGACAGCTTGCTAAGCAATTCTTCTGCACTCCCTCCCCCCACCACCACCACCCATATACAAATACAAAAGAAAAAGCATCTCGATTCACCCCATCCGTGCCCGCACAGAAAGCCTGCTGTGGGCCATCGGGGAATTCCGGCTGGCGGGGTCCAAGAGAAGAGCCTTCTCTGCCGTGGCTCCTGCCCTTTGGAACATCTTGTTCCCCTACCCCACCCCAAGGTGAGACCAGTTTCCACCCTCCTGACCTTCTACAAAAGCCTGAAGATGGCTTGGGGCCCCAATGGAAGAGTATCACACTTGGAGGTTGTGGATGGACCAACAGCAGATCCCAACTCCTCCTCCTCCTCCTCCTCCTCCTCCCCCACACCATTCCTCCCTCCCTCCCTCCCCCTCTTTTAGTCATAATTTGTAATCTGTATTTTTGTGGCAGTTAGATAAATGTGCCTATGGTGTTGTTGCTCTCACTGTTATAAGCCGCTCAAGAGTCACCTTGTGGTGAGACCGTTGGCAAACAAATTTAATCGCTCAATCTCCAAGTGGTTAATCTCAGCACCAAGCTAGAACTTCTGAACCATGACAATGATTCTATTAACTTCCTCTCTCTGCTCCCTTCGAGGGTTAGTTAATATTCTTGTCTCCTCCAGGCCAGTTGACTGTTCAGACATCCTCCTCCTCCTCCTCCTCCTCATGTACTACTAATCCATCTGGGGAACGCATGTCTTTCATCCTCCAGATCCATCTACCCCCGTTACCCAGGAGACCAGAGGAAAACAGCCATCCCTTGGTGGTGGGGTGAAGGAGATTGTCCTCCAACCATAAATTTCTGGTGTCTACTTTCTTCTCTCCTAAGCAGCAAGGAGGCAGGGGAAATCAAAGGCATAATTTGTGGAGGCATGTAAATCAGTCAAATCATATCCTAAATAGACAGTCCAAGCTGTAGAAGATCTCTACTGACAGGATGGGTACACTCAACCAAGTCAGTTAAACCTAGTGGTTGCACTCATGCAACATACTGAGCAAATTTGGTTCTTTTTTTTTCCTGTGGGTTGGCAAGCTACGAAACCCTGTCTGTTTATGATACGGTGTATTGTGTGGATCCAAAACTAAGCTACATCAGTAATCAAGGTATGGAATCTGCAGGGTGAAAAAGGAAAAAGAACCACAACAACAACTGAGTGTAGACCCTCCTAGTGTTCTCTTCCAGCCTACGACCGGCCCTGTTTGTGTATCAGGGACAACCCCTTTTTCCTTCTTACTGTCAATAGGCTGGAAAAACCCAACCCAAATTTATTTACGGTTCAAACAAAAAAGAAATAGAATAAATGAAACAAAATATTGAACAAGAGTTAAACAGAAGTAACAAGAACAGACCAGGACTCTCAGAATGTCTTCAAACAGTTGCCTTCAGCAACCAGCCCCGCCCACACCTTCCCCTTTTATTATCAGTCCCAAGGAGTGGCTTCTCACTGCCTTCTCCTCCTCTCACTGAGTTGCCTCATTGATTTTCTCGGCTCTGCTGGATTGCCTTCTGCTTCTAGTGTCTCTGAACAGATTCAGCTGTGACTCATCTTAAGTCCAACAACGCGTGCTCACACAGCTGGGCCTCATGAGGAACATGCCTGGAGGGGCCAGGCTGAGAGTCCTGCAATGAATCAGAACCTCCCTCCGACACCAAAGGCTCTCCAAACCTCTCCTCCTCCTCCTCAGATTCATCGGACTCAGCTGCTGGAAGCACAGGCTGACACTGAATCACAACACCTAGTTCTACCATCATCCACTTAAAGTAGTGGGACCCCAGGAATAGAAACGGTTATAAGCTAAAGTTGAAATCAAATTCAGAAAGCCCATTTCTTGTCTCGTAGTGCAAGACATTCCGCAGGAGCCAATCTAGGTCAGTCACCAGGACCCGAGATTTTGTCTTCCGAGCTTTCGGACTCCTGCTGGAGGCCCCATCCTCGGGGAACTTCTCTCTCTGGCAGGGTGTGCCCTCTAAAGACATTCTATTGCTGGCGCTCAGAGCCCTTTATTAAACTGTTTCTTAGCTGCCTTACTGCCGCAAAGCCTGACTCTTCTGCTGTTACCTTATTTCTTGAATGAATGAATGAATGAATGAACCTTTATTGTCAAAGTACAACCATGTATACATTGAGATTGGCTGAGCCTCCCTTCGTGCCCCCCTTCGTGCCCCCCTCAACTCACAACAAACCCTTTGTTGTTGTTGTTGTACCTGCACACTCAGCTTTGCATCTGCTATTGCTGGGTGTGTGTGTGTGTGTGTGTGTGTCAAAGAAGCTTATGTCAATGGTAAAGGGCCTTTTTCGCCAGCAGTAGTTCTCAGGTCAGTCCCCAACATCTCCAATTAAAAGGCCCTCTGGCAGCCAGGGAGAGGATCAGTTCTGGATCCTGGAGAGCCATTGCCAATTAAAATGGATGATACTTCGGTGAACGCTGGCTGCATGCAGTTCCCCAGCCATTTTTTGGGGGGGGCAGCCTCTCAAGAGTCCCGCAAAATCATACCCCATTCGCTACAAGACACTAATTGTGCACTGTACAATTCCTTTACAAAAATAACAGTGAAAACAAAATGCGAGCCTAAGAGCTATTTTTTTAAAAAACTTTATTTTGGAAAAAATCCATGGGCTCTGACTTCGGAAAAGATTTGCTGCCCTTGACAGAGAGGCCCTTGACCTGAATCCTGTTTAATTTGCAGTGAATTCAGCCATCCCACTAAGGACCAATGGATATGGGACTTAGTCCCTCCAGACTTACTTGGTGGGAAGTCAAACTGAGGGCGGGGCTGGTTAGTTCAGTTTTATCCTGTGATTTTTCTCTGGCCAAGCGAGCAGCTTCTTTCACTTCTTGGAATTTTGCTGCAAACTGTGTTTAGAGTGTACAGAACAGAAGACAAACAAAATACAAAAAAACAACAACACCACAAGTCATCTACTGCTCTGGAACTTCTAAACTAAGCCGTGAAACCGCAACCTTCTTATCATCAGCTTCTCACCTTCTCCTGACATCTTTCCTCTCTTTTGCTGAGGGCTATTGATTTCCACATTCTGAATGATAGGAAATCAATGTTTTCTGGACGGGAGTAAGGATTTGTCTGCTGAATTAAGGGCTATAAGCACTTTTCTAGGACTGAGTTTCAAATTAACTGTGACTTAAGCAAACACTTTTGTGGCAATAATGGGAAATGTTGGGAAGCAGCCATTCACAGTAGAGTTAGAAGAAAGCTGTCACCTCACACCTCTTATTTTTCCTTTTGGTTGCATCCCGGCTTAAGTATTTCCAGTCAATTGAATACAGTCTGGCAGTTCCACCATTAATCAGCAATTGCCACTAGAAGGAATTTTTGCAATGTTTATTCAAAATCTCTTTCCTGCAATTTGCACTCTGGAGCAAACACAGAACAGGTCTTCCAATAACTGAAGATCTGCTTACACAGCTTTATTTTTATAGTTTTAGGCCTCACTCTTCAGCCTGAATTCTTTGAGTATGTTACGGAATCATTAAAGGTACCCATGGTTGTTTATACAAGACAAATCGATTAAAACTAAGGAAACCCAGCTTCGAATCCCTATTTAGCTATGGAGCTCACTGGATGACCTTGAGTCAATCTCACATATTGTGTACTTTCTCTTACTCGTACTTTCCCACCTTGCAGAATGATTGTGAGGGGAAAAAAAGACACAAAAGACACTTTTAATACATTAAAAGTGTCTTTTTTGTCTCCCCCCCTCTCACAATCATTAATACATTAAAAGTGAGTATTATAAGTAATAAAAAGATAATTCAAAGAAAACAGTAGGCAAAAAATTAGTTTATAATAATGAGAATACTTTCAAAATGTAGGTGCCAAAAATATATTAAATGATACATCAAGAAAGCGTTTGGGTGGGGTTATTCCCTCTTGTCCAAAAGGACTGTTAAGAAAGATAAATAATAACAATAATAATAATAATAATAATAATAATAATAATAATAATAATAATAATAATAATAATAATAAAAGTTGGAAGGGACTTTGGAGGTCATCTAGTCCAACCCCCTGCTCAGGCAGGAAACCCTATACCATTTCGGACAAATGGCTTCCAACCTTCCCTAATCGGTTGGCCTCCAGATCTGTGGAAGTAGAATTCCTATTCTTTCCCAGGCAATGGTTTTGCAGGCTGGGATTGATGGTGACATAGTCCAATACACCATGAAAGGTGGGAAAACTGATCCAATTTGGCTGCAATAACTGATCTTGTTACTCTGTAAAGCTGTAAAATCCTCCCTGCGATTCAAACACCAGTCTTTGTAGCTTTAAAACAATGAAAGAAATGAGAACACCCACTGATCTCTGCCGATAGTTTCTTGGAAAAGCTAGTAGGATCCAAACTGTCCTTTAGAAGCTTTAGCAAAACGGTCCTTTCCCCATCCAGTTCCTATAATTCATCACCTGAGAGAGATGTTGTTCAGAAGGAAAGCCCAGCCCATACACTGTGTTGGCTCTGCTATCTGCCCATTGGCCAAACTTCTGGGAGGTCTTTGTGAAGGTCATGTTGGGGGTGATGGTGCTATTGATGATGGCCTACGAGGAAGACAAACACCAAGACTTTTAGACTCAGGTTAGAAAAGGAATTATTTCCACAACTAGCAATTGCATGAATAGTTTTTGAAAAAATGACAGGAAGCCATGGGTGCAGGATGCAGTGATACCCAGGCAGGCAACAACAAATTAAATGTACGTTCCCCCCCCCCCAGCTTGCTGGTATCCAGTCTGGACAGCTCACACACCACGCTTACAATTTAGTCTTTGAAGAGATGCTCACACAATTATGAACATGGTGGAAATGTTTTTAAAGGTTCTGCTTTGGCTCTAAATCAAGACAATTGGAAAATCTGAATAAGCATACTTTGAAATTTTGCAGGACCAAACCAAATTGTACCATTAATTTTTTTTAAAAAAAATCTTTCTGGGAGAGCCAACACAGTATGATCACAATGTCATGGGAGACATGGGTAGAAATTCCCATTCGGCAATGAAGGTCACTGGGTTGACAAGACGCTGTTTACCATATTTCAACTTAATACACCCTACAGAATATGTTATGAAGAATGATTAAAATGTATCGAGAAGTCTTAACTTCCTTAAAGGAGGACAGAATACAGTTATCACAAATTATTTTTCATTACTAGTTTTAAAACAAGAAACTGGACATGGGAGAAGCTGCTTGACCCCTTAGGTCTCACCTTGGTGCCTCCCACACTGATGATCCGATAGACATTGCGAGTAGCATCATAGAAATAGGACACTGTCAAGGCATGCTTACTGGCAGGGATCCAGTTCCTCTTGGTGGCAGGATCAATCTGAAAAATGTGAGCTCTGGTGCTAAAAATTGGTTGCTCCCTGCAGAAGTGAAGAAAATAAAGCATAAGGACCTCAACTGTAGCAGGGAAGAATTAGGCAACCCCGATCACCGAAGGATGTATTTCTCTACATTTATACACACAGAGACACACAAACACATTCTAGGTCAAGGGGTTATGTGAAGTCCCTGGGTAGGGACAAAATTAGAATTTAAGAGGCTGATCTCAGACAACAATTAACAAATGATGCCTTAAACTGTTCTTCTTGTACTTAATTGTGCAGAAAAGGGGAGTCTGTGGTAGCTAGTTTAGATATTCTTTGTGATCAGAAAAACGGTATTTTGATATATTTAAGGATGTTGGTGTGTGTGTGTGTGTGTGTGTGTGTGTGTGTGTGTGTGTGTGTGTGTGTGTCTGGCCTACCTAGAAATATAGAAATATACTCACACACATAGACATATATTAGTAATGAAACTCAAGTTTTTATCGTTTTTCCAAGACCAAAAATAATGTTGTCTCTACTCTGACCCAGATCGAAGTACAAATGAATTCAGCTTTCTCACTGCTTTCTACCTCAAAGCTCTAATCAAAAATGGGATTACAACATCTTTAAACTGTTAGCTTGAATGTTCATGCACATACACTGTCTCTCTCTTCCTCACACACACACACTCAGACACACAAACACAGATTATGGGAAGATTAAGATAAGACATTACCTAATTGTTGACATTGGTTAAGACTGATTAAGGCAGCTGGTTTGGCAATAGAGGTAGTTAAAAGATCAGGTCATCTACCATTAGGTTAGTAGAGTTGCTGGGCTAATATCCCACTTTGATTAGGGTCTGGAACCAATTCATTTCCTACCAATGGAAATGTACACTGTTAATGGAGACTGTACAATACAGGAAAGGAGAAATTAAATGGAGGCAGCACACACATAATATTAGTTCTAGATTAGGACCAACTAAAGCTTTTTAAAAATGTTAATCTGAAATTATTATTGGCTTCTAAAGGAAGAGTGAGGGAGAAATCCATGCAGCTTCCAAATGCTAGGTTAGGACAGCTTATTAACAATTCCAAAATTTGTGTCAGAAGGGTAACTAAGGAACTGGGCATTTTCTCACACTTAGATAAAAATGGCAACATTTGAAATCTATGGGGAGCTGTTAGAAATTTTAAAATGCACAAACCATTAAATTATGTGTTTCCATATCAGCATGGTTTAAAGACAAAGGTAAATGTCAGTTTGGTCACAACGGGTGAGATATAGCAATACCTATAAAGCTTTTCATTAACTGTAGGCAATGAGTTTTACTGAGTACAAAAAAGGGTGACGGGGCAAAAATTATTGGAACTGATATTTTTTCAACTCTGTAGCATTCTGAAAAGGAGTGATCTAAGACATGTGAAGTCTAAATTTCAATAACGGAATTTAAAAACATCTGTATTTACAATCTGCACAGCACAAGCATCCCCAGCTACAATGGTTTTGGTTTCCTGATGGCACATCCATTGGGAATCTGCCTGGCTTCTCTACATCTTTCCAAGATTCTTTCTTTATGAGGATAAATAACTGAATTTTTGAAACACATAATATAGGTGAAAGGTATCGAATTTTATCAGCAATAATGTAGAGTAGAGTAGAGTAGAGTAGAGTAGAATAGAAGAATAGAATAGAATAGAATAGAATAGAATAGAATAGAATAGAATAGAATAGAATAGAATAGAATAGAATAGAATAGAATAGAACAGAACAGAACAGAACAGAACAGGAGTAGAATTCTTTATTGGCCAAGTGTGGTTGGACACACAAGGAATTTATCTCCAGTGCATAAGCTCTCAGTGTCCATACAGGTAATAGTGATAATCATGATCATATACAGCATGAAAATATATTCACCATAAATTGTGAAATACAACACTTCATCATAAATCATAAGATGCAACACTTAGTGATAGTCACAGAGTACTAGCTAAGCTATGGCCGTGAAAGTTGGACCATAAGAAAGGCTGAGCGCCAAAGAATTGAGGCCCTTGAACTATGGTGCTGGAGAAGACTCCTGTGAGTCCCTTGGACTGCAAGGTGATCAAACCGGTCAGTCCTAGAGGAGATCAACCCTGACTGCTCTTTAGAAGGCCAGATCCTGAAGTTGAAACTCAAATACTTTGGCCACCTAATGAGAAGGAAGGACTCACTGGGTTCAGCCTAATGCTGGGAAAGGTTGAGGGCAAGAGAAGAAGGGGACGACAGAGAACAAGGTGGCTGGATGGAGTCACTGAAGCAGGAGGCGTGAGCCTAAATGGACTCCAGAAGATGGTAGAGGACAGGAACGTTGTCCATGGGGTCGCAAGGGGTCGGACACAACTTCGCAGCTAACAACAACTAGCTAAGCAAACAACATAAATCATACTAGGATACTAAAAAAGCCCCAATATAAATTGTAAGATACAAGCAGCATAGTCATAAGAAGATAAGGATAGGTAATAGGAAAGATGAAGAGTATCATAGTAATTCAGCTTTACTAAGTATTTTGACAGTGTTGTAAGAATTACTTGTTAAGCAGAGTGACAGCATGGGGGGAAAAACTGTCCTTATGTCTAGTTGTTCTGGTGTGCAATGCCCTACAGCGGTCTTGAGGGAAGAAGTTGAAACAGTTTTATGTCAAGGGATGTGAGAGATATTTTCACAGTCCTCTTTCTTGCTCGTGCAGTATACCGGTCCTCAATGGAAGGCAGGCTGGTAGCAATTGTTTTTTTCTGCAGTTCTAGCTATTCGTTGAAGTCTATGTCTGTCTCGTTTGGTTTGTATACTTTACAGTTGTGTAACCCACGTTTTACATCCTATCTTACAGGGCATATTTCAGCCATAAGAGTGTGTTTTCACTCCTTCTGAGCATGTATCAGTGCACTGAAGCATGCATGTTTTCCATCAAAGACTGCATACAGATAATTGGGAAGTCAGTCTACTGATTGCTTTGATTTTTGCAGTACTTCATGTGCATACATCCATTGATTATAGGCAAAGATGCTACCTGACTAAAAGCTGCTGCCTGAGTTATATTATTTCAGCAATCAAAATATTACAAACTCTAGTTTGTAAAAGTAAATTAAGGAGGTAATGATCAGGTGATTCAGGGTTTCAACAGAATAAAAAGAACAGAATAGGAAGGCAGGCAGGAGAGGGAATACTTTTTAGTCTTTAGAACAGGGGTGGGGAATGATGCCCCCCCCTGTATGACTTGTGGACTTCAACTTCCAGAATTCCTGAGCCATGCTGGCTCAGGAATTCTGGGAGTTGAAGTCCACAAGTCATAAAGAGGAGGCATCATTCTCCACCCCTGCTTTAGAAGAAAGTTAGAGCTCAGGCAGTTTGGTGTCCCCCACGTGCGGACATTTCAAAGCAGCTACTTCTAATCTTGGGACAATTTTACACCCAGTACTGTAACTTACATGTCACCTGCATAGGGTTGCCCAGAGGGCAATAGGCTGAACTTCATACACAGCTTGAGAAGATTTCAGAGCTCCAGAATGTTTCACATCACCACAGCCTCGCCAAGAGAAAGAAGTATTTATAATGAGATGGGGACCATCATCTGCAAGCCAGTGGGGTGAGGGACAAGGATCGCCCTCCTTGAGTATTTTGAAGACCAGCTCATTACAGTGCGCTCACCTGCTGACTGAATAAGGAAGACAAGCTGGATGTGAGGAGCACAATATGCAGAAGAAGAAAAAAAAAAGAATAAGGAAGGAAACCAATAAAAGGAAGGAAATGACCCAAGAAAAGTGAGGCAACGATGGACGCAACGTGTTGATGAAACCCAAAACTACCAAAGTAGGCAAAGTCCAGATGTTTGTTGATGAAGAAAAGCGGATGTCAGGATGAAAGGAACTGCCTTTCTGGAGATCTGTTTAGTTAATTCTTCTTGCCTCCACCAAGAGTGAATCAGAGGGCAAGTGCATAAATATAGCAAGAGAAGGAGAACTGGGAGTCTGCTTCTCAGCACGGAAGTCAAGTCAGATGAAAAGAGGCAGCAAAGTGGAAAGCTGGATGCTGATCCAGCATCTTCGGACATCTTTTTAAAGCCTCTGAAAATGAATTTTCATGGGAAGATAATAAGTCTATGTGAAACTTTCAGATACAGGGGCAGTCTAGACCAGGGCTTTTCAACCAGTGGTACGGGTACCACCTGTGGTACATTGGCACCTGGCAGGTGGTACCCGACCATCCTAGAAAAGTGGTAGCGGGGGAGGGGAATGAGCTGAACCGGTGGCAGCACCACACAAGCCTGAGCAAGAGACGGCTGGAGCTGCAGGGCTGTCAGGGCTCAGCGGAAGCGCCAGGATCAGCGCCAGGATCCAGCTGGAGCTTGGCGCTGATCCTGGCACTTCTGCTAAGCCCAGAAGAAGCGCAGATCAGCTGGAATGTTGCAGCATCTCCAGGGTCTTATGATCTACATTCAGATGCTTGGCAACTGATTCATATTTATGACGGTCAGTGTCCCAGGGTCATATGAAGTGACTCAAACCTGCTGTAACCACCCAGCAGAGGGGCGGGGGTGGAGAATAAAAACCAAACACCCTCCCACCCCCGCTGCCAATCCTCAACAGAAATGCTCACAACAATGAAAACCTCGGACAGGAGGAAGAGTGCCGCCGGGCGGGCAGGCACTCTTGCTTGGCTGTGGCTTGGGGGGGGGGCACTTTTTTCAGTGCCATTGTAACTTCAAACAGTCACTAAGCTAACTGTTGTAAGTCGAGGACTACCTGTACTTCATCACTTTTTTCCTTTTTTTTGGTAATCAAGTTTTGGACACCTTGCTAGGCGATTGGTGGTACCCGGATGTTGCCATATCCTAAAAGTGGTACAATGGGTGAAAAGGTTGAAAAGTCCTGGTCTAGACCGTAGTAGTAAATACCAAGTAAAAGAAACACGGACAAAACTATTAGCTATTTGCCTTCCTTGGGGGCTTTCTTTCTGACAGGTTTTGGAAAAACAACACTAAAGGGAACAAATATAGGTAGTCCTTGACTTATGACCACAACTGAGCCCAAACTTTCTGTTGCTAAGTGAGACAGTTGTCAGGTGAATTTTGCCCCATTTTACGACTTTTCTTGCCACGTTTGTTAAGTGAATCACTGCAGTTGTTAACTTAGTAACACGGTCGTTAACTGAATCTGATTTTTCAATTGACTTTGCTTGTCAGAAGGTGGCAAAAGGTAATCATATGACCCTGGGACACTACAACCGTCATAAATTTGTGTCAGTTGCAAGGCGTCTGAGTTTTGGTCACATGGCCATGGAGATCCTGCAACGATTGAAAGTATGGAAAACGGTCATTAATTACTTTTTTCAGTGCTGTTGTAACTTCGAACAGTCACTAAACGAACTGTTGTAAATCGAGGACTACCTGTACAATTTAATCTCATCCAACAAAGCTCTTTTTCTGAGCGAGGAATACCTGTGTTAAGAGTATGCTGGTGAGCTAGATGTGCCTCTGTTTTCCTCCAACTAATCTTATATAGATTCATTTTGTATTTTAGTTACATGTAGGATTTCTCCAACGGTTAAGATTCTCTGTAAAATAGAACAGCACTAGCATAAAAACAAAAGGAAAAACTGCCAGTAATCATGATTAATGCAAAATATCTAACAAGTAAAACGTTTTGATTAATTTTTTTTTAAAAAAGAATTCTTTCCCTGACAAAAGACACCAGGCTAGTCATCCTAAGGCGGCTTTCCACAAGCTAAATGGAATCAATTCATTCGTCACTCAGCCACGTCATCTCACCCTAACCAGATATTATGGAAGACAGCTGACTCCATCAAGCCCAAGCTGGCTACTATCCAGAGGTCATCCTATTGGGCCAGTGTATTGGAAAACAGGATGCAGGACTAGACACGTCTGGTTTGAATTTAAAGGCAATTGTCACTCTTTGCCGCCTCTGATGGCTGGAATGCCCGTGGTGCCACTTCTCCCTCTTCATGCAAAGCACTTTTAAAACCTCTCATCTATTTTTTGTGAAACCTCTGGAAGGACTTTTGGCTGGTCACGGAGCTATTTTCTTCCTCCTGTACTTTTACTCAAATGCAGATCATTAAGTCATGGCAATACAGTAGCTTTTGGGACAGGAGTCAAAGTTGAAATAATGTAGCAAAGATTTACACCTGTGTGTGTGTGTGTGTGTGTGTGTGTGTGTGTGTGTGTGTGTACATACGCATAGTTTCTGAAATCTGAGGAAGTGGTGCTGATTTCTCAACACTGTGTATAAATCTTTGCTACATTATTTCAACTTTGATTTTTTTTTAAAAAAAAAGAAAAGACCAACACTTAGCTCATCAGAGCACTTTTTTTTCATCCTTCAGTTCCAAGATTTGAAGTGAATCAGAGAAAATCAAAAATGGAACAGTTAACAAGAAAAAAATATGAAATATCATTATGAATGATTGGAAATTATGCAACATTTGAAGAAAAGATCATTTAGAATGTATTATTTTTTTCACGTTTATAATTGATAGAAAAAAATGGTCTCTGTCCATCCGTATTCTGCTGGCTTTTGCCACAGCAATTTTCAAGCCATTCAAAATTAATATTTGAAAGGTTTGGGGTCAAATCAGCCATCTTTCCCTCCTTCTTTTTCCGTTTTCAGTGCACAACCTTGAACGTTGCATACACATCCGTAGATGCTGACAATACCAGGTTTCACTGAAGCACTTGTACCCACAGAGACTACGCAAGGCCACATGGAAAGAAAACAATTTCTACAGAGAAAATCATCTATTTCACAGGAAATATCCCCTGCTTCTTGCTGTCTAGCCCACATTTGCCCTGCTATTTTAAAATAGGGTTCAGTAACGAACAGAAAAAGAAATTCGTCACTAAACAATGCACAGAAAGCTTTCAATTTTTGTTTCTTACTTGCTTTATTTTAGATGTGTGCAATCTGAGACTTGGTCTAACGGTCAAGGCACCAGGCTAGAAAGCAGGAAATTGTGAGTTCTAGTCCCACCTTAGGTACAAAAGCCGGCTGGGTGACTTGGGAACAATCACCAGAAGATGGTGAATTCTAGTCCTGCCTTGGGCCTGAAAGCCAGCTGGATCACCTTAGGCCAGTCATTCTCTCTCAGCCCAACCCACCTGACAGGACTGTTGTGGAGAAAACAGGAGGAGGAAGGATTATTATGTAGGTTCACTGCCTTGAGATATTTGTAAAACTAAATAAAAATAAAATTTGTGATTCCAGAAAGTCTTGGATGTGGTCCCAGACACTTCAACAGTTACTATAGATTACAATACAGTACCTGTGGCTTTTGCAAGCTGTTCAGATTTTTTTAAAGACTGAACTGGCATAATAGCACTTATAATAAAGGAAAAAAATAAATCAGCAAACATGACAGGTGGGAAAGAATTCAATACAGAAGTGGAGAGTAATCGTATTCACAGTACGTCTAGTTAAAATTGAACGCTATTTATTTTGTTTCTACCCGTTTTTTGGGAAAATGCTCTTCATTTAATGTTTTCCTCTTTTCTGACTATGTTTCATGGTCCAGAAAAATTGTGCAGAACCACCTTATTTTTATATCTTGCCTTTTTTTCTTCTTTATTGTCTCTTCTGCGCCTTTCCAATTAGCCTCAGCAAGTGCTTGAATCCTATTGTTCAACCAAGCAACACTTGCATGCTTAACATTAACATTAAGGGGACTGTATAATATTATTGATCTTAATATGCCTTGAAGCAGATAGCTAAGCATACATCCCAAACTGATAGTATACAGTACAGATGGGCTGGAATACATTTCCTCCCATTCTCCAGAAACGCACAATTGCTAGAGATGACGGAGCTACAGCTTCATAAATCTGTGGTGCAATAGGTTGGAAAAAGGCTGGCATCCCTATTTGAATTCAGAGTGAAATACACAGCTCTTTATTCGTGTTTAGTTTTCACTTTCTAAAAGTTACTGGAAAAAATATGAGCCAACAGAAATATGCAGCCTCAGGCCTAGCTCAACCCAGCTCCCAAGGATAAGGTGCGAAATCCCCCAAACCAACTTCTGGGAGGTTTAATTCTCTCAGATAAGAAAAACAGCAATAATATTGAGCTGATTTAACAACCAATAATTTGTGACATTCATGAACACCAATATTATATTTATTTATCTGTTTCAGTTCTGGAACTGCAAAACAATTCTTAGCAGCTCAGAATGTGAAGAAACATGAGAGAGGAATACAATCAGATAAATAAAAATATAATGAAGGAAATAAGCAAGATAGGAAATCCAGACAACCCCCCCCCCCAAAAAAAAAACCTGATGCAATATATGTCAAGAATATTTAACAAGAGGTTCTCTCCATCCCACCCCAAGTCCTGGAAGAATAGTCAAGACTTTCCAGAATGTCATCAGGGTTCTGTTAGCTAAGCAGCACAGCAACCTTGCTTTGCTTTAACGCAAGATCAGTAATGCTGCCCCACAATGGGGAGATTCTACTTTGCTGGCTGTATTAATAGCCATCAACAGATTGTTCCTCACCTGTGAATTTATCTAATTTCCCCTAGATTAGTTAAACCATACTATCTTGTGTGAGTGTGTTATAAAAGTTAAAACTTGCATTTTCCGTTAATTGTGCTTTCCACAAAACACTAAACTCTCCATTTCTTTTCTTTTTTTTCCTTTTTTCTTTTAAATACAGCTGTATAAATCCAACTTTGGAAAGTTGAGTAAGGATTTTTTTTTTCATATAGTATTTTTTTTCCTGCAAAAGCAAAAAAAAAAAAGATCACTGGGTAATTCTAGTCTCTGATTTCAAATCTCTTGCCAGCAGTGTTGTGTGTCACCCTGCAGCATTACTGGGTAAATATCTATGGAGATTCTCAATCATCCGGGTCATAGTTGTCCCGAAAGCGCTTTTCATAAGGCAACTGGACTTGGTTTTGTTTTCCTTGAAAATATTTCACTTCTCATCCAAGAAGATTCTTCAGTTCTTCTTCGATGACAAGCGAAACGTTTTCAAGGAAAGAAAAAAAAATACCAAGAAAGTCCAAAAGTTGCCTTTTTGAAAACCACCTTTGGGATTACAGGCCAGGAAGCATCAGTGAAAAGAATACGCACACCCTCCTTGCCACATGCAAAGAGGTATGAAGAGAGAACGGCGATTCTGACTTGTTAGTACTGACCATCCTACGCACCATCCTATGCACTAATAGACGTATGCATTTTATAAGCAATAGGTTGATTCACAGGAGAGGGGCTAGGAATAAAAACGACACAGTTCAAAACCAATCAGTTAACAAGTTTGTTCCTCTTATTCTTGTCTATCTTAATTCTCCCTCCCTTCCTGCAGTTGCCAGTTTGCAATGAATATTCCTCTGACAAACTTTGTTCTTGTTAACCCCCTTTCTTTCTTTCTTTTTCTTTCTTTCTTTCTTCTTTCTTTCTTTCTTTCTTTCTTTCTTTCTTTCTTTCTTTCTTTCTTTCTTTCTTTCTTTCTTTCTTTCTTTCTTTCCTTTCTTTCTCTCTCTCTCTCTTTCTCTTTCTTTCTTTCTTTCTTTCTTTCTTTCTTTCTTTCTTTCTTTCTTTCTTTCTTTCTTTCTTTCATGTTCTATGGGCTGTCTGTGCAATTTGGTTCATCGAACTGCTGCTTAGGTCTTCCATGCCTGCTCTGACCCTCTTCCCTTTCTGCTTACGGAATGCGGAAATATATTTTATCCCAGTCTTGGCTGTCTCATGCAGGCCATTTGAAAGACATATGCTTCTTGACCTGATGTAAATTTCAAACCAGAATATACAATTGCTTTCCGTAGTGGACGGCATGAAAGTGGCCCATTAGCTCAGATAAACCTAGCATTTTTGCTGATAGTTGTAGGTACTGAAGGAGGAAGTTTGTAACACATAATCAATCAATATCTGAGAAACCCCAAAAGATGTTGAAGTTATGGGCTGGAGAGCACTTTACAACTGCTACTATCTTGGATACTTTGACTGCTAAAAGAAAAGTAGGATAGAAATCTAACAAACACTGAGCCGGTGTGGTGTAGTAATTAGCTCCCGGAATTGGGAACACCAAGCTCAACGTCATTCTCAACCATGGAAACTCACTGGGTGACTTGGAGCCGGTCTTTATGTGTCATTCAACTGATCTTATAGGGCTCCTGTTGAGGGCTCCTTCTGAAGAAATGCAGAATATAAAATTAATGCAAAATGCAGCCAAACCTGTATCTAAGAAACTTTTATCGGACCAAACCATCGGTTTTAATACCAACATTTTCTACAATGACCAGAAGACAAAGGGATGTTGTTGTTGTTAGCTGCGAAGTCGTGTCCGACCCATCGCGACCCCATGGACAACGTTCCTCCAGGCCTTCCTGTCCTCTACCATCTTCTGGAGTCCATTTAAGCTCACGCCTACTGCTTCAGTGACTGCTTATCCCTTTGTCTTTTTTTGAAAACCCTATGGACAGTACCAAAAGACAAAGGGATAAGCTTCCCCTATTCTTCAGCAGTTAGTTATTCAAGTTTCTCTGTATATCAGTCTGAGCAAAGAGGGTTTACAGCCCGACCGGGAAGCTTATTCTCCAAGAACACCGGTGGGTCAATTCTGATAGTCTGTGGGCTCCACAAACCATGTGTGACATGTTTCAATGCCACGCTGTCAAATCCTGAAGGAGCAGGTTGACGTTCATAATCACTTGGAATGAATCAAATTTCAGAGGCTAGGGCCGAAAGGAAGTGGGGCGGTCATACGGAATGTGAACATATTAGGGAATGAAAAATGAAGAATGATATATAGACAGAAAGGAACTAGCTAGCTGGGAGTAGATTCAGGACAAAGAGGTGGGCTGGTGGGGGCCATTCTAGGACAACCCTGGGCTTTAGTGGGCACGCAGGGAGGGCATTAAAAATGGATGATTTCAGAATTTATGGGATGGCTGCAAGGATGTAGGAAATGAGAAGGCTGAGCCCGAAGGCCTGTATCATTAGTTTGGAGTCAGTGCACTCCTGCAAGAGACCCACGTTCAACCTGCAGTGAATTCTGATGACCCTTATCTAGCTCCAATTTGGCTTGACCGTTAATAGATCAGATTCTTGTGTACAGGTTGCATGTAATAAACTTGTAGTGCTTCGGACTCAATGCCTGTTCCTGGTTACTTGCACCTGATAAAGGGCTTTTTATGTGAGTTAAGGTCAAAGTTTTTTAGCTGTTGTTTTTCTTTCCTAAGATGATTCTAAAATCTAGAAGAAATTAGTTTTCTTCTAATTATCTAATCCAACATAGCTCTTGGGAAAGTTGATTTCAGCCAAATATTTCCATAACTCTGACAAGTTCTTACCTTTGCAGGTAGTCCTTGACTTACGACCGATCATTTAATCACTGTTCAAAGTTACAACAGCCTCAGAAAGGATGCTGTATGACCGTTAAAGCACTTCTGGTCTTCGTAAAATGTCACATCCTCCCATTGTCATAACATTAGTGCATTTCGGGTATTTGGCTCGTGTTTATGACTGGTTGCAACATCCTGCAGTCACATGACAATTTGCTATCTTTTTTGCCAGTTCCCAGCAAAAAAAAAATCACCATTCAGGAAAATGGATTCACTTAAAATAAGCTGCTGTAAAAATAATAAAAGAATTGGGTCCAGTCATGCGGATACCTCAACATGACTGAAATTCTGGTCCCAACTGTGGTTATTAAGTCAAGGACTACCAGTTAAGGTGTTTTTCCACTTCTATTTTTTGTTCTACAAGAAAATCTTTAGTGTGACAACTTCAGTACTTTAAAAACCCAAAAAACGGACAATTCCAAAACCATCTATGGCAAGTCATATGGCAAAATTGTTACTAAATTGCAATAACCATAACTCCACAGAATAAATCACTGGGAGAATTCTTTACTAAGGCTACCAAATCAAAGGTCTCCAAAAAAAAGTTTTTCATTGAAGCTACTTATTGAAGTGACTTAATGAATTAAATGATATCTCAAAGTCCACAGGGAACAGGTCTTGAACTTCAGAATAAATGCTTCGAACTCTTCTTGTAAGGGATTGAGGAAAATAGCAAGCTAAATTAAGCAATCAATAAGACTAGATTCTTAAATACTGCAGTGAAGAGTAAAACAAACAATGTAAAACCTACAGTTGTGTCCTCTGAAAACAGAAATATATTCTCCACTTCTTTTAAAAGAATTACTTTAAAAGAAAAGAGTTTTTAAAAACTAAAATCACCATGACTATGTTTGATGACATACATGCCCAGGTCATAGCAGCTGCGTTCATGCAATATGCTAAGCTTTGATTAGTTTCAATCTTGCTTAGCTATTTTGTGGCTTATTTATTATTGATAGAATTTTTATATCACTCCAATCAAATGACTTGGGCATTATACAGAAGAATCTCAAAAGCAATGTCTCAATATACAGTAATCAAGAAAAATGAGTAACCATATAAACCCAAAACTATAGTCACATGGCCAACCATCCTCTATTTGCACCAGGCATTAAAACAATCAAAAGCAGAAACAAAAATAATAGTGGTTTTTTTCCATTTGTGTTCCAGAACTAAGTAGATTTTCATAAGCAGAAATGATTGAATTTTGACTAATATTTCCTGGAAAATGCAAGTGGCTGTCCCAATCACATCCTGTTTATGGGTTTTCTAACCAGCATCTGGTTTGTGTCTTTGAAAATAATAGTGGAGAATTCGATTTGTCATGGTTTTTATCCTTTGCAACCTAACAGAATATTGGGAAGAAATAAATCATTGTATATAAATGGGGACTGAGGACTAAGTTAGGGTCTATCTGCCAAGCATCAGGAATATACTCCAAAACCAAAACAGAAGGATATTACTATATTTGGTGCAATGGAAAAAGCCAGTAAAAGAAAGCTTAAGTTTAAAAATGAGCCAGATTTGGTTGGGACCTGCAGAGAAAAAAAAATCAGAAAAAAATATCTGATGGGAGAGACAGTTGGTCGGTCACCAATCACAAAGTTATTGAGTCCTCCATCCTATGTCCCATCCCACCTCCTTCCAGTCATATGACCTCCAGTAGAGCTTTTAAGTAGTTGGAAAGTATTGGGAAGTCACGTTCTACATGCTTTACTGTAACTTGGTCTATGTTCTTATGACATCTGTGTTATTGTTATTGATCAGATGCTAAGTTAGTTAGTGAGGAGTCCTTGGTGCTGTCTGAGTTTAGTTGTTTTCTTGCAGACGTTTCATTACCAAAACTAGGTAACATCATCAGTGATGTTACCTAATTTGGGCAATGAAACGTCTGCAAGAAAGCAACCAAGTTCAGAGAGCACTAAGGACTCTTTATTTCAACGCTGAGCCACAAATATTCTCCTAAGTTAGATAGTCCTGTGGAATGATGGTAAATTAGCCCTCATAATCTTTTTGCTCTTCTGCTTGTTACTTATAGTGAGCCTAATTTTAAACTGAAAGGATGCTCTTGGCAATGCAGGTTTAGAGCAGACAATAAAACTGCAGTTTAAGGACATAACAAGGATCAAAACAGCAATCCATTTTATTCAGAGGTGGACAAGTCTTTGGCAGCCCTAGGCTGCATTAACCTCAGGTGAAGGCCTAGGCCAGGGCTAGGCAACCTTGGCTCTTTGATGACTTGTGGACTTCAACTCCCAGAATTCCTGAGCCGGCATGGCTCAGCTTGGAAACCTCTCCCTTTCCCCTCAGCATGGCTGGCTCAGGAATTCTAGGAGTTGAAGTCCACGAGTCATCAAAGAGCCAAGGTTGCCTACCCCTGGCCTAGGATATAAAATGCACAATGTCATATTACACTCCTGGGTAGGATTAGATGTTTTGGAGTCAATTTGCAACGTATGCATTTTCAGTGTGTCACATGTACAGTAATTTTTATGTTTCCTGACTCGAAACAGTGAGAAATTACCCTCAGTGGGAAGACCCCTAAGAGCACAAAAGCCATAAGTCAGAATGTCCCTAAGAGCACAAAAAGGTACGTACAGATCGTCCCCAACTTACAACCACAACCGAGTCCAAAATTTACATTGCTGTGTGAGAAATGTGTTAAGTGAGTTTTGCCTCATTTGATGACTTTTCTTGCCACATTTGTTAAGTAATCACTGCAGTTCTTAAATTAGTATTACGGTTGTTAAGTGAATCTGGTTTCCCCATTGACTTTGCTTGTCAGGAGGTCAAAAAGGGGATCACATGACTCTGGGACACGGCAACCATCATAAATGTGAGTCAGCTGTCAAGCAGCTGAATGTAAGTCATGTGACTATGGGGAATGCTGCAATGGTCATAAGTGTGAAAAAATGGTCATAGGTCACTTTTTTCAGTGCCACTGTAACTTCAAATGATCACTAAATGAACTGTTGTAAGTCAAGGTGACCTCCAAGGTCCCTTCCAACTTTATATTATTATTATTTGTTTGGTTCTGATTGACGAGGACTCAGAGTGATTTAACAATGAACGAGTTTATTGAATACACATAGTCAACTAACAACTGTCAAATGTTGCAACCCTTTTATAGAGAAAAGCGTTAGAACTGTAACCAATCAATGGAGTCTCTTTTCCCGCTCCTAGGTTGTGGCGACCAATGATTGCACCTTAATTTCCCGCTCAGAACCTTGCTAAGCTGCAATGTATTTGCAATCGCTTACTTGCCTTGTAATAACTATTTACATACACAACACCCCTTACCCCCCAGTTGATGTTATTTCTTTACAAAATCCTTTAGGTATTTTGGTGGCCTATGTATTCTGGAAGGGTATCTGTTACTGTGGCTGGTAGGGACCCCTCTTCCTGGTTGACTGCTTGGCTGCTTGTCGCTGCTAAGCCTGGGCTCTGGATTACTGGCTTCAGGTGTGCTGTTTTGTGTATTAGGTTGAGTTTGTAATTCAGTGGTCACTGGCCTACCTCGCAGGAGTATTTCCCCTTCGGTTTGACTGAATTGTTGTTGTTGGGTTAGAGGGGATGAGTCATTTTGCCCATCCTCTATGCCACTCACTGGCCTGTTGTTATCTGCACTGTTTCCCCCTACTATGCTTGGGTCCCCCTCAACTGGCACACAACCACTAGATCTTTTCCTCAGCTGGTCTATGTGTCTCTTCCAGATCCTGTTCCCTTCCCCCTCAATAGTGTACGACAGGGGACCTAAGATTTCAGTCACCACCCCTGGAATCCATTTGTCCCCTTGGGCATAGTTCCTGGCCCAGATCAAATCCCCCACTTTAAATGTCCTGTTAGGAATGTCAAATTCAATGTTTGTTTGCAGTCTGTCAGGGTGCAATCTGTCCAATTTGGTGGATAGTCTCCTGCCCCACCTCATTTCAGCTGGACTTTTCCCTGTAGCAGAACATGGGGTCGAGTGCTGAGCCAACAAGAACTCTGCCAGTCTCTGATGCCAGTCACCTCGAATAATTCTTTTTAAAGCGTCCTTTGTGGTCCTCACGTTTCTTTCAGCCAATCCGTTGGTGGAGGGGTGGAAGGGTGCTGAAGTCTTGTGCTTAATCGAGTTGGCCTTGAGGAAATCCTGAAATTCAATAGATGTGAATTGTGGCCCATTATCAGACACAATTAAATCCGGCAACCCATGAGTGGCAAAGAGGCCCCTTAATGCCTGTATTGTTCTGCCCGCAGTTACTGAACTGACCGGTACTACCTCTAGCCATCTAGAGTAGCTGTCAACCACTACTAGGAATGTTAACCCTTGGAAGGGTCCAGCAAAATCAATATGAATCCTGGACCAAGGATTCCTAGCTTGTTCCCATTTATGTGTGCGGATATGTTGTTGTTCAGGCCTGGAACGTTGGCACAAATGGCAATTGGCAACGCATTCCTCAATGTCGTTGTCCAGTCCTGGCCACCACAAGTGACTCCTAGCCAACGCTTTCATCCTGACTATTCCAGGATGTCCCTCATGCAATTCCTGTAGAATAGCTGATTTGTGGATTCCTGGAATAACTACACGGGTTCCCCAGAGTAAGCATCCCAAATGAACTGACAGTTCATCTTTCCTTCTGAAATATGGGCTGTACATTTCGTCCGGTTTGGCGTTAGGCCAACCGCTCATGACCCAGGCCATTACTCTTCTTAAGGTGAGGTCCTTATTGGTTGCCTCAGCAATGTCTTTTGCAGTTAATGGCAAATCAGGAATGTCCTGTAGGGACATTATTTGTCCCGCTGGGGCAGGGTCCTCCTCTGTTGTGCTTAGGGGCAATCTGCTAAGAGCGTCTGCATGACCCATGTCCTTACCTGGTCTGTATTGGAGGGAAAATGAGTATGCTGAGAGGAAAATGGACCACCTCAGCATCCTGGGTGACATAATCTGGGGAGTCTGTTTATCTGTGGTAAACAGTCCCAGCAAGGGTTTGTGGTCCGTCAGTATGGTAAAGTTCCTACCATACAGGTAGTCGTGGAACTTCCTAACACCTGCCACAATGGCTAATGCCTCCCTGTCTATTTGTGCATAGTTCCGCTCTGCCTTGGTGAGTGTGCGGGAGTAGTATGCAATGGGTCTTTGTATTCCCTGGTTGTCTAAGTGGCTGATTACAGCCCCTACGCCATATGGCGAAGCATCGCACGCCAGGTAGATTGGTTTGTTTTCTATAAAGTGGGTTACAGTTGAATTACTGGAAAGGATGTCTTTTAGAGTTTGGAAACTCACTTTGTGCTTGTTCTGCCATTGCCAAGGGGTCTTCTTATCTAAGAGTCTGTGTAAGGGTTCTGCAATGGCAGCCTTGTGTGGCACAAACGTATGGTAAAAATTTACCAAGCCAAGGAAGGCCTGTAGTTCTGCCTTGTTCCTTGGTTCTGGGGCCCCTTTGATCGCTTTAATTTTTTCAGGGGTAGGGTGGACTCCACCCTTGTCAATCCTGAACCCCAAAAAATCAGTGGATTTAACCCCTATGCTACATTTTTCCTTCTTCAGTTTCAATCCAGCCTTCCTAAATCTACCCAGTACCTGTTCCAGCCGCTCCACTAACATTCCTTCATCCTTTCCAGCTATTAGGACATCATCAAAGTAAGGGCATACTCCAGGTATGCCCTTTAAGGTCCTCTCCATCACTTCTTGGAAGATGCCTGGAGCTGCTGCAATTCCAAATTGCAGTCTGTGAACTCGGAACGCCCCCTTGTGGGTAACGATCGTCTGTGCCTCTGCAGCCTCTTCAGAAACAGTCAACTGTAAGTACGCATGCGCCAAGTCTAACTTGGCGAAAATGGCGGCGTCCTGGATCGTGGCGAGGACCTGCTTCACCGTCGGAACCGGGTAAGCATGTTTTTTCATTCCAATGTTGAGGGTGGCTTTGTAGTCCGCGCAGATTCTCACATCCCCGTTGGGTTTGAGGGGTGTGACAATCGGCGTTTCCCACAAACCGCCCTCAACAGGTTCTAATACTCCTTGGCCTACAAGCCGGTC
Organism: Vipera berus; assembly: GCF_964194415.1. NCBI lineage: Eukaryota > Metazoa > Chordata > Lepidosauria > Squamata > Viperidae > Vipera > Vipera berus. The sequence continues at coordinate 11,220,043 of NC_138202.1, forward strand.
GAGCTCGGCCTCGATTTTACCCTTTAAGGCAAACGGTACCCTTCGGGCCTTAAGCCTGATTGGTCTTACCGAGGGGTCTAGGTTGAAGTTAATGGGGGGGCCCTTATACTTGCCCAGAGATCCGTCGAATACGTCTGCAAATTCCTTGCAGACGGATTCGATGGTCTTATTTTTAATCACTGAATTTATTCCCCCTATCCAAATTCCCAGGGCCGGGAACCAATTAAGTCCAATTAAGCTAGTCCTATTTCCCTCTGTAACTATTAGTTCTAAGACCCCCTTAAACCCCTTAAATTTTACACTAAGGCTGGTCTTCCCTTTTATTTTTATTGGACTTTTTTGAAAGTCCGTTAATTGAATATTTGTTGGACTAAGTGGGATTCTTTTCCCACTTATTTGTTCAATTCTCTCAAGGGTTTCAGTGGAAATTATCGACACTGAAGCCCCTGAGTCAATTTCCATTCTGCAAGGGACCCCTTGCAGAAGGACTGTGATTTTTAATTTTCCGTCCGGAAAATTGTGACCATTCCCCGGCCTTCTCCGATTGATTCGCGCCACCTCCCCAAAATTTGGAATTTTAACCCGGGTTATTGGGGTCTCCTTGCCACTAGCATTAGGGGTTACCTTACCCTCAGACCACACATCGACTTCGTTCAGACGGTTGTCGCGAGCGCGGTTTCTGCAGATGGCCTGGATGTGGCCGGTCTTGCCGCAGGCCCTGCACTTGGCGGTACGGAATCGGCAGGAGGCGCGGGGATGGTTGCCGCCGCAGCTGCCGCATCGGCCCTGGCTATCATTGTCGCGCGGTCTGGTTGCGGTGTCCCGCCACGGTCGTTGTGCCCCGGTCGGTTGTCTTTGCGGAGTTGCGGGTTGTTGACGGCGGCCGGATTCGGGCCCCTCACTTCTGGGTTGTCTTGGTGCCATCTTCCCAAACCGCCTGGAGACTTCGGCGATCTCTTCCTCCCACTGCTGGTCCACCTCCCCGCAGTCCACATAGCCCTCTTGGTTGATCTCGGGCGCTGCTGCCATGCTACTGCGGGGGGGGTCGCGATACCCGGTTGACTCGTAAGTTAGGAGTTCGTCAATCACCTCCTGTAAATCGCCGGTGGGTTTGGCGATTATTCTGTTTTGTAGCTGCTCATCACGTAAGCCCAGTACAACTCGGTCCCGAATTCTAATTTCTAAATTATCGTATTTACACCGTACTGCGGCTTCCCTGACGGCAGCGACAAACTTTTGTATGGACTCTCCGGGTCTCTGATTCCTCTTTTCGAAGATGCGCCGCCAAAAGAGCTCGGACCTTCGGGGTGTAAAGTGGACCTTTAATTTGGCGAGGAGGTCGGCATAAGGCACGCTAGAGACTGGTTGCGGTTGGCACAGTCCGACAGCGACTCTGTAGACCGGTGTGCCACAGATCGTCAATAATGCCGCCGCTTTTTTACGGTCGTCAGTGATTCCGTTCACTAGCAGGAACCCTTCCACTTGACCGATGTATTCTTCCCAATCCTCGGGGAAGTTTGGGTCGAATTCCTTCAAGGACCCTATCTGCGCCATTCGGAGAATTTTTATTTCGCCGCGGCCGCCGGTTGACTGTGACTCGTTTCGAATTTGCCGCCTATGCGCAACAAATCGCCGATTCTCTGGTCTTCTGTCAATCCCACCTTCGTCGCCAATTGTTTGGTTCTGATTGACGAGGACTCAGAGTGATTTAACAATGAACGAGTTTATTGAATACACATAGTCAACTAACAACTGTCAAATGTTGCAACCCTTTTATAGAGAAAAGCGTTAGAACTGTAACCAATCAATGGAGTCTCTTTTCCCGCTCCTAGGTTGTGGCGACCAATGATTGCACCTTAATTTCCCGCTCAGAACCTTGCTAAGCTGCAATGTATTTGCAATCGCTTACTTGCCTTGTAATAACTATTTACATACACATTATTATTATTATTAAGGACTGCCTATATGTGCCAGACCCACTCTGCATCTAGAGATTACCCACCCTGACTCAATCCAATATCCTGTTCCTCCAGCAGGCAGCCAAATGCCTCTAGGAATAAAGTATGCAGGACCATACTATTTGTTCCCCAGCAATGAACATGCACAGATGTTCTGTTGCCTCTGAATTTGGAAGCTCCATTACCTGGCGGGGATATTTTAAGGCCTTGATTTGGGGGCCCCCCACCATTTCAAAATATCAATAACCTAAGATATACAGATGATACCACTCTAATGGCAGAAAGTGAAGAAGAACTAAAGAGCCTCTTGTTGCGGGTGAAGGAGAGTGCAAAAGTTGGGTTGAAACTTAACATTAAGAAAACCAAGTTCATGGCATCCGGCCCTCTTACTTCTTGGCAAATAGATGGGGAAGAAATGGAGGTAGTAACAGATTTTATTTTCCTGGGCTCCAAGATCACTGCAGATGGGGACTGTAGACAAGAAATTAAAAGATGCTTGCTCCTGGGGAGGAAAGCCATGGCAAATCTAGATAGCATACTAAAAAGCAGAGACATCACCCTGCCAACAAAAGTGCGTATAGTCAAGGCTATGGTCTTCCCAGTTGCAATGTATGGCAGTGAAAGTTGGACCATAAGAAAGGCTGAGCGCCAAAGAATTGAGGCCTTTGAACTGTGGTGCTGGACTCCTGTGAGTCCCTTGGACTGCAAGTCGATCAAATCGGTCAGTCCTAGAGATCAACCCTGACTGCTCTTTGGAAGGCCAGATCCTGAAGCTAAAACTCAAATCCTTTGGCCACCTAATGAGAAGGAAGGACTCACTGGAGAAGAGCCTAATGCTGGGAAAGATTGAGGGCAAGAGAAGAAGGGGACGACAGAGAATGAGGTGGCTGGATGGAGTCACTGAAGCAGTAGGCGTGAGCTTAAATGGATTCCAGAAGATGGTAGAGGACAGGAAGGCCTGGAGGAACGTTGCCCATGGGGTTGCGATGGGTCGGACACAGCTTCGCAGCTAACAACAACACCATTTCAAAACAAAGCTTGGAAAAAAAATCACTTGTCAGTTTCATAAAGGTGAAGATTCCCGTTCAATGAAAAAACCACTCAGAGGCGAGACTTAAAGTTCCAGTGTTCCATGAATGACCAAACCCCACCCCTGTACAAAATGTCTCCATATTTTTTCTTGTATTGAACAAGAATAATAACTATTCTTTTTCCATTATCCGCATGCATCCCTGGATACTTTTCTCAAAGTACGTATGTAAGGTCCTGTCTGCAGCTTATTAAGGTGGAGGACTTCTTTAATTTTAAAACTCTGGAACATCTGCCTTCTCCTTTTGAGCTTGTTTTCTGAGCTAGCAGCAGCAAGGAGGAGCCTGGGAAATGTGGCTCATTGCTGGCAGACAGCCGGCTGCTGAGTCAGCTGGATTGAAGGGGCCAAGGTGAAAGTGTTGTTGTTTTGACCTCGTCTTTTCTCCAGCTTTATTTGGAGGAGAACTTGGAAAGCAGAAGATTTTCTCCCTGTGACAAACTGCTGCCTTAAGTTCCGTTATAAATACTTGGAAAGGAAAACATAGTGGCACCTATGGCAGGATCTAAACATTCTTCTGGACAATGCCCTTCCAACTGTGGAAATACCACTCTTGGCTTTCTTTCACAGAATAATAGGGTTAGAAGGGACCTTGGAGGCCTTCTAGTCCAATCCCCTGCTATTTCAGACAAATGGTTGTCCAACCTCTTCTTAAAAAACCTCCAAGGATGCAGCACCCACAACTTCTGGAGGCAGGTTGTTCCACTGGTTAATCGTTCTAACTGTCAGGAAATTTCTCCTTAGTTCCAGGTTGCTTCTCTCCCTGATGAGTTTCCATCCGTTGCTTCTTGTCCTGCCTTCAGGTGCTTTGGAGAATAGCTTGACTCCCTCTTCTTTGGGGCAGCCCCTGAGATATTGGAACACTGCTATCATGTCACCCCTCACCCTTCTCTTCATTAAACCAGGCATACCCAATTCCAGCAACCGTTCCTTATCTGTTTTAGCCTCCAGTCCCCTAATAATCTTTGTTGCTCTTCTCTGGACTCTTTCTAGAGTCTCAACATCTTTTTAAAATTCTGGTGAGCACAACTGAACGCAGTATTCCAAGTGTGGCCTTACCAAGGTGTGATAGTGGTACTAATACTTCACGTGATCTTGATTCTATCCCTCTGTTAATGTAGCCTAGAAGTGTGTTGGCTTTGTAACTCCATAGGTCCCTCCATAGGATGCCCAGCTGATAGGGTGAGGTACTTCAGCGAGCCACCTGCCTTAAAGACAATGAAATCCATATCTCATTGATGAGTATGGACAGCGCTGAATGAAGGCAGAGCCCAGCCTCTGCTCATTGACTAGCTAAGCTGTTTCACTGAGTCTAATGCTAAGCCTGGGGTGATGGAGGAAGGGAGAAAAATAATGCTGCCCTTGGGTTTGATTCCATCTCTCCACTAGTCATAGATAAATAATAACAGGAAGCTGCTTCCTTTGTTCTTCTGTTTGCCTCACCAGCACTTAGCTGATCCCTAAAGACATTCTGGTAGCTAGTACAAGATTAATCAATCTCTTTTCCATTTTACCCCATTAGATACTCCCAATCTACATACACACACAAAACATTTGAATTAAGAACAGGGTATCTTGTGCCAGGGAATTCCTGCAAGTTGTCACTTCATCCAATACTCAGCTTTGTAACATCTTTACTTTCTCCACAGTAGTATGGAGATATTGTACATTACAATGATGATATATATTATTGTATATTATGAAATATATACTAGCACACCATATATTGTGCATTTATTATTTAATAAACCTAGATAATATTACCTTCCCCTCTGGATTCTTGCACCATTGATGTCTGCTTCTTTCTATCAAAAGTTGACTGCAACTCCATGTTTGCTTATCAAACTGAAGTGGGTCTCTCACTCACATCCACAGGCTGCCCAAGGTATGTATATTTGTAATTATGAGACTTACATGATTGTCCATTTTAGGCATTATAACTTCTATACAACTACAGTAATAAGGATATAAAGAAATAACAAAAACCAATATCCCCTCAAAACCCAGCCCCCAACTTCTCTGCCGTAAAACATTTTTATTAAATAAAAAAAAACAAGTACAGATATTCAACCGTATCCTATTCCAATGCCTATGAAAGGCTAGAAGGGCAGGAGCCTGCTGGAAATCAACAATTAGGTTTCTCAAAGCAAATTCTGCACCTTTGAGCAGGCTTTTGTGGTCCACATACAATGATTCAACAATAAATGGGATGATTAGGAAGGACAGGGGGCCACACCAAAGAAACTTACTTGCTGTGAGTTTATATTGTACATGTGGTGGAGGAGAGAAGCTTGGATTGACAAACTCCACCCCTTTGTCAAATTGATGGACCCACGGAAGTGTTGGTTGGTGACCAGGGTAATGACTTACAATATGCAGATACACACTATACTTCAACAGGAATGAATGGGGGAGGACGGGCTGATCATTCACAAGCCACTTTAAAAGGGAACCATTTGTGTGCTAGGGTGAAAGAGAGCAGCAGCGTGAAAGGGGGTGGGTGGGTAGGTGGGTGGGAATGAGAACAAAGTGTGTACCAGTATTGAAGGGGATACAATCAAAAAATAAATGCCATCCTTTTAACATACAGGGAGATTTATATTACCACATTCCTCCTTCTTCTTCTCCTCACATTAAAACCCTGTACACCAGGAAATTCACACAATCTCTTCCTCGGATTAAATAAAACTTTGTCTTTGTTGAGTCGGTTTTTTTTTAAAGCAGCAAAACTAAAAAAAAAAAAAACCGCACCCCAACCCCGTAATGTTACAACTCTTGATTTTTCTGCAAGCACCATTAAGGGTCAAAGATCGGTTTTCTCACCCCATCTTCTCCTGCCCGCCTGCCTGGGTCTCTTTCAGTTGTTCCTTTGATCGAATCTCCACGTTGCCTCTCTCTCTCTCTCTTTTTCTTTCTTCCTTTTCACTCTTTCTCCGGATCCGGATACTCCTCAAATTTCCTCCGGAATTTCACTTTGGAAATCCATGACTTTGTGATGGAAAAGGCGGGGTTGGATTCTGAGCTTGAAAGAAAGGGAGCGCATTACCACATGCGCATTCACACACACACACACACACACACACACACACACACACACACACTTCTTCTATCTACGTTCCCAAGGGTGTGGGGATGGAAGAGAAGCATGAAAGGATAAGAGCAGCTGTTCCTTTCGCTCCAAAAAGCACTCCCTTTCCAAATCACCCTAAAGGACCCCCGAGATAAGAACTTTCTTTCTCCCCCAAAACCCCCCCGATTCTCTTTCTTCCTCTTGAGTTGGAAAAAGGCTGGAAGCAAGAGATTGTCATCTTTTTTGTTGTTGTGGTGGTGGTGGTGGTGGTTTCTGTGAGCAAATATTTCTCGCTCTTTTCTAGCGCTTCAGGCAAACCCACAGCTTTCTCTGCAGCGCTTTCAAACAGAAAGGGGGAGAGAGAGAGAGAAAAAAAAATCATGTTAAAATGGAGCTGCTTACCGACTTTGTTCTTTTGTGGAGGATAATGCCGGCAAGCCTTTGTTCTCCTTTTTTAGATTTTTTTTAAAATTTATTTTAATTTATCTTCCTTTATCTGCAAACTCCGCTTCGTTTCTATCACATTTCTTCTGAGTTATTTCCAAAGGGGCGGGCGGGGGCGGGGAGGGTGTCTTCTTTGTTGACTCTCTATTGCCATCTGCTGGAGGAAACCGGACTCCACAGCTTCTGCAGTCACGCCGGAGTCCTCCTAGAACAGCGTTTCCCAACCTTAGGAACTTGAAGATGCGTGGACTTCAACTCCCAGAATTCCCCAGCCAGCTATGCTGGCTGGGGAATTCTGGGAGTTGAAGTCCACGCATCTTCAAGTTCCTAAGGTTGGGAAACGCTGTCCTAGAATTCAAACCTTTTCAAACGTGTCAAATATCCGATGGACAGAGGAAAGTTGCTACAAAACTATAGAATTGGCCCTGGCCCGGCAGCTGTCATAGTTCGAACTGAAGCCATTGTTTTAAAATCTATTATTAGGAATCACAGAATTGGAAAAGAGCTTGAAGTTGGCTTATTCCAAGAAGTCCTGATTAACCGCTGCCTACCAATCTCTCAGGTAGGAAATCTAACGTGTTCTTATGCACCGTTGGAACAGCCCATAGGAATAAAGATTAAAGTCTTTATTGTAATTAGAAGCCATTAGTCAGGATTCTGTTTTCTAGAGCAAGAAATACAGATTTTTTTTCCCCCAGTGTGAGATTCTTCAAATAACTGGCCAACTTTAGCAAACTAAATATATTTAATTTACTATAACTTTTCTCACAGAATGGAATCGCCGCAATTTTTACCATCTTTTTAAACAATGCTATCCAGCCAGCTCAGGCGCAGAACATTCAACAAGATGGGTGGCAAATAAATTTAATTAAATATTTTTTCTCTAGCATACCGATTGATCAGCGCTCCCAGGAAGCTGGAGAGAATAAGAACCCATCCATGCTGTTGATTTGTAGATAATGTATTCAATACTAAGTTGTATCTGAAATATGGAAGAGCCACTTTTGCTAAGATGAAAACACAACGGTCCTTCTGGATCCTGTCTCTACCCAACCATGGTAATTAGAGGGAAAAGACAAGTCAGGACCGGGCATGAAATGTTGTTGTTTGCTACGGAGAAGATGGTCCATCCAGGAAAACACACCTCTATAAATAAAAGCCAACTGGACTGGCAGTTACCTTAAGACAGACACTAGGACATCATTCTCCAATTACCTGGGGGCAGCAGGCCACAGAATCTGTTCTTTTAAAAGCCTTCTGCTGTTTTCTACTTATCCCAGCTCTATGTCTGATGACTGAGGTGACCTGACTTTTCTTCATGGTCATCTGGCCTTGGCCCAACCATATTCAAAGGCAAGATACCAAGCTGTAGAAACAAGCAACGGCTCATTTTTGTCTGGAACAAGAGTAACTGTTGCTTTTGTGGCTAGCTTGTCAGCTTTGCAGGATACCTGTTTATTTTTGGATGATGCATGAGATACCATGCATGAGATACCTGAACCAGATGGGCAGTTTAAGATTAAATCAGTGGCTATCATCATAATCATTAACAAAAAAAAGCTTGTCTATGGACAAGAACAAGATAATGAGGACAGGTAGCACACCTGCTGATTTCTTCCATAATTTGGTTAATGACTTTACTACTGACTGGCTACTGTTGGAAACTAAATATTGGAGCACATCAGCTTTCCCCCAGTTTTTTCTAAGAAAGACTTTATTTATTTATTTATTTATTTATTTATTTAATAATATTTCTATACCGCCCTTCTCCCGAAGGACTCAGGGCGGTGAACAGGGCAAGAATAAAAATACAGAATTACAAAAATTAAAAAAGGATGATGAAAGATTTTTCCTAATACGTAGGACAATTGCATTATTTTCAAACAGTCTGACTTAATTACTTAATTACTAGGCCTTATGGGAGCTAGTAATTTGGAGAGTGCCAGATTGGGGAAGATTCTCTTTTGTTTTCATTTCAGTGGATACACCACAATCTCAACCAGGCTATCAGCGAGCTACGCCTTGCCTTACCTTGCCCTGCCTTCAAGGAGCATGGATTACAGTGAGACCTGAACCCAACCTTCTGTTCGAGTACAACATCTCAAGCCTGTGAGTCACAAGTCTCAAGTGAGAACTTCATGTGGAAATTTGTGAACAGCTGAGTAATTAGTGCTCCAAATAAATTGCCCCTTTACATTTCCAACTGCAAGTTTCAAGGATGCGCCTTAGATGAACAAGACACAATAGCCAAAGTGATCCCGCCAACGTTCCTCTCCTATTTCTTTCGGCCCAATTAAAATAAGCCACCTTGTGCCAGATAATTAGTTTCTAAAAAAGGCTGTCGATATTAGATAGCCGATTGCCAGCACGTTGAGGATGCTTGTGTGCTCTACTTTTCAAAATGTCCTTTCAAAACTTAAAAGTTTAGCCTTCTGTTGCCAGTGGTAATGAAAGGGCAGCGAAAGTGAAGCTAAAACAAGGAAAGGTCGTGTCGTTTTAGATCCAAGGTAAACCCAGGATGTCGTGACATTTGCAGAATTTTTATCTGATCATACTTTTGAATAACACCTACATTTCTCATTGTAGCTTTCTCATTCCAGTTGCTAGAGTGGCTAGTCTGCCAGGAGAACTAAATATTCAAGGATACCTTCTTCAAGAGATGCTCAGCAGCCTGCCTGCTGAATCTCTGCTTGATTTATGCTTCAAGCATATCTCCTTCCAATCAGCCTTCACTTGGAGAAGGTAGACCATTCTGCTCTATTTCTGCATTAGGAACCATTAGTTCCCTCAGTTGTTCCCAAAACAGAACGATGCGCTCTCAGAGAAGAGTGCCTGATGTACTCCTGGAAAAATCACTGGTCTGAGTTACTCACTGCCAGTCACCAAGTGGACAATTTTACTGCTTTTCAACATCTGGCTTAACTGGCTCCGTTACTGGAACAAAAACACTGCTTCGAGAAAGATTATTTTGGCATATTTAAAGGAGTCACCGTTTCTTCCATTTCAGAGGCTTGCTGCAAATCCGTGACTCAGAAATAAGTATGAAAAGCGGCTTTTCTCAAAAGGGCAGATCATTCTTATTCTTACACATTTTAAAATGAAATCTCAGATGCAAGAACACTTGCTAGTTTTAATTAGCCAGAATCCTGGAAAGCAATCACTACAATGGCAGAGTGTCCTATGGACCAGTGCAATTCTTGAAATTTAGCCATAGAAATGTGTCATCTCATAGTATTGTAAAACTCACAGGTGATTACAAATGGAATTTGTACAACAATGGAAAATACAATCCCATCTTTAAACAAATGGTTTGTCTAGTGTAAACAGAAAATGCTGTTTACAAACATCCTGGAATCCATACACAATACTTCTCAGTTTAAAATAGTTATACTAATTTTAAGAATTAGAAATGAGAAGTATTTATAATTTGCTGATGGTGGCATTCCCCTACAGTGTTCTGAAAATATGGGAAAAATATGGAGAAAAAATAAGGCTTGATTAAAAAAAAATCAAGAGATTTATTTTTCAGAACCCCCCTGAAAATGACAGGAAGAAAATGATGATCCATTTAGAAATTGAACACTTTTTTTTAAAAAAAGTGTTTCTGTACATAGCAACTACTTTGTGGGATCAAAGAGGCGTTGAACAACTTCCCTTGGAGCAATCTTGTATTTCAGGGTTTTTATCTGGAATTTTGGTTTCATCCATGACCAGACAATTTGAAGAACTACAGATTTTAGTGGAGTTAATGCTTGGCTTCATTTTTATAGGGCAATCCACTTTGGAGGAAGACATCAATGGGCTTGATTTGCCAGTGGAGATGGTCATTGTTTGTGAGGTTGAGCTTGTCTGAGTAAGGTCTACATGCTCCAGACTCATTTCTGCACTTGCCGATTCATCTGCTGATGTTTTAAGTATGGAGGTCCAGGGCAGGGAGATATAGCCCTTGTAAATGTTCCAAGAAAGCAGAAGGAAGAAAAGGAGGGCAAAGGCAGACCCCACACTTATTAGACTGAAGAACGAACTCTGGATTCTTCTGGATGGTGCTTGCTTTGGGTTCACTGTCTCTGGGCCTCCCAAAGGTTTGCTCTTTGGACCCGCTATTTCAGAACACAGCTGGTTTGACAAGTCACACTTAGGACTGTAGAAAGTTTTCTCTGGCTGGGGCTGAAGGAGGTAGACAGCTACTGTTACACGAAAATTTCTCCCACTGACGGCTTCAACAGAATGACATTCATAAAGCCCAGTATCAGTAATTGTTACATTAAAGACAACCAGTCCTTTTGTATGGATGAGATATTTGGCCTCTTCTTCCCGCAAGCGGCTCTTGTTAAACATCCAGAGGAGATTGGCTATGTTGGACAAAGGTTCGCAGTTAAGATGAGGGCTGCTGCCAAGGTTGACAGGGTAGCTTCTGATTTTCTTTTCTGAAAAGCAAGAAGGCTTGGTGGTCAGCTGATAGCTTCCTGCCTCGTGCTAGGAACTCTGCAAACCTCTTCTTTACTGTCTGTACTAGCTACCTGTCACACGATCTGTATTGCCACTAATGGAAGGGGACATATGGTATTAACATTTTAGATAATAAATACAGTAAGACACCGGTAAATTATACACATTTGGGATCCTGCATAGAGATATCCAATATGAAGGATCTTCTTACAAATAAATGGCTTTAATTTTACGTAGCAGTTGTCAGAGGAAAAAAAGTTAAAGAGGTTCTAGCTCCCATTCGCTTCTGTGTCGTGTGCTTTGAAAGGGCTGTTTAAAATGTGTTGCATGGTGCTTCGGGTTTTTTTTAAAAAAAAATTAATGTGTTTTCAGCTCTTTAATATTTGCAATCTGATACCAGCTTCTCTCAGTGCCAGGGATTTTGGTATCAGCCAATGTGCTGCTTCTGCGGATGCTCATGTAGGAATTCCCTGGGTTCAGCCCAAGGTTAAAAAATGAAGAAGTAGTACTTCAGAGAAGATGACCCCAAAAGGAAAAAGGAGTGCTGCTTGTCCCTGTCTTCAATCAACTCCCCAAAGTCAAGACAATTTATATCCAACAACAGCATGCCTGTTTAATCGAATAATTTAAGCTCAGAGAAACAACGTTTTAGACTCACATGCATACAAACTGCAAGACTTTCAGTGTATCTCTGGGAAAAATCACAAGACATCCTCTGCTGGATTGAAAAGGAGATGAAAGCACTTAAACAAGCAGGCAACAACCCTCCCGAGTCTTTCAGTGAATTGCTATCCTATATTAAGACCCACCACGGTTGTCTCTACTGCTGTTTTTAGCAATGGATAAATGGTTTAGACTAGAAAGCCTTTTCAGTTCCACTGTGTGCTATGAAATTATTGGGACAGGATGGCATAGTGCTCATGAGTGACAAGATAGAAAAATGTAGTTATGATCTTTATGTTGGAAAGAATTCAGGTCCAATGAAACAGTTCCATGGGTCTGTAGAGAAACATTTATCCATATCTGCGCAATGGGGAGAGGGAAGAAGAAACCATTATTGTAGTTACTATGGAGAAATACCATATTTGGAGGAGAGATGTTTTGCTGCTGCACATCCACCTCTGACATTACTGTTGCCAGGCAAAGTCAAATAGCAAGGTGATCCCAATGCATTAGCCTAACTCCAGATCCTCTGCCGTGGTTTGTGCATGTGCCTGCACATATTCAAGTTATATAAGAATATGGAAGAAATAATAAAGCCATTGGTTGTTGGTATCCACTCAAGAAGCATATCACAGAAGAGAAAAGGAGGCAAAGACAAATGGCTGACATACTAGGAATTATTGGAAAACCATCAAGCGGAATTTAAGATAAAATCAAGAGAGCAACTAATAGCAGAGGGATATAGTTATATCATTTAAAATTATCAAAAAGATTCAAAATGAATAAAAAAAGCTTAAGGTATATTAGTAAAGCAGAGTTTGAAGTACAATTGTGCACTGTGATCATGAACATGTAATTGCTAAAAGGTATAAACTTTTATTGAAATTTGAAACAGGAAGAACAGATTAAAGGCTGTATGATAAAGTTGGCTAAGAATTCTGGTTATGACATACAGATGAATCAGTGGCAAAAGGGTTGAAATTTACATTATGTTATGTTCTTAAAGGGAATGTTTATAAATTAATATACTGTTGGTACATCACACCAGAGAAATTAACTAAAATGTATAAAACTATTTCATATGTATGTTGGAAATGTGAACAACATAAAGGGACATTCTATCATGCTTGGTGTATATTTTAAAAAAATATTGGATTTGTGATGCTTGGGGTCATGGAAGATTATTTCAATATATGATTATTGTAGCGAGATTGTATGAACAAAAAAAGATTTGACAATATTCACTATGGAGGAATGGTTTGTGAAACTAACAAATCTTGCTGAAATGGATAAATTAACTTCTTCAATTAGAGAAAAGACGTCTATATTTATTGGTGACTGGAAACAATTATGGTGTAAAAATGAAAAAAATAAGCATATGGTTTTGAAAATTAGATAGGACATATTACAGAAAAGAGGATCATGGTGTAACTTTAGAGATTTTAAAATATAATTATAATTGCTGTGGAGAATATCTGAAGTTTGTATCCTTTTCTTTTTATTTTTCTTTTATTTTCCTTTCTGGCATTTTTGGCTTTTCTTTGATTTCTTCTTTTTCTTCTTTTTTATATTGATTTGCATTAATGTTTATCTTTCTTTTTTAAATTTTTAATAACAGTTACAAAGATATGCAAATGATGCTATCTTTTATGCCCTTAAATTCACGGCACATTTGTTGCATCAGATCACAATCTGAATACTTGTTTATATGGGATAGGCTTTTTTTTCTTTAAAGCCATGTTAGATTACTACTTTTTCTGTTTCTTCTCCACATTTATTTCAATGCATAAGTAATATAGGCTGTCCTCATTTAAGCGACCATGATTGAGACATACAATGTGGTCATTAGGCAAAGTGATTGCTAAGTGAAACAGTGACTATGCTTATGATCTTATTCCAGCTGTTCATTGCTTTTTAGAGCTGCAAAAATTGTAGATGCAAGGATTGGACATAAAATTACTTTATTCAGTTATTGTTGTAATTGAATAGTTGCTAAATGAGGCAGTTGTTAAACAAGCACTACCTGTAATTAAAAGTTTTAATTCACCTAATTTTGTCTAAAGAGCTTTTCTCCTGCCAATTAGTGACATATGACAATACTTTCTATTAGCTGCACTCCCAATCTCTTTGTAAAATTTAGAGTATTCTGCATTTTTTCTTCAAGCTCATTATGTGGCATCCAGACAATGGTTGAATGTATACAAATATATTAAAAAACTGGATAGAGGGCATATTATCAAGAAGGTTCTTGGTAATACACCCTCTAATCCAAGAATCGTTAGATAGCTGAGTCCGAGAGTGATCAATTTAAATTTTTCACAGTATATTAGAATGATGTTACATTACAGACATCATGGAAAATTTAAATGGCAGCTTCCAGATCAGCATGGACTAGAGTACTAATCATGTATTTGTTTAAGAGAAAGCAGGCATGGTAGTTGTCAGCAGTGTATCCTATTTAGACACTAAAGGCCCAGAAACTGCCCAAGGTTATGGAGAAACTGTTACCAATGTGTCCTTTAGCTTTGGTTAAAATTGGTTTAAATAATGAAATTACCTATACAGCGAAAGTGATAAATCCACCTTAAACAATTCAACTTTGAGTAAATGAGGATGGATTATAGCATTTATTATTAAATGGTTCACATAAACTTGGAATAGTTGTATGGTACAATTTAGCTTATTATAGCAACCATTTTGTAACTAAACAATAGTCACTGTTTAGTAAATATATGTTGCCATGAGAATATTTTTTAAAAAAAATTCCCCTACCTACTTCAGGACACCTGTAGATATCACCATTCTTGATGCTCTGGATTAGATCTCTTAACAAAAGAAGAAAGAAATTATATAAACTACTTCATAGAGATATTCAAAAACATTCAAAGTGGACAGAAATCTTCTCTTAAAAATCTACTTTCTACTTGAAATGCAGAGAAAGAAGTCTGAGAATAGCAGCAATCAGAAACTATCCTACAAAGAGAGGCTAAGAAAAATTTGCTTCAGTGGCATAAACTAGATAGAAGATGGGATGTACCATTTGTAGCTGTCACTTTTGCATGGGTTTCACATTATACCTATCCTAGCTTTTCTGCTAAGCAACCAATACCCATCCCCTGTTTCCGGGGCATTTCCCTCTCCCTGCAGCTGACAAGCTATCTTACTGCCTCAAGCTCACATACTGGGCTTCAATGTTGAAGCCTCATCATTAACACCAGCACTGAAAGGAAAAGACAAAGGCTGGACAAAGATTTTGGCCCCTCCTCACTAGACAGTTGGAGACAATGGGGCTAGTTGAATGCTTGCAACGGCTACAACAGGGATAACCATGGATATCCATGCAACTTTGTCAAAAAGTGCCTAATCGCTCAACTCATTATATCACATCTGAGTGATAATTGGGAGATGTTCAAGGCATAATTTATAGCGAACAAAACCTCCTGACTCAGGAAAATCTTGTCATATACCAGACGGATCTGTGTAAAGACTCTCCTAGCCAGGGCTTTTGTCTGTTTTTAAGGATGAGCTGAGTCTAGGAGAACTCAGATATTACAAACCAGCTCTGCACGGGAAAGTATGGAATCTGAGGGTTTCCTTCTTCAAAGCTCTCAATTTTTTGTTGGGATTAAGTCTACACCTTTTTGTCCTCGCAATCTCCAGACATATTTGAAGGCTCGTTTGCACAATACGCCAACCAATGGATGGGCTGAGACAATACTGTATCATAAAATAACCCAGCATTAAAGGATAAAAGAACTGACCTCAGTCCCAAATGAAATCAAACCTTTACTATGGTCAGAGTTCAGCATAACGCTTGCAGTCTAAACAACATTGCCAAGCAACATAGGTTGTGTTGAAATTCTCTTAACCTCCCATCCTTTTCAGGGACTTATTCATCCAGTGCAAAACATGCTCTTTTCAAATGGGAAACACTAATAGAATAACAGCTGGAAGGGATCTTGGAGGCCTTCTCCTCAAGCTGGAGACCCTACCATTTCAGAGAAATGGTTGTCCAATCCCTTCTTAAAAACCTCCAGTGATGGAGCGCCCATCCATACCTTCTGAAGCCAAGCTGTTCCATTGATTAATTGTTCTAACTGTCAGGAAATCTCTCCTTATTTCTAGGTTGGGTTCTCTCGATTTATCCTTAAATCATTGTATCAGTGAAGTATTTTGTGACTTGGGGAGGGTTGTGAAAGGCTCCTTAGCTATTCTGCCCTGTCCTCTGCAGGACCTGGAGGTTCTAATAAAACTCCTTTTTTTTCATGGTCACATCCTGTACTGGTTCCCCACCCCAAAAGCAGATAGGGGGGAAACAACTTCAGCATTCGTTTAAAGTCATCTAAAAAAAAATTGAACTTGTTCCCCTATTCAGAATTCTCTCCTACAATAAAAGTTGAAAAAGCCTCCTCAGAGATAAAAAAAGGGGGGGGGGATTCAATCGGAACAATTCCACTGGCAAAAAATATTAGAATCCTCAGTAGTACAAAGGCTGGCTGAAGCTTCCATTGCAAGTAGCTCCTCAGTTATCAGCCAGGAGGAAAAAATACCTACAAGGAGCTAGCTTCACCACTTCCTGAAGAAAAAAAATGAACAATTTCACCAAAAATAGACGCAGCAAAAACAGACAATAGTGGGCAGTTTCTTTGATTTGTTTTATTCTGTTGCAAGCCAATTCAGACAAAGCTTCGAAGAAAACGAAAGATTAAAAATGTAGAGCACTAATGTATACATTTTAAAATCTGAATCAAGTCTCATTACTTGTCTAATTGATTATATTACTCACTGTGAATGCTCAAGGTGGTTAGCCAGGAGGACACAACGGTGAAGAGAGAGGGACCATGCACAGTAGGGATCTCTTGCCAAGATACAATCAAAGCATTGTTTATACCAGCTGCAAATTGCAACAGGGAGCTGTACTAGCTGGGAAGGAGAACTGGCATACAACAGGCCCTGGAAAGACAGCACTAAATGGTTATCTTTTCTCCTAAATGATATTAAAAAACCATTTGAATAGATAAATCCAAAAGTACACAATGGAATGATACAGAAGGGAAGGGTGTCATGCTGAATAGACCAGGGCAGTGTTGTACCTTTAGAGAGGCTAGTTTGAGTATCTGTACAGGCTCTGCTGATGGAAACAGCTGTATTTCTTCCAAAATAATAATTTCTCCATGACAATTGAGAGCTTTATGCAAATAGCCCTTATCTGTATAAAATAAAACACAGTTCAACCTTAGTTGCTTTATGTTTTACAGATTTTTTTTTAAAATTCCATTTATATCCCGCCCTTCTCCGAAGACTCAGGGCGGCTTACAAGCTTAGCAGTAGCCTTCATTCTATGTATATGCCTGCTTATTAGGGCTTTCACACACCCCCCAAGCGGCATTATTACAAAGTCAGCTTAATTGCCCCCAACAATCTGGGTCCTCATTTTACCTACCTCGGAAGGATGGAAGGCTGAGTCAACCTTGAGCCTGGTGGGATGCGAACCTGCACTAATTGCAGGCAGCTGGTGTTACTTAAGGAGGCATTAGCCCACTGCTCCACCAAGGCTCTTTCATGTGTTAGAAACTCATGACCCAAATTGTATTTCTTTAATATTAGAGCTTAGTTATTTTGTCTGGCTAGTCCTGCGAGTCCCTTGGACTGCAAGGCGTTCAAACCGGTCAGTTCTAGAGGAGATCAACCCTGACTGCTCTTTAGAAGGCCAGATCCTGAAGCTAAAACTCAAATCCTTTGGCCACCTAATGAGAAGGAAGGACTCACTGGAGAAGAGCCTAATGCTGGGAAAGATTGAGGGCAAGAGAAGAAGGGGACGACAGAGAATGAAGTGGCTGGATGGAGTCACTGAAGCAGGAGGCGTGAGCCTAAACGGACTCCAGAAGATGGTATAGGACAGGAAGGCCTGGAGGAACGTTGTTCGTGGGGTCGCAATGGGTCGGACACGACTTCGCAACTAACAACAAGAAGTCAATAAATTGGGGTAAAGCAAACCTGGTGACAAATTTCTAGTCAATCAAATAGCAAAATTCTAGTCATAAAGATGACCAGGGAATGTGTTTGTTCAAACATTCAAGTTTCTCAGATCCTCATGGGGGTATAAATAGATGTTAACCCTGTAAGGTAGAGTAGTCCAGACAAGAAGCACAAAGATTAGATTAATCGAATGTTGTAAGACTGAAATTTCTCCCCTCCTTCTCTTCTACCCTGTGGAACAGTAGGGAGGGATCTTCTCTGAAACATTTCTGGCACCATATCCATTTCCATGGGCTAAGATATCATTTACATGCTGGTTGTCTGTGGCTCTCCCTCCTGTCTTCTGAAGTTATTCCCACATACCATTACAACAGGATCAACTGGAAAATACATTATGGGGAGCAAAGACGTGATCTATATTTTCTATAAGATATCACTAGGAAACCAAAAATATATTATGGGTATGGTGTGCTAGTACAGAGGTGGACTACAGTTGTTATTTACTGCTCCTTGCTTTAAAACACCTAAAAATCATTGAAAGCTGACAAGATAGCATTTTTTAAAAAAAGTACTGTGGAAGCACACAGTAAGTGATTTACCTGTCCCTAGGAAAAAGATGTCATATGTGACATTATCCAAGTCAGTGGCTTGGCTTATTATGAGTTGTGTGTACTTGGTACCCCTTTTCAGGAAGACAGGCTGAAGACCAACTGAGTTCACAATACTGTCCAGTAAAGGGTGGTCTCGGGCAAACTGGAGAACTTTGTCTGGCAAGTCAATTGAAGAGGTGTACCCCAAGTGTAGAGGAGAAACATTGGCACACTGTAAAATAATGAACAAGTGGGTTGTGTATTCTGTTTATTTAGAAAATCAGCTATTACTACTTACCAAGAGGAGATATAGATAAGGAATTATGTAATGCCTGAGCAGGGGGTTGGACTAGATGACCTCCAAGGTCCCTTCCAACTTATTATTATTATTATTATTAATAATAATAATAATAATAATAATAATAATAATAGACACTTGATAGCTTAACACATGGTACAGTCTGGGACTGGGTTCAGTTGAGGAGTTAAGTTCAGTGTAATTACCACATATTATTCAATATTATTTGTAAATACTTAAATATTTAAAATGTTTTGTGCTATAATGTCATTCCTGTCAAAGAGTTTTACCCTATACATGCTTTGTGAGATCTCTGCTCGTAGTTTTGATTAAGAAACGGCAGAGCCAAATGAAAAGTACAATTAATCTCCTGGTAGCAGCATCTGTTACTTAAATATGTTAGCCTTCAGGGTGTGAAAAATATTTTGAATAAATTCAAACCTCCCTGTCTTGAGACCAAACCATATTCATGCTCATCAATGAAATGCCTATTCAAATAAGAGAAATTGAGACTTACAGCCCCAGGGCGAGGACTTGGAACATCTCCCCTGTACACCACCCATTTCATATGGGAATTTTCCAAAGCAACAGGACCTTTGTAGCTTCCTTTCAGAAACATATCTTGAATAGTCTCCATCCGGAATGCACAAACAGCTGAAATATCCAACTTTCCCCTTAAATAAAGAACAAAATAGAATTCTGCAAATTAGAATTCTGCATTCTTTCTCTTTTTGAAAGTGGGAAATTATCTATCTTAATGCAGAAATATAGCAAACATATTCTGTGCTCCAATGGCATAATGTGAACATGCTGAAGGTAAAACTGCCCTTCGTTTCACTTGTGGCATATTGGCCAAAATGAGTCAAAATTAACTGGTATTGTCCTTACTGCCAGAGGTATTACTGCATGCAGCAAAGAGTGACTAAGCCTGATAACATATTCTACATCTTCTGTATCTTTCCAAAAAGCATTAGGTAAAAGCCTCAACTTGCCACTTGAATGTAAGAGGAATAAATAGTAAAATAACATAAAGGAATTAAAGGTGCGTTATGGGTTTCTTAGCCTAAGAAAGTGGATAACAGCTTGCAAAACAGTAGCTCAAATTTCTGTACATTTCTCCATTGTAGAAAATAATAAGTCACTTACTTGTTGGTCATATTACTATGTTAATAAATCAAATGTTATGACAATATTTAATGTGATCAAAGGCCCTTCAGATCTTCTAATCTGGTTGCCCCCAACCTTTTGGGCATCAGGGACTGGTTTCTGTGGACCGGAGGGGGTGTGGTTTCGCACGCTGCCTGCATCCCACGGATGGGGCTTCACTTGCTTTCGTGGCCCAGTTGCTGGCCTGCCGTGGCCCAGTGCTGGTCCACAGACCATGGACTGGGGACCCTTGTTCTAGCCTATTGCTGTTCTAATTAAATCTATCATCTTGCAGTCTGCTTATTCTTTCCTTCCATCTTTTCCAGCATTACAAACTTCTCCAGAGCTAGATCTTCACATAATTTGTCCAAAAGGTGATAATTTGACACTTGATTATTTGTGCCACCTTCAGCAAGGACTCTGGATTGATTTCTTCTATGATCCATTTGTCTATGTATAGATGATTTATTTCATCTTTTATTGTATTGAGCTTTCATTTCATATTACTTCTGCTGGAATTTCAATTTTCTTTTCCTGTATGGCAATATCAGCAACTAGGGGTCTTGAAGGCCCTAATCCCATAGTGGCGAACCTTGGCACGTGTGCCACAGGTGGCACGCAGAGCCCTCTCTGTGCGCACGCGTGCCGTCGCCCCAGTCCTAGGCCTTCAGCTGGGCTTTATAAACCTTTTTTGCTTTAGGCCTCCACCGCCGTGTGCAAAAAAAAAAAATTCAATCAATCAACCAATTTCAACTTCTCACGGGAAAAAAAATGATCACACAAGTTGGAATTGATGGATTGAACTTTTTAGTCCCACCTAGTCTCCTATTACCACCACAGCCACGCCCACCCAATTGGCCACACCCACTCAATGGGACACGCCCACCCAGCACCTGATGATACATAAGTGGGTTTTGGGTTGCAGTTTGGACACTCGGTCTCTAAAAGGTTCGCCATCACTCCATCTGTGTCATAAACACTACTGGTACCCCAAAAGATCCTCAGGTCTTCCTCAGCAGCAAGTTGAGTGCCATCTGACCTGAGAGGTCAATCGTCCAGCACTACATCCTCAATCACTTTATATGATTTCTTCATTGTAATTTTCTTGGCATATCTTTCCAGTGCTCTTTCCTCATCTCTTCCAGGAACACAAGCACATATGCACATATACACCACAATGAGGCAGCACAGCTGGATTCGGAGTGAAACCAAGCAGCTTACTGTTTTTTTTTACTTCAAGATTTCAGTTGCTGTTTAACCTCATCATTACAATTTGGGTAAACTTGAGTTAAGGTCTAATCTAGGATTGAGCTAACATTTTTGGCTTGTATTGACCTTTTATTTCTAGAATTATTTTAGCCTTGGAAGGCCATCACCATCAGCTAGTAATAGGGGAGAGGTCTCTAAATGAATGGAGTTGAAATTTTTCTGTTCTTTTTGGGGGGTTGAAAGGGAGGAGTCAAGCAGCTTTGAAGGTCAAAGTAGAAAATTTAATATAATTAAACATTAACTGGGCAAGTGCTATGAGGTTCATATCTTAGGTGACCCTGCTGGGAGTATATACTAGGTGTACATACTGTTATATTTTGCCTATTTCTCCCAGGAACATCTTCCCCTGCCATAATAGAACAGATTAGCAGGATTTGTGGGAGAAATCATAGTATGGTATGCTTATTTCTGGCTTTTTTTGTATGAACCACCCTCATTTAGGTTTAATGTATCAATCTGGCAACGATGGCTTGTTTAATAAGCAAGAATTCAAAATATGACTTTACATATGCGTAATAATTTAATCTCGAGGTCACCAAAACATGAATTAAATCATTTGCTCTTTATTGTCCATGTCATTCTAGTGATGACTGACTGTTTGTATTCCCAAACAAAATTAGGGAATTGATGCTGCAAAAGTATCTGAGCAGAAGCAATATGGCGGCCATAAGATAATACAGCATTTTTTTTTTAAATTCAGGACCATTGGACTGGTTTAGCTGCTGCAATAAATTTCCCAGTTCAAGCCTCCTGAATGCTTTATAAGAGTTCACAAGTCCGAGTGATTTTGACCTTTTATTCTTTATGCCAGAGTACAGTGCAAAAATAAATGAATCAAATGTTGTACCTTTACCTTAACTTGCATCTGTATTTGCCAGTGATTATAGATCTTGCCTTAAACTATGTGG
This sequence comes from Vipera berus, assembly GCF_964194415.1. Classification (NCBI taxonomy): domain Eukaryota; kingdom Metazoa; phylum Chordata; class Lepidosauria; order Squamata; family Viperidae; genus Vipera; species Vipera berus. The sequence continues at coordinate 11,241,904 of NC_138202.1, forward strand.
TATACTTCCAATACACCTGTCTTTCATAGTTAATTTTAAGAGGGAGATTGAAAATGTCTTGGGATATTATGGAGAAGAACTCTTACCATTGCTGGGTAAAAATCCCATAAATTATGGTTTCCTGCCAGTTTGAATTCTTGACTACAAAGACATCATGAAGGATATTAAATTGGAATTGCAGTTCAGGAACAGAGCAGAGAAGGGTAGATTTTAAAAATGAAGTCCATCTTTTTTTTAATGTTCGTTTTCCACCAAGATCACCCTGGGGGGGGGGGGAATAAATCCTGTTACAAAGCTACTTAGCAAAATGTTCCAAAATGCTACACTTGTTTTTTTTATGAATTAATACATTATTTCATTGCTTTATGAAAACAAATCATGTAGCTGGATAAACACCACTGAAAAATGAATCTGTAATAGATCCAGAAGATTCACCAAGAGAACCATGAGCAGGGAAAATAATAAACACAACAGAAAATATTCATAATTGATTTGGAACTGAAATGTATGGATGTTTGATTCCTTAAATAATAAACCTGTGCAAAGCTTCAAAGGCTCACTCCTCTTTAACAAATGACCAAGTAACTGTTCCTTTGATACAGGATTAGAAGTGAAACTTCCCTTTCTTTAAAACCCACTTCTAGGAGCTGGTATGCCATGTCAAAGCAGTGGCCTTCAGCAATCTGTTATTCCTATCTGCATTTGCAGAGACAAGTTGTTGAGCAAAGCAAAGAGGCTTGCCCTGGCACTTTAGTTGGTACAGGTTTTAGGCGTAGTGTCTCAGTTCTGTATTGTGGCATTACTCCACTGTTTTGTATTAAGGTTGGTGAAAAAAAGGATCACCACTTCACACTGCCACACTAAGACATTTTCAAGACTGGGACATCTTGAGTAGGGAAACATTATATATACATATGTAAGATCTATAGAATTTTAAAACTTCTCTTGATGGTTAACCAATTGAGAGCTAGCTGCCTGTCTTCTTTCCTCTTAATACAGAAGCAAAAAGGAAAAATTGTGTTCTCAAGACAGGATCAATAAACATTTTCTTCCTTAAAGAGATGGAGTACAATTTATTTCTCCTAATTGTTTTCTCAATGAATATATGAACCATTTCCTATCAGCCCAATATCTCCACTGACTCAATTTTTCACAGTCTAATAGAGAAGCAAATGAAGAATTCAAGCACGCACTTTGCAGAGTTGAGCTACTCGTGACACCCGAAGCTTATCATAGAACTCAAATTCAATAGCAGTTTCCGTGAAGAACACATAAATTCTGTCAGAGTCGGAGACTGCTTCATTCTCCTGTATAAGTTCCATATCAATAAAAGTGGGTTCTGTAACAGACAAAAATAAGCATGACTGCAAAGAAAATCCAGCAGATTTTAGGATTTTTGTTGTTGTAATCTATAGTTTTAGCTAAAGGAAACATACTGAGAAGTCATCGCTATTCCATTTTTCTCTTTAAAATAATCAACATGTCCAGTAAAGTGTGGGCATTTATGGTTTTATGAATTCAAATGTTGTAGTTTAAAACTTTAAAAACATAATAGTCAGATATACAGCCTAGCACTTAGTTCCTGCACTGGCCAAATATGGCTTTGATTTCCACTTTCCTAGAAATATTCTTTACATTTTTCCTCCCCAATGTATCAAATAGCAACCCATCTGGCCTGACTGCTTTTCCCTTCCCATCACTCACCTCTTTATGTACCGTTGGGTGTCTTTATTTGAACCAATACACAATCTATTAGTAAGGTATAATTTTTCCTGCATGAGTTAAAATGAGGACATGAATTACCTCATGGTGATATTTTAAATCCTTTCCTTTGTGCATATTTACTTGAGTACCTCCCCTTTTCCAATTTTACTTCTTAAAAATTAGGACACAGCAAAAATTAACGCAGATTAACATAAGGCACATGAAAGATTAATCTTTTATAAGAAGAATAATGGGTTATTACCCTTATTAAATGAGAGCAATTTCGCCCTTTTTAAAATAAAAGCACTGTTTATAGAAACTAATTAAATCTCCTTGCATCTTGTTTCTGCTATTATGTCACAAAAAGAATAAGGAGTCCTGCTGGAAGTAAAACTGATGACAAATGACCCTGTCAGTGGATTAAAGAACTTTATTTATGGATTCATTATCTGATTTTGAAGCAATTAATTAAATGAAATAAGTTTACAAATGATAAAGCATCAGGGAAGGAATCCTTGATGTTGTGCTAGAAGGTTATAATTAAATTTAATAAAAAAGTATGCCATTTTTCCTAAGAGTAAAGGACACACACTTTGTGCTACTCTTCTGACAGTTTAGTTTAGGACAGTCAACAAAACAATTTGTAGTTACTATACTATGAAAGAAAATCAAATAGCTTTGATAGGATTTAAAATGCAGTAGGGATAATTGAGGACTTAGAGGAGGTCTGAGGAAGGAATCCAAGGCAAGGCACAGAAGAAATAGTGTAGAGTCAATCCTGGGCTAGGAAGAACTTGAAGGAAAGTCAGGTAGGAATTGAGAATTTAAGTAATATGGAACTGAGTTCAAAACGGGCTAATCCAAAATGTCCCTGAAGAAATATTATTGTGCTAAAGAACTGGAGAATTCTATGTTAGGGGAAGATAATAAATATCAAAGATGTATATAAAAGGTATATCTAAAGGAAACAGGCCAAACCAGGTAGTTTTCCAAAAAGCAAGAATCTAGCAAAGCAAAAAGTGATGGAGACATAAGCCATATTCACCTGTAATATTATCCCAGCATTTTGTAAACCACTGTTTGTTAAGTCCAGGTGGGGACCTTGCCCAAACTTTATTGGATTTGGTATTGTAAAGAAGAATGCAGGAAGCAATGACAAGCTGTTTCATTAAACACAACAGGAATATTTACAGAAAGAGGTTCAACCAAAAGGAACAAAGTCACCTTTTAGGGGAGATAGGCAGCATAGAAATAAAATAAAAAATAATAAAAACTTGATAAGATCCCAATGTCTGTAAGAAACACTTTGACTACTGGAGATGAACAATAAACTTCATCAAGTAGGTGTAAGCAGTATGACATGATTGTATTGAAGTCTTCCAGAGGGTTGGCAGTTGACATAGCCAGGACTGAAAGCAAAATGCAGAGCATGCTGGACAGGAGACATTTCCAATTATACAAATTCAAAATAATTTATGCTGGAATTGAAACTTACAGAACAAAAATGGAATGGCAATTAATGTTTGTAAGTCTATTACTGCATGTGTAATAAGATTCAACCCAGTCAGTGACATAATAATTCCCATGAAGATTCAAAAGTGACAAATTAGTTTCATAATTACACTGGTATATGCTCCAGCAATAGATGCTGAAGAAGTTGATGAATGAAACAAGATGTAATGGATCAAACCCCAAAGAATGATGTTCTATTCATTATTGGTAATTTTGATGCAAAAATTGAAGATGGTTTCTACTGAAAAGTGTTGGAAAATATGGACTAGGAAGCTAATGAGGCAGGATAATGACTGATTGATGTCTGCACAGAAAAGGACTGTTGACTGCTAGCATTCTGCCAGCAATTCAAATTACAGTTTTGTATCTGGATGTCTCCAAATGGATAACATCATATTCGAACTGATTATGGGCCATCGAGTTGTTATCAGCTCTTAGTGAACATACAGAAAGATCTTCCCCAAGATGATTTGCCTCCAACCTCATTCTTTAGGGCTTCACACCTATATAATTGACCCTATAATTGATTCCTTCCATCTTGCTGCTGCTCGTTCTTTTCACTTTCATCTTTCCCTGGATTATACATTTCTCAAGAGAGCTATATTTTTGCATAATATGTCTGCAAAATATTGAGTATAGTCATTTGTATCTTAAGAACTCTGCATTCATTTGTTCTATGATTCAGTTATTTGTTTTCTTAGCTAATCATGGTATTCTCAGAAATCTCCAGCACCAAAATTCAAAAGTATCAATACTTTATTGAGTTCCCGAAACTTATAGTTTTGGGGGACTTCAACCTACCATCGCTGGGAGGATCATCTGAGTTGGCTCGGGAGTTCATGGCTTCCATGACGGCCATGGACCTGACGCAAGTAATTACGGGACCGACTCATGAAGGAGGCCACACCCTTGACCTTGTTTTCTTGTCTGGACGGTGGTTAGATGATCTTGGTGGGGGCTCTCCAATTATTATGCCCCTGTCATGGACCGATCATCATCTCCTGCGGCTGGTCTTCCGTTTTGCCACCCCCCGCCGTGGGTGCTTGGAACCACTTAAATGGTACCGCCCCAGACGCTTAATGGATCCCCAGAGGTTCCAGGCGGCGCTGGGGTCCCCACCTGCCTCCCTCGCTCACAGCTCGGCCGAGGCCTTAGTGGAAGCCTGGGAAAGGACGGCCACTGAGGCCCTTGACCGAGTTGTACCCTTGCGGCCCCTGACCCGGTGCAGATCCCGCCGGGCTCCATGGTTTTCTGCGGAGCTCCGGGAGATGAAGCGTCGGAGACGGGGCCTAGAGAGCGGTTGGAGGTCCAGCCGATCCGAACCCGACCGATTGCGACTAAGAGCCTTTATTAAATCTTATCTCGCTGCAATTAGGGAGGCGAGGTCCAACCACTTCGCCACCCTTATTGCGTCCGCAGATAATCGCCCGGCTGCCCTGTTTAGGGTGACTCGCTCCCTCCTAAATCAGGAGGTGAGGGAGGATCCCTTGCAGGGACGTGCCGAGGAGTTTAACCAACATCTGTCGGACAAAATCGCTCGGATTCGGACCGGTTTGGACTCTGACTGGGCAGAGTCTGACGATCAGGACACGGGTGGTCTTGTCGATATCATCTGGGAGGAGTTTGATTCTGTGACTCCAGAGGAAGTGGACAGGATCATGGGGAGGCTGAGCACCACCACATGTTTACTGGACCCGTGCCCTTCCTGGCTGGTTTATGCAGCCCGGGAGAGGACACGCAGCTGGTTCCAGGCAGTTATATCGGCTTCTTTGAGTGAGGGTATCTTCCCCACCGTCTTGAAGGAGGCGGTGGTGAGGCCTCTCCTCAAGAAGCCTGCTCTGGACCCGGCTGTATTGAACAACTTTCGTCCTGTCTCCAACCTTCGCTTTCTTGCGAAGGTTGTTGAGAGTGTGGTGGCGCATCAGCTCCCTCTGGTCCTGGATGAAGCGGATTATCTAGACCCGTACCAATCGGGTTTCAGGCTCGGGCACAGCACGGAGACGGCATTGGTCGCGCTGGTGAATGATCTCTGGAGGGCTCGGGACAGGGGGCATTCCTCTGTCCTAGTCCTATTAGACCTCTCGGCGGCTTTCGATACCATCGACCATGGTATCTTGCTGCGGCGTCTCAGGGGATTGGGAGTGGGAGGCACAGTTTTACAGTGGTTCTCCTCCTATCTCTTGGGACGTTCGCAGTCGGTGTTGGCAGGGGGGCAGAGGTCGACCGCGAGGTCTCTCATTTGTGGAGTTCCTCAGGGGTCGGTCCTCTCGCCTCTCCTGTTCAACATCTACATGAAGCCGCTGGGTGAGATCATTCGTGGCTTTGGAGTTGGGTATCATCAGTACGCTGATGATACCCAACTTTTCTTTTCGACCCCAAACCACCCCAGTGATGCCCTCAACGTGATGTCCCGTTGCCTGGAGGCGGTTCGGGTCTGGATGGGGAGGAACAGACTCCAGCTCAACCCCGACAAGACTGAGTGGCTTTGCATATCTTCATCCCGGGTTTACTCGGACATTCCACCTCTAGCTATGGGGGGTGAATTATTACCCCCCGTAGATAGGGCTCGCAACTTGGGGGTCCTCCTAGATTCACGGCTCGCCTTGGAAGATCATATAGGAGCCGTGACTAGGGGGGCCTTCGCACAGGTTCGCCTGGTGCATCAGTTGCGGCCCTATCTTAGCCGGGATGATCTATGCACGGTCACTCATGCGCTCGTGTCCTCTCGTCTGGACTACTGCAACGCTCTCTACATGGGGCTGCCCTTGAGGACCACTCGGAAGCTCCAACTGGTACAGAATGCAGCCGCGAGAGTGGTGTTGGGAGTCTCCCGATACTCCCACGTTACACCTCTGCTCCGTGAGCTGCATTGGTTGCCAGTTGTCTTCCGGGTGAGATTCAAGGTACTGGTAACGGTATTTAAAGCACTCCATGGCATGGGGCCGGAGTACCTCAGGGAACATCTGCTGCCGGCATCAAGCTCCCTGCGCCCTGTGCGTTCCCACAGAGAGGGCCTCCTCAGGGTGCCACCGATCAGAGAATGTCGATTGGTGGCCCCCAGGGGGAGATCCTTCTCTGTGGGCGCTCCGGAGCTGTGGAATCAGCTACCGGTAGAGCTCCGGACGGCGCCCGATCTTCGCTCCTTTCGTCGCGATCTCAAGACATTTTTGTTTGTACAAGCCGGCCTAGCCTGAGGGGGGTGTGTTGGGGTTGTTTTATCTTTCGCTTTTTAATTTTTCTGGGGGTTTTTAGCGTTGTATCTATATTGTTTTTAACTAGGGCAATTGTTTAATCTTTTTTAATGTTTGTATTTGCTATTTTATTCTGCCCTGTGAACCGCCCTGAGTCCTCAGGGAGAAGGGCGGTATATAAATGTTATTAAATTAAATTAAATTAAATTATCAATACTCTATTCTATTTTTCAAAGTCCAACTTTTTCTTCCAACAAAATATCACAGGGAGAACTGTTGCGTGCATAACTCTTGATATCTGTAGATGTAGGTAGATTATACATATTTTTTCTAAGACCTGCATTGCTACACTACTAAATGTTTATGGCATGTTTCATGATTATTGTTTATTGTTGAAATTTATTCTAAGGCTGATTGTTGTACCTGTTATTACATAATCTAATTCTAATTGATATTATTCAGTCACTGTGCTATGTCTACATATGGTCTTTTCTATATCCTTTCTGATTAAGAAAGCAACACCATTCATTCTTTGATTTTTGTGTCCCGAGTAGTAAACTGCATAGTCTGAAAGTGTCCAATTTGACTCAGTTTCACTGATGCCTATTATTGATTCATTTTATTTCAGTGTGTTGAGCCTTCCCACATCACACTCCAAATTCCCACAATAAATTTATTTTTGCAGCTTCAGATTTTATTTTCCCACATGGCAACATCAACAACCAGATGTCCAGAAGGCTTTGGACTGACTGTGTCATTGATACTACAAAGCTCTTTCTCAGTAGCATGTTGAGTATAATCTTAAAAGATTCAGGTTCATCATCCAGCACTATTTCATTAATCACTTTACATTGCTTATCCAAATGGTTTTCTTAGTAAAACACATTTACTCTTGTCTTCTCCTGCACAATATGAAATGATCCCTTTGCCATTGTTATTAAAGTGATCATTTGCCTCCGGCATCTTCCTATATCACTTCATGCGTTATGTGACCTACTAGGAGTATGCATTCTTTGTATATACACTCCTGAAATTCTTCACTCATCCCTCCCAGGAACTTCTCTTTCTGCCACAATGAGGTATCACAGTAGTACTTGGGGGAGGGGGGAAATGTTCAGAGTAGATTACTGAATTAAAGCAGGAGTACACAGAATATAGGTCTGAAACAGAATTTTTGTTTTCTATAACACCCCAACTCTGAAAAAATGAATGTTTATTAATTGCTTTCCTGATAGGGTGGGAGAAGACAGAACTAGCTTACCCTATTCCTAACATTAATCGACTGATTTAATAGTGTTTTTGGAAAAGAAGCAAAAGGATCCTGTGAGAGAATCCAGTGAATCTCTTTCCTTTTCCTTCTAGAGGCTTCAGAGACATTTCAGGTCTATTTGCACAATATTTCTCCCATACTACGTATCTATAGTTTAAACTCATGAAGAAATACAAATGCAAAATAGATTTTGTAATCTTCCAACCATCACTTAATCTTAGTTTCACTTTTAAGAATTACAATTTTCCTACAAGCCAAAAAATGAAGAACAGTTCAGTGCTAGACTACATATTCTGCATATAGGTTCAATCCCTGTAGATCTCAGGCCTTGGAATAGAGTAGTTGTGGACCTCCCTTTCATTATGTTTGCCTATGGCTGAATGTATTGTTCTTCCAGTCAGCCAGGATTTTTCTTACTTGTGTTGTTAAATGAATCTGACTTCCACATTGACGTTGCTTGTCAGAAGATTGCAAAAGCAGATCACATGATCCATGACACTGAAATGTCATAAACATGAACCAAGCATCTGAATTTTGATCATGTGACCATAGGGATGCTGCAATGCTCATAAGTGGGAAATATGGTCATAAATCACTTTTTTTAGTGCCATTGTAATTTTAAACAGTCACTAAATGAAAGGTTGTAATTGGAGGATTACCTGTATATTTATGTGTATCTCTATCTCTATACAGTAGATATTTCTCAAAATAGGTACTCCAACAGAGAAGCTGCACTGCTTAGCTCTGGCTAGATGACCTTGCTTGACTAAAAGAATCTCAAGTGTACCCACTGTCTTCAATCTCACTAAGCAGACAGAAATTATTAAACAGTTCCTCAGATAACCAGGCTCTAAGCCATATAAAGGTAAAGGTAAAGGTTCCCCCACACATGCATGCTAGTCGTTTCCGACTCTATGGGCCGGTTGCTCATCTCCGTTTCAAAGCCGAAGAGCCAGCGCTTGTCCAAGGACGTCTCCGTGGTCATGTGGCCGGCATGACTAGACGCCAAAGGCAAACGGAATGCTGTTACCTTCCCACCGTAGTGGTCCCTATTTTTCTACTTGCATTTTTACATGCTTTCGAACTGCTAGGTTGGCAGAAGCTGGGACGAGTAACAGGTGCTCACTCTGCTACGCGGCACTCGGGATTCGACCCGCCAAACTGCCAACCTTCTGATCAACAAGCTCAGCGTCCTAACCCACTGAGCCACTGCATCCCTTTCTAAGCCATATAGGACTTCATAAATGATAACCACCAATTTGAATTTAACCTGGAAGTCAACTGGTAACCAGTGAAGCTCACAAAGCAGGAACAACACATGGATGTAACAAGACAGGACAAGAAGCAACGGATGGAAACTAATCAAGGAGAGAAGCAACCTAGAACTAAGGAGAAACTTCCTGACAGAACAATTAACCAGTGGAACAACCTGCCTCCAGAAGTGGTGAATGCTCCAACACTGGAAGTTTTTAAGAAGAGACTGGACAGCCATTTGTCTGAAATGGTATAGGGTTTCCTGCCTGAGCAGGGAGTTGGACTAGATGATCTCCAAAGTCCCTTCCAACTTTACTATTATGATTATGATCCACCCCCATTGCTCACATTGCTGCATTCTGAACCAGCTGTGAAAGTGGTCTTCTAGGTTAGTCCTATGTAGAGCGCATTAACTAGGGTATCGATGTCTGATAGACCTCTCACTCTAGGAAAGGGTACAGCTGAAGCAGTTGATCGAGCTGTATAAAGGCTCTCCTGGACACAGCTACCACAGCTATTCAGATTTCCGCCATATCTACTTCTGACCATTAGTCTTCATATTTCTACTTGCCCTGTCTCCACCTCCATGTTTCTTCTCACCCCAGCCCCCACCTTCCAGGCTGAGTCACTCACACTTACACCCACATTCATTCACTTGTTCATCTATGGCACTCTCCAGGGTCCCAAAGTCACCCTAGTCCGCCATGGGCCCTGATCACCCTGTCAGTTGCTTTTGCCTTAGAACCCAGCAGCAACAGGTCTCAAGCTGAGGAAACCTTACAGTGCTCCTCAACCTTCCACAGGTGTGCAGAAGATTTAAAGTCCCAGAGCAGTATATCAATAGAAAGAGACCAGGTCTTAGTATAGATCAGGGACCTGTGAACTTGAAGCTTGAACAAGACTCAACAACATGGGCCACTCTCCCAGGCCCAAAACACCGAGACTATCAATACCGCTGCCCAAAGCAAATGTTCAAGGAAGTGGCAAAAAGTATACACTGCAGAATGGTCTGAGACAGTATCGGGCCTTGCCATATTACACTGTTACCTTGTCATCCCAGCCTCTTACTTTGCCAGCCTTGCTCACCTTGCCATACTGAACATTACCCTTGGTATTTTCCCTATGACAGCCTCAAACTTCTTTGCAGCCTTTCTGATCCTCAGCAGGCCTTTGCAGTAGCTTCATAACTTATGTCAAGACTCAGTTGGTTCTGTCTTACTCTAGGCAGCTGCATCTATACCATGTAGCAATGGTACTGCTGGCTCCATTGACTTTATTGGTTCTGCCAATGTCGTGAATTCCACTGCACAAAGTCCAGAGATCCCAAATGCTCTTATATCTCCTAAATGGAGTCTCAGATGCCTCCATTGCCAGTCTAGAGTTATATCTATACTGGTTTCTGGTCAAGTGTTTTTGACTTTAAAAACCTCATAAGGTACCTGTAGCACTGCCTTCTCCAAGTAGAACTGATTTATCCAATACACTCATTGCAGAGGGAAACACTATAGATTCCCACTCCACAAGTGACATCAATGCAGACTAGAAGAAGGTGAATGGGTGAAGGTGAATGAATGGGGATGGTAGCATGTCCATTATTTTAATATCTTCTAAAACAGCCCTTATTCCAAAGCTCTCCAACTAAAATCTGCAACAATTCTATTATAAAGCTGTTTTTGTCTAAAGACTAGGTTATAATTTCAAGATATTGTCTTGGGCTACATTTATCCCTGATAAAATTGTAAAAGAAGACTTCTCTTTTCAATAAAAATTTACTTACTTATTAAGCTACTACTATAGCTCCAATATGCTCCTTATAGTGTTATTTTCTCATCAAGCAAATTTGTCTAATGCTGACAACTTTAATTGTATGTTAAAAATTTGGTTTGTGATTATGTGTGACACAGGCAGTTGAGATCACAGTAAAGACTAACTTCCAAAAGAAGCCCAACTTGCTCCATTAATTTTGTACAAAATGTCTTACCGTTAAGCCAAGATGCTTTATATTCTGTCCTTAAAGGATTCCTGAAACTCCGCAATATAATTGGCTCTGTACCCAAGAAGTTATTTGAAGTAGCTGTATAAAGTGCACCATCTGAGATGAAGCAAATAAAAAGATGTATCTTTTTAGCCCTGCCATAATTTGCAAAAGGAGATGGGTATATTGTGTGAGCTATAGCTCAAGGCTAGCTCACAGATAAATATAGAAGCAAAAGCATAGAAGACATGTGAGCCATGTCAAATCCTGGCCACTGCTACAAATGGCACCTTTGGAATTTAGTAACATGCATGTGGGTTATGGAAAGGTCCATGATCAGCATCAACAATATGATGCTGGACTAGGCTCTCATAGATCCTTTTCCTTTAAAATAAAAATAGAAATAGATTAAATATGGTTGTTTAACATATGGGTAGCCTAACATTAGTTTGAGCCACACAATTCTCCACAGAATGAAGAAGCATTCACAACAATTAAACCTGCTTAATCTAGTGGGTTAGGACGCTGAGCTTGTCGATCAGAAGGTCGGCAGTTTGGCGAATTTTAATTTAGCAAGTTAAATAAATGTTGCTATAATTCATGGCAAGACATAAAGTAAGTGGAAGAGGAAAACGTAGATAAAGGTTGATATGTGGTATTAAAACAGAAAAGGAGCATCATTAGAAAAATTAGACTTTTGTAAGGCAAGTCAGGATTATGAGTATTCAATTGCTAGGAACTGAATCTGACTCAATGGCACATAACCAACCAATTTATAATAAACAGTATGAACACAAAAAGCCATCCTTGCATTATTGCAAGTCCAATAGCATAGCTTTCTTCATCTTAATATGAAAATACCAGTGCCAACATTAAGGACTGGCAAAGTCAGTCCTTCCTACTCCATACCAACATCTGTTCCTCCTCACTCTTGAGCTTACTATTTCTCCTTGCTACTGTTATCTGTTCAGCTGTGCTTGAAGGTGACTTAGCACTGACAGGAGCAAGAAAAATGGACTGAAGTCAGAGAAAAGAGACAGCTACAATAATGACGACTATGTGGAATTACAATGGAGGTGGGAGGAGAGAGTTGAGGGCATTTTGCTTAAGAGCTATGTACAGCCTTTAGCCAAGACTGACACTTTGACTGCTGTCAGCAATTTAGCTTCCATTGCAAACATATGACTGACAGAATGAAGCCGTGGTCAAACATATCAGCAAGTTCCAAAAATAGAGGAAAACAAGCAGCTAAGTTTAAAAGGCTACATTGATTGCCCAGTGACAATAGAAAATGGTTTGAAAAGAGTCTTTGTGTAAATATATCAGCTTCTTCCTTTAAATTTTTATATATCAGCTTCTTCCTTTAAATTTTTTTAACCAAAAAGCTGCTGCTTGCAGAATAGGGTAACATTCCCACTCCCCCACTATGATCTATAGTCTACAGGAAAGAACAAAGGCAAAATGAGACCAAGTTGAAAAAGAATAAATGTGTCATTAGCATCTTTTTTTTAAAAAAAATCCTACATCAGCCAGCTATTGAGGAAGAGCTGATATACAGGCGATTGCATATCCCATTAGTTTCCTGATAGCTTTTTCAAACCAAGCTTTTTCAAACCAGTCTTTTATTCAAAGGCTGATAAGCAACATCACATCTGAAATATATTCACTCTAATTTGAGTAATCAGTGCTTGACAACCATGACTAAATAAAAAAGATATCAAGACATTTTGCAGGGCTGGGAGAAAACTTACCGACCATTAAAGAGGCATAGCTCACAGTTGGTTCATATGGACATCTTCCTCTGCTTTCTGTAGCTCTTGTATACAACTTTAATTTCATATTGTCAATTACCTATTTTAAGTAATTCCCGGAGAGATGTATTAGTGACAATGTTCACACTTCTTGCTCACTCATGGTTTACTTATCCATTAAAAGGTAAAAAGCCCCTTGACTCCATTCAACTTCCAAGCTGAGCATGAATCTGGGTGACTGAAACAGTGCTTTATATGAAAGCAAAGACTAAGGAGGTTCTATGGAGAAAAATCTCAAGACTGGAAACCAAAGTCTAGGGTGCTCTCCGTATTCTGATGCTGTAAATAATTTATTTATTTTTTATTTATTTAATTTAATTTGTATACCGCCCTTCTCCCAAAGGACTCAGGGCAGTGAACAGGGCAATAAATACCAAAAATACAAAATACAAAAATTAAAAACAGATTAAACCATAGTGCCCAAATACAATAAATAAATTACTTAAAAACAATAATTAAAACCCCAAACCCATCAGACCAGGATATACATGTAAATAATCCTGGTTATCAAAAGGTGGAGTGGAAAAATGTGAGTCCTAAAGATCAACTGACAGTAGTCCATCTGCCATCTCCACTAGCTGTCAAAAATCTATCCTAATTTTGCCGTTGATTGAGTTGTAAAAAAAATCCATTCCTTTGAATGTTCGTCCACCCACTTGAGCCAGATTTCCGTTAAATGTTGAGACCTAATGTGCTCTAAGCTAAGAGAGAAAGTGAGAATCTGATCATAAAAAAGAATGGAAGCCTTACTCATCAGACGGAACTTAGTCTCCTTGGTAAGACTCAGTAACTAGCTTTGATTATCCTAACATATAATGGATTGAACAGAGACTGAAAACTAGACAATGCTATGATGACTGTATGGAGTTCCTCCCCCCCCCCAAATTATGTTACTATAGGATTCCAAAGCATTCCCAAGAATATGTCACCTTTCATGAGCAATGTACTTCTCATCTCCATGTACTAACATCAGAGGTTACAATAATGCATTGGAGAATCCATAAAGGTGTTCTATTGCTAAGCACATTTGATTTGTGCTTAGATTGTAAGCCGCCCTGAGTCTTCGGAGAAGGGTGAGATATAAATGGGATTAAAATAAATAAAAAATACCGTAAATATGAAAAGCAAAGGTCAGCCACCTCTGAAGGGAAATGTTTATCAGTATGGAACCAGAATAAAATTATGAGAGTATTTTCACTTCTCAAAATTATGTCACTATATACCATCATGAGCCTCTGTAGGGTGGCCGGGCCTATAAGGTCATGCCTCTTGGCATGCAGAACCTAATACTGTAATCCTTTCCAATATTGGTTTTCTGTTCATCTGAAGAAAAAATATAGCCACATATATACAAGTATTTCAAATGCATGATGAAAACATAACTGTAAAGAAGGAATGTCTTATCATCTTCGGTGGACTTGTAATAAAGCAAAGTAATATTTGAACCAGATTTATATTTTAATGCAGAAGTTTCTTAAAATGAATATAAAATTGAAACTGGATATTTTCCTTTTAGGACTATTGGACAAAGAACTTGAAAAAAACTCTTGGAAGTTTTTTCTGCATATGCTGACTACAACAGGAATTGTTTATGTGCAAAACTGGAAACATGTGTTAATCCCCACAATGGAAGAATGGATGGAAAAATTGATGGAGCTAGCAGAGATGGATAAATTAACTGTTTTAGTCAAAGAAAAAATATACCTAACTTTCTTTCTACTTTGAAAGGCTTCTAGATTTTGTGCTTGAGACAGAAAAAAATGAAATTCTGACTGGGATTATCTGATTAGATAAGTTTGTTATAGAAATGACTAGTTTATAGTAAATATGTAAAAGTAAAAAATTAAGGCTTGCCTTACTATTTTTATTTTATTATGCTGAAAAGGGTTGGAAGTTAACATTTTTCTTTCCTTTTTTCCTATCTCACACTTTTCCCCTCTCTTCCCTTCCACATTTCCCTAATATCTTTATTTTCATTTGTATTTTATATTATGATAATTTTAATAAAACTGTATTTTTTTAAAAAAAGATGGAAAAAATATACACTTGAATACTTACAACACCTCACAAGTGATGAAATCTATGTGAGGAAGCTGTACGGCTCTTCTGTAAATTTTCTTATGGCCCCTGTGTCTATTTTGCCTTGTTGTAGAGAGAAGGACAGCAGACAATGGAAATTGTCCAGAAATGAACAGTTTCCTGCAATGAACATAGTTTCCTGCAACTGTAATATTAATAAGTTTGTTCCAGAGAATATTGATTATTAGAAGTGAAAACTCATACTCAAAGATGGTTTTAGTAAGCTGAATGAATTGGTATGTGAAAATAAGCCTCCTAGAAATCCAAAGAGGCTAGTATATCTTCTTTCCATACCATTCCAGAATTTATCTCATTCCACAGAGAATCTGTAATCTCACAGATCAATATAAGATGGCTCTCCAACCCCATTAATTTTTCTTGAATGGAGTTTTAAAAATTGCAGAACTTTTGTGAAGATGCTATTTTATCACCTACATTAGGAGATGTCATTCATCACTATGTGGCATTTCTCTGGAACAGGAGACTTGGGAGAATAGAGAAAACAGTTGGAAAGATGAGATATAACACCTATTGTACATGCTTTCCAGAGGATATTAAGATTCTTTGATCTGATGTTATTTTGGCTCTCTGATGCACAAAGATTGTAATTGCCTTGTTTGATCACTTCTGTTCCTAATTAAAATGGTGAGGCTGTTGCTGTTTTGTGAGGGACCTGGTCCCAGCCCATGAGAGGTATCGCCTTTGACATAGGCAAAGGAGTGTGATCAAAAAAAGCAAGAGGATTGGGAACTTATTCCTAAATTGCAAGCCTTTTTCATAATATTTGCAAAACCTCTTTCTTAATAGTTATTAATATCATCCATACTTCCACTGTGGGGATTAGTGATATTCCCAATTTCTCAAGCATGATAACTAAGGGTTGCTTAGTTGGTTTAAATACTATGATAAATTAGAATTCTTATAAAGAATTCTAACTTATCAGGAGAAAGCTAGTGTGCTGGTATGTTCTGTTGAACTCTTCCTGCATTCTGGAAAACCTAATGAACAGATTCTATTCAAGGGTTGTTCATAATTTATGACCATTGTTGAGGGCAACGTAACAATTTTAAAAGCCAAGAAATAGGATGAATATGTTTGGATCCTGTACTATCTTTTGTAAATAGTACCATTTCCTCCATTTTAACAGGGCGAAGAAAAAACTTGCAATGGATAGTCCTAATGGTAGTCCTCAACTTACAACAGTTCATTTAGTGACCATTCAAAGTTATAATGGCTGAAAAAAGTTACTTATGATCATTTTTCACATTCATGATCATTGCAGCATCTCCATGTCACATGATCAAAATTTAGATACTTGGCAACTGATTCATATTTATGATGGTTGAAGTGTCTCAGGATCATGTGATCACCTTTTGTGATTTCTGACAAGCAAAATCAATGGAGAAGATTCACTTAACAACCATGTTACTAACTTAACAACCATGTTACTAACTTAACAACTACCTGTCCTTGCTTGTACAAACAATTGAGATGAGTATTCTACATTACTTATTTCTAGCATTCTTATACTATTTTGTAGCCTCCTGTGACTCAGAAAGTGGCTTAGGATAAATACTATGACTAAATGACAATTCCTTGTTCCCATAAATAAAAGACATATTGCAATAGCCCCACAAAATATGCTATGAACTTACCACGTAACGACAAGCTGGATGAAATGCATTTGTGCCACACACATATAAATTTGTTGCATTTATCTTATGCATAATAAGTATATAATTGTTGCATTCTGCCTGAAAAATGCACACAAATGATTAACTTCAAAAACTGCAATTACATTCTCAATCTTATAAAACAATTCTGCTGTTGAAGGTAAGCAAAGACTGGCATTGTAAGATCCCTGGGCAGGAGAACAATGCTTGTCTTCTCGAGAGAACACAGGATACACTTTTCCAATAAATGCACTGATAAATGGTGCAGTTAAGTAATTTTAGGACACTGGATGAACAGGAAAATTATTTATATGATAATGTGTTTTAATTTCTCTTTTCCAAATATATTAAATTACTTCTAATGTATTTGAGACCCTTTTACTGATTCTAGGGAGAAAAAAATGCATTTTATCCTTCAAACCATATATTAAGCCCTTGCTATTTTACTATTTATAGATTGATTTGGCTTGATCCCACTGCGTAACATGATTCTGGACAAGCTGGCCTTCCCCTGAAAAAGCAGGTCCACGGCTTGACAGTTCTGCTAGAATTGCAGCTACTGATGAAGCAGCAGAAGGAGATAATAGCCATAACTACCTTATTCTGACACTCCCTTCAGGTGAAAGAGGGTCTAAGTTTCTATCAAGTAGCAAGAAGTTAGAGTGATATAGAAATGTTGTAATAAATAAATAAATAACACATAACCATCCTTCCTCCTATACAAGATAATTCACAGTTTTTCCAATGTTTCCTATATTTCTATTCAAAACTGTGTTTTTGGAAGTTCACAAAGCAGTTTGCAGTGAAGCACAAATATATGTGTACAGGGAGTCCTCGACTTACAACCACAATTAAGCCCAGAATTTATGTTACTGAGAAATTTGTTAAGTGAGGTTTGTCCCATTTTATGACTTTCCTTGTCACATTTGTTAAGTGAATCACTGCAGTTGTTAAATTAGTAACCTGGTTGTTAAGTGAATCTGATTTCTCCATTGCTTGTGAGAAGGTCGCAAGAGATGGTCACATGACCCAGGGACACTGCAACCGTCATAAATATGAACCAGTTGTCAAGCATCCGAACGTAAATCATGTGACCATGGGGTTGCTGCAATGGTCGTAAGTGTGAAAAATGGTTGTAAGTCACTTTTTTAGTGCTGTTGTAACTTCGAATAGTCACTAAATGAATTGTTGTAAGTCGAGGACTACCTGTACTTAAGAGGATCTAAAAATGTAATGTAACCATGCATGTTACTACTTGGATTTGGAGATGGATGGAAAGAAAAGGTTCATAATTTAGTGGTATTAACATCCTCACCTGTTAAAAGACAGCAGCTGAGGGAAACAAAATCCTAACTCCTTTCTCCTAAGTGAAACAAGGGGATGGGTTTGGAAAGGGTACTTTGAAGAACAGAGCCCCACTCAGTAGCAGAGCAGAGAGTATACATGAGTCAAGTTCTCAGTTTCTAGCTATAGTATTCCCATTCAAAAGACTTTATGAAAGAAAGCTAAAGAAGAGAAAATTTAGAGAGTTTCTTGCTAGAACAGAGTTCAAAAATACCATTTAGGCTGTCAAGTCCAAAATATGGCTTTGTGAAAACTAAATGCAAATTAAAACATCTTAGAACAATGACAGTTTAATTTCTGCTAGAACATTTCCAGTGAGAGAGACCCACTGCTTCTGTAGGTAATTGGCCTTACTGCTGAAAGCTTTTGCTCTTAGGAAGTATTTAATTAACTTAAAGAAGTTATATAGCGTCCTATCTGTTTATCATAAATCTTGGCAGTTCACAAAATAAAAAAAAATACAACATCTATGAAACCACAACAAAAGCTTCCCTGCACCCAAAAGGCAACCCTTTTCCCCATCACACAAATATTTGCATTCAGCTGCAGCTTCACACTACCCCAGTGCTTGTGGAAAGTACCAGCTCTTCAAGGCCTTATGCCAGGCTAGAAGACTTCCATTTTCTAAATTTTCTAACATTTAATCATGTCTCCCCTCAGCCTGATTTTCTTAAGACTAGACATTCCTAATTCCTTTGGTTTTCCCCCACAAAACAGCTTGTAGTGCTATGATAGATAATCCTTGTTAGAATCCTAGAGCTTGAAGTTACATTTAAGTTAATGCCATTCTCAATGCAGGAATCCAAATTTCAAACACTATTTAGTATTGTAGGAAACTGATGAATATATTACCATCCTTCTTGTCATTTTTAGCAAATCTTGGCAGGGTCATTTGATACATTTAAAACCAGTAACTGATTAAGAAAGGAAGTTTGATGGTCAAGCTTCCAATGTTTGTATGGGTCTAGTCAGAAGTGAGAAACATTTTGGTGATGTGGTGAGTTAGAAAGTCATTTATCCCTAAATTAACAATGTTGAAGCTGTTCTTCAGCTGACTCCAAAAAGGAGACCTAGAAATGCCTGGGAACAGTTGACTGAGACCAGTTTCTTGATCTCAACGATTTGTGTGAACTTCAACTGACAAATTTTTTTCAGCCATTTTAAAGTTGCAGAAGTGGAAAAACTCTGGTTTAGACTGTCCGTTCCCATCTTCTCAAATGAACACATTCATAAATAGCAGTAGTAATAGACAAACACTACTTCAGTAACTGAAGTGCACTTTTTTTATCAAGCTCCAGTGTTAAAAATCTCGCTTTTATGGTGCTTTGTAGTAAAATGCTTTATGAAATGACAACTGGTGACAGTACTTGAACAATAATAAAGAAGGGCGGATGCTACCACAAGAAACCAACCTCAACCATGGAGCATAAAGGTTTAGTTACCAATAAAGGAAAAATAAACAATACCCCAATCAAGAAACTGCCAAAGAGCCAATAGTAGACAGCCCAAGCAAAAAAACCTCTAAGACCACCCCCACCCACACAGACAGGGCAAGCCACCAAAATACAAACTGACAACAAACAGCACTCCTTACTAGCATTGATGAGGTTTCCTAGTTTGGGTAATGCAATGTTTTCAAGAAAACAAGCAAGCTCAGAAGCACCAAGGACCCCTCATGTTTAGTTTAGTTTCAAGTTTCAAGTTTTATTTAATTTATATACCGCCCTTCTCCTTGGTAGGGACTCAGGGCGGTTCACAGGGCATATATAAAAAAGACAATACAAAAATTAAAAAAGATTAAACCCATGCCCAGTTAAAAACAGTAATACAAATCTAAAACGACAAATTAAAACCCATAATCCCCCGTCAGGCCAGACCAGCCATTTCAAATAGGTGGGTCTTCAGGCCACGACGGAAAGTTCGGAGGTCTGATGCCGTCCGGAGCTCCACCGGCAGTTGGTTCCATAATGCCGGAGTGCCCACAGAGAAGGCCCTCCCCCTGGGGGCCACCAGTCGGCATTCCTTGACTGGCGGCACCCTGAGGAGGCCCTCTCTGTGGGAACGCACAGGGCGGAGGGGAGTTGATGCCGGCAGCAGGTGGTCCCTGAGGTATCCCGGACCCATGCCATGTAGGGACTTAAAGATCGTAACCAAAACCTTGAACCTCACCCGAAAGACAACTGGTAACCAATGCAGCTCGCGGAGCAAAGGTGTAACATGGGAGTACCGGGAAACTCCCAAGACAACTCTCGCGGCCGCATTCTGTACCAGTTGGAGCCTCCGAGTGGTCTTCAAGGGAAGCCCCATGTAGAGAGCATTACAGTAGTCAAGGCGAGAGGTCACGAGCGCATGAGTGACCGTACACAGGGCATCCCGGTTCAGATAGGGCCGCAACTGGCGCACCAGGCGAACCTGGGCGAAAGCCCCCCTAGTCACGGCCACTATATGATCTTCCAGGGTAAGCCGTGAATCTAGGAGGACTCCCAAGTTGCGAGCCCTATCCACGGGGGGTAAGAGCTCACCCCCCATAGAAAGAGATGGAACATTTTGAATGTCCCGGGATGCCGGAATGTACAGCCACTCAGTCTTGTCAGGGTTGAGTTGAAGTCTGTTCCTCCCCATCCAGACCCGAACCGCCTCCAGGCAACGGGACATCACAGCGAGGGCATCACTGGGGTGGTTTGGGGTCGAAAAGAAAAGTTGGGTATCATCAGCATATTGATGATACCCAACTCCAAAACCACGAATGATCTCACCCAGCGGTTTCATGTAGATGTTGAACAGGAGAGGCGAGAGAACCGACCCCTGAGGAACTCCACAAACGAGAGACCTAGGGGCCGATCTCTGCCCCCCTGCCAACACCGACTGCGAGCGTCCCAGGAGATAGGAGGAGAACCACTGAAGAACTGTGCCTCCCACTCCCAATCCCCTGAGACGCCGCAGCAGGATACCATGGTCGATGGTATCGAAAGCCGCCGAGAGGTCTAATAGGACTAGGACAGAGGAATATCCCCTATCCCGAGCCCTCCAGAGATCATTCACCAGAGCGACCAATGCCGTCTCCGTGCTGTACCCGGGCCTGAAACCCGATTGGTAGGGGTCCAGATAATCCGCTTCATCCAGGACCAGAGGGAGCTGATGCGCCACCACACTCTCGACAACCTTCGCAAGAAAGCGAAGGTTGGAGACTGGACGAAAGTTGTTCAAAACAGCTGGGTCCAAGGCAGGCTTCTTGAGGAGAGGTCTCACCACCGCCTCCTTCAAGACGGTGGGGAAATAACCCTCACTCAAAGAAGCAGATATAACCGCCTGGAGCCAGCCTCGTGTCCTCTCCCTAGCTGCATAAACCAGCCAGGAAGGGCACGGGTCCAACAAACATGTGGAGGAGCTCAGCCTCCCCATAATCCTGTCCACTTCATCAGGGGTCACAGAATCAAACTCTTCCCAGGTAACATTGACAAGACCGCCCGTGTCCTGATCGCCTGACTCTGCCCAGCTGGAGTCCAAACCGGTCCGAATCCGAGCGATTTTAT
Organism: Vipera berus; assembly: GCF_964194415.1. Lineage (NCBI taxonomy): Eukaryota > Metazoa > Chordata > Lepidosauria > Squamata > Viperidae > Vipera > Vipera berus. The sequence continues at coordinate 11,263,250 of NC_138202.1, forward strand.
CCGACAGATGTTGACTAAATTCCTCGGCACGACCCTGCAAGGGATCCTCCCTCACCTCCTGATTAAGAAGTGAGCGAGTCACCCTAATCAAGGCGGCCGGGCGATTATCTGTGGACGCGATGAGGGTGGAGAAGTAATTGCACCTCGCCACCCTCATCGCTGCGAGATAAGACCTAATATAGGTTCTTAACCGCAACCGGTCGGGTTCGGATCGGCTAGACCTCCAGCAGCTCTCTAGGCCCCGTTTCCGACGCTTCATCTCCCGGAGCTCCGCGGAAAACCATGGAGCTCGCTGGGATCTGCGCCGGGTCAGGGGCCGCAAGGGTACAACTCGGTCAAGGGCCTCAGTGGCTGCCCTTTCCCAGGCTTCCACTAAGGCATCCGCCGAGCTGTGAGCAGTGGAGGCAGGTGGGGACCCCAGCGCCGCTTGGAATCTATCAGGATCCATTAAGCGTCTGGGGCGGTACCATCTAATTGGCTCCGTGCCCCCACGGCGGGGGGTGGCAAAACGGAAGACCAGCCGCAGGAGATGATGATCGGTCCATGACAGGGGCATAATAAATGGAGAGCCCCCACCTAGATCATCCAACCACCGTCTAGATAAAAAGATCAGGTCAAGGGTGTGGCCTCCCTCATGAGTTGGCTCTGAAATTACTTGCGTCAGGTCCATGGCCGCCATGGAAGCCATGAACTCCCGAGCTAGCTCAGATGAACCTCCCAGGGATGGTAGATTGAAGTCTCCCAAAACTATAAGTTTGGGAAACTCAACCACCAAGCCCGAGAGGACAATACAATCGCTTCATTATTAGCTGTTTGGGAAGCCATAGAATTATGTATTAACCACTACTGAAATGACACACTAACCAACACACAACCAAACACTGCAATCCAATCCATCCAAGTATTGTTGATGGCAGATTATTTGCCCTGAACGCAAAGACAATTTATAGCAGGCAAAACCAATAGAATATACAAGACTACCAAATAATCCACTTTCAAATAAAAGGAGGGACTCCAAACTTCCTGTAACCTGGTCCAATCTAATGAAAAAATTGCTCCAAGACTTCAGTCACCAAATTCAGCTCATATTTCTTTCTCCTGAGATAACCAGTGTCCAGCAATCCATAATACAAGACTATCTGAGAACTAAGAGGAGGGTAATGATGTACAGAGGGAGCCCTTGTTTTCTTTTCAGGACTGTAGAATAAGTTTTGAAAGAAACATTCAGCCTTTCTGCCAATAAAGACTACTCGGGGGAAGAGAACTACTGGCCTAAAGAAATTAGCTTTTATTTTAAGGCTCAACTTCTCACTCAAGTATCCAAGGCTGGGGAGCTAAAAGATTCCAGGAAGCCTTGTGTTTTGAGAGAACAACTGTCAAATTTCAAGATTAACAGCTGACTGCAGGAGATTGTGCTGCTCAAATAAGAGCCAGAGTTTCCAAAAATTATAGACAACTTATAGTTAGATGGGCTCACTGGAAATTCCAGAAATTGGAGATTAGAAATTTTCCTGTAATGATAGCCTCCTGGACCACCAGGGATGAGGAATCTGAGTTCAATAGGGACATTTTCTTTAGTTTAAAGGTAGGACTGAAGATTCAAACAGCCAGTTGCACCTCCTAAGGAGATGGAAGTCAAAAATGATTTATGTTTTCCCAGTTTATAACTTGTACCATGTATGACTGAAGTTCTCATTCTACCTAATATTTGCCCCCAGATCATTCTTTCCGATAGTCGAAGGATGCTATCATATTAGGGGGCTGGAGGCTAAAACATACAGGGAACAGTTGCTGGAATTGGGTATGTGTAGTTTAATGAAGAGAAGGGTGAGGGGGGACATGATAGCAGTGTTCCAATATCTCAGGGCCTGCCCCAAAGAAGAGGGAGTCAAGCTATTCTCCAAAGCACCTGAAAGCAGGACGAGAAGTAACGGATGGAAACTAGTCAAGGAGAGAAGCAACCTAGAACTAAGGAGAAACTTCCTGACAGTTAGAACAATTAACCAGTGGAACAACCTGCCTCCAGAGGTGGTGAATGCTCCAACACTGGAGGTTTTTAAGAAGAGACTGGACAGCCATTTGCCTGAAATGGTATAGGGTTTCCTGCCTGAGCAGGGGGTTGGACTAGATGACCTCCAAGGTCCCTTCCAACTTTATTATTATTTTTTATTATTATTATTATTATTATTATTATTATTATTATTATTATTATTATTATTATTATTATTATTATTATTATTATTATTATTATTTTTATTATTATTATTATTATTATTATATTATTTATTATTATTATTATTATTATTATTATTATTATTATTATTATTATTATTATTATATTCCCTCTCATATATTTTCTTTTCTTATTCTCTGACCATTTTATTGCCTTTCTCTGAAGCTATTCCAGTTTCTCAAAATCTTCTTTAAACCTTGGTACCTAAAATGGATATAGTACTCAAGGTGCAATATGATTAAAGCAGAATGCAGTGGCATGATTATATCCTGTAATTTAGAAATTAATTGTCGGTGCAATGTATTATTAGTCTTTTCTGAATCTGTTCTAATATATCTGAATCTTTCTTAAAATGTAATATCCCAAACTGGACATACTCTTTGATCCATGGTCTGACCAAGAAAGAATAAAGTAGAATGATTAATTTTCATGATTTGGAAGTTACATTTATATTGATGCAACCCAAAGATTTGTCTGCCTTCTTTGCATCTCTGATTTATTATGTTCTACAGTTCTGTTGGGGGAAAAACACATTCCTTTTGAATTTTTTGAATGTTTCATCTTTGTTATTAAACATTATCAGATCTTCATGGAGTCCTACTGACTTATACAAGGAATCTGAGTGAACTAATGACACCAACATTTGGTGTTTGTTTCACTGACCTTTCTTAATTGATTGAATTTAAGTAATTATTTTATAGTAATTCTATTCCCACTCTGCTGTCTATTTCCAGTAGATGTTTTGGGATACTTAATTACTCTGGTTCCTTGTCTTTGTGTTACAGAGTTAGAATCATAGGGCTGAAAAGGACCTTGGAGGTCTTCTAGTCTAACCCCCTGCCCAAGGCAGAAATCCTTGTACCATACTGTACAAATGGTTGTCCAATCTTTTCTTGGAAACCTCCAGTAATGGAGCACCACAACTCCAGGAGGCAAGCTGTTCCACCGACTCCCTAAATTCAGTTTTTATTCCCTGGGTTATACAATATCTACATGAAATATCTACTCCGCGAGCTGCATTGGCTTCCGGTTGCCCTCCGGGTGAAATTCAAGGTGCTGGTTATCACCTATAAAGCCCTACATGGCCTGGGTCCGGGGTATTTGAGGGAACACCTGCTGCCGGCATCAAACGCCCTTCGCCCAGTGCGCTCCCACAGGGAGGGTCTGCTCAGGGTCCCGCCGGTAAGAGATTGCCGGCGGGTGACACCCAGGGATAGGGCCTTCTCAGTGGGGGCACCTGCCCTCTGGAACCAGCTGCCGGTGGAGCTGAGGACTGCTCCCGACCTCCGATCATTCCGCCGGGGCCTGAAGACCTGGCTCTTTGAGCTCTCGGGCCCAGGCTGAGGAGACATTCATTTTAATTGGGGTTTTTAATAGTACAGGGTTGATTTAATATTTTTTTAAATTGGGTTTTAACTTTTGTATGGTTGATTTTTAACTCCCTGTAAACCGCCCTGAGTCCTCAGGGAAAGGGCGGTATATAAATGCAATAAAATAAATAAATAAATAAATAAACACTGGGGAAGATTATCTGGGAAATAGCCTAACTTCTTATCAATATAGATGAGATCCCTCTTTTTATTAATGAAGATGACACAGTAGATCATTTAATGAACTGACACCTGAATAAGGATGAGGATGGGAAAATTGGTTGATTAAGGACCATCGAGCCACTGTCAACTCTTAGTGATCACACAGATGGATTTTTCACAAGATGATGTCTTTCATGTCTCCCATCAGTGTATCCATTGCCATTATAACTGCGTCTATCCACCTTGCTGCTCTCCATCTACCTTTCCCAATGTTAAAGCTTTTTTCAGATAGCCAGATCTTTGCATAATGTGTTTGAAGTAGGATAATCTGAGCCGCTCATTTATGTCTCAAGTGACAATTCTAGATTGATTTGTTCAATTAACCATTTGTGTTTTCTTGAAGATTCTCAGGAATTTTCTTCAACACCAAATTTCAAAAGAATCAATACTTTTTTATTGTACTCCTTTAAAATATAACTTGTGTCTTTTCACTTCCACAATATGATATATTTGGTAATGAATTTTCTTCAGACATGCTCCATTTCAAGATACAGCTTAAAATAAGATTTAAAATAAATAAAATAGGATTTAAAATCATAGATTCTTGTTATGACTTCATTATAAAGAGGTGATACTTTTATTTTTATTTATATGACATTTATATGTAGCAATACAATTAGAGAAATACACCAGAGGTTAGCCAATGATGCTTTTCATTTGCTGCATCAAGTTGGGTTCAAATGTAAAAGTCATACAATTTATGGTTCTCATCCTGTCCCCACATAAAGTTTCTAAATAAACAATTTTTCTAAAATTATTACAGGACTGCTGAAGGTAGGTTCCTTTATATATTGGCCAACCACAGATTCTAGCTGGACAGGTAGGACTGTCAAGCACAGGAAATCAGGAGTACAGGCAGTTCAAAGGAATACAAAGGTTTGTTACAAGCTTAAACTCTCTACAAGAATTTGAATTATTAACGATCAAAGCAAGTTGGCAGGACAGAAGAGTCAATGGAATTCAAGGTGGGCTGGACTTGCATCTCTTGTGGGTGCGAAGGGACTTGAGACTGATGACACATTTGACCCCTCCCTCCAGCTCAGCCTGGTCTCTTATAAGGACTTTTCCCATCAAATCCCCCACTACTTTATTAGTGTTCCCAAGTAATTTCTGCTTGAGATTTCAATTCATGTTTCACATTTCTCTCAGAAAATGAAATTGTTAAAATCAATTTAAGCCTAGAGCATTGTATTAGTTTACCAAAATATAAAATATAGCGGTACAAAGGAAAATCTAAATAATGGACAAATAAAGGAGGAAAAGTGTAGGGGAAAGGGGAAAAGGCTCTTTTTGGTGCAGTTGAATAAGGTAGTAACACAAAACCTCAACTGTTTACTTTTATATGATAATATATACTAGCCATTTCTATAACAAATCTAGTTATTTAAACCTGAAGTGCAACAATACTCTATCTCAGAAATCAATTTAATATTTTCACCAAGGCATACCTTGCTTTTTCCTTTGCGAAGACATTGAAGCTTACTATCCTCTGAAGCAAACCAGGATACCTAGGAATCAAAACAGGCAAATGAACATATTAAAATCTTCCATAAAGTAAACATGCTGAGCCAATGCTATTGATTCTAGCCAGTTTCTTCAGTTAGGCATACCCTCTTTCCTATAGGACAATTGACACATAAAATCCAAGTATTAAGATTTTATGGCCGGGATGATATCAGACCTAATAATTTTAAACTAGAAATGGCTTCTTGTTCAGGCTGAGTATTTTTCTGAAACATTTTTTTTTATCTAGTTGTATCTCTCAGCTGTGACTCTCTACTCCAATTTCTGTATCAGTCTCTAGTTCTCTTTCTGACAATTGCCAAGGGATTAGATGGAAAGGGGGAGAAAAATATCTTATAAACCCAACATGGTGTGGGAGAGGGTGGAGTCTCTCTCTCTCTTTTTTAGTAGTAGTAGTAGGAATTTCCAGGAGCTCTGGAGCTGCATATTGGCAATCGGCAAGAGCAAATAGGTAAGATTAACCTTGTTATTCTGTTTATAAACAGAACATTGAGACTGATATCCCCTACACTCCACTGAAGGTGTTACCTAGCCTGGTAATGAAATGTTCGAAAAGAAACCCACCCTCATTCTATACCTGAGCTACAGATATTTACAGCTATTGCAAAGATTATCCTTCTCTGCCTGTTCCTTCATTCCCCTTTAATGAGAGGGGGTAACAGATTTTTGCCAATAATGGTAATTTGCAAATAATGAAGGGCCTTAGATCCATTCTATAAAATCAAAACTAGAGTCAAGCCAAAATCAGTGGAAATATAATGCCCACAGGACCTGCTTAGCCTCTTAGGTCTTACATAGTTCAGCTCTATAATTTCCTGTTTGGACACAGACAGCTTCATTTTCTGGTATTCTTAGCAAAAATGACCAAATAGCAGATGAAATCCTGACAGTTGCTTCCAGTGAGAGCAGTCATTAGGCTAGATAAACTGATTAAAAAATAGTTTCTCTGTCAGCTGCTGAGATGAACTATATGGTACTAATTGTTTTAGATCAGAAATTCTGAAAGCAGGGATCAGCCAGTGGGAAGCAAAAACAAATGCAAAAAATAGTTTTGATTTTTTGGTGCTTCATCAACATTGAATCAGGCTGTGATTATGAATATAGTCTGTTTGCCAGTCTCTACACTTTCCATGAGTGAGAGGCATGTCTCATTATCTCTTTGCATCTTGAAGTGGTATTATAATTACTTCCAAATTCTTTTAATTACCAAAAGATCAGCATAGAATGCGACAGCTCTTTTGTCTCTCACAAACAGCAGCTTTAGTGGGAAGATGCCAGGAAAGTGCTCACTAGAACATAGGGGGCAATAGGAACTATTAAAGCTGGACCAGGGTATGAATGTACAGGTTCAACTTGGTGCACTGTATCACTTGTGCTGCATCAAGCACTATGAAATACTGAGTTTTCAATGTGACAAAATCAGACTAAATGTTCCATTTCATCTTAAATATTTTGTGGGCAGGATGGTGTGGAGTGACAGGTGCCAGTCAAGCCCCCTTATCCCTACCTTCCCCCTGCCCTCCAGGGGTAGCCTGGACCCCTTCCAGTCAGTAATCCTTTTCTGGATAAAAAAGCATGGGAGGCACATTCCTTGTTGCCCGATGATATACTGTTTCACTCGGACAAGAGTTTTAGTAGCATACTAGATTCATACTTTCAAGAGATTCTACTTCTTGGTGACTGAGGATATGCTTTGCACTTTTTTAAAAATTACATCCTGCTAAAGTTTTCCTACCAATGGGATTAGAAAGGCCTCTGACATTACAGGGAATTTCTGTTGGTTTGAGTAGACACTATAGAATTACAGGGATGAATGTCAGGTAAAATAAAAAACTTTATTGAAAGTAAGCAAATGTCTTCAGTAGAAAGATACATGAAAATTGTAAAATACTTACTGTGGATATTTCTTTAGAAATGTCATTTAAGTTAAAAACAAGGATATAATCTTTGACTCCAGCATATAAAGTATTTGTTTCTTCACTCAACAAGAGAGTAGAAAAATTGGACACTCCTTGCTTTTCAAATATCTTTAGATTTTCAGCTTTAAAAAAAGGAATGTTTTAATATGTTTAAATCTTTATTAAATATGATCTTGGATAAAATCAAATCTTTATACAGATAAAAACTGGTTTCTAGTTTCAGTTTTCACATATGGAGTTTTCTTGCATTACTTCCTTTTTGCTTTGAAATATTGTCCATTGCCACAGGCATTTTTAAATGGAAAACTGGCTTATAAATGTGCAAAAAGAGAGTCTATAACACAAGCATATTATATACTGTAAGTACTGGTATTTTACCAGTAATGTAAGTACTAGTATTTTATGCCAAACTTTAGTTTGGCATAAAAAATAATATTGAAGGAAGTTCAGCCTTCCTAGTGAAGAAAGTTGGGTAAGTCCATCTAATAAAGTTTCAGGAGCTCTCAACATAAGTTTTATATTATAGTTGGCTCAAAAATCAGTCTAGTCCTGCTTTCGACAGGGAGACAGGGACAAGCCAGATATTTTTAAAAGTTCACAGACTATACATTAATGCAAGATAACCATTCAATTTTTACTCATTGTAAAGATCCTATATGGTTGTATTTACACAAAGCAATTCCATTTAATTTCTATAACTAATAAACAAGTGATGGGAGCCATATTTAATAAGAAACTGTCCAGTTGGATACATATTTCTGTAGTTTTTAATAGATTCAACGATGCTTACACTGGTATTTCACTGTTTTTCTTGGTATGATGTTCAGAAGATTACTTGCACCCTGCTGAATTATTCCACAAAGCATTAGAAGACAAAAAGCAACTGTAGCGCCCATGGTTTTCAACTAGATTGTTGCATATTCTATGCATTGATTTCATGGAATTTCAGTCAAAAACACAAAAACAAACACAGGAATAATTAGTTTGTACTACAATATTAATTTAAATGTTAAAGTTTAATTGTTGATCAACTCCTTTATTGGGAGGGAGGGAAGGCAGGCAGGCAGGCAGGCAGGCTCTACTATTTCTAAATTCTAATTCCCAATTCTAACCCATTATCTTTCAGGATTTTACTTTCTCCACCTGAAAATGAACAAATACCCATTTTCTACCAAAAACCACTCCAAATTCTCCCCAATATATCTGCCAGTTAGCTCTTCCTCCTTCTACTGGTATCTCCAGGCAATTCTACTCTCCTCTCAATTTTTCATATCAGAAGAGATACCCCAAATTGGAGGTACTCTGTTGTTCTTCTCAGGATACTATCAACAGAATACCTTCCTCCACTCTGGACACTTTGCAGATATATGGTATAGGAGAGAGAGAGAGTGTGTGTGTAGATACATAGATCTCCACCCTCCTCCATCACCTTATGTGAGAGGAGCTGCATATAAATTTAAGAAAATTCCTGCAATATCACGTTCTCAGAGCATATTAATACTCAGTGAACTGGCACTTGTATTATTTTCACCCTTCTCCACCCTTCCTCTCACTGTTTCCTCTATACTGACCTTAATTCCTCTCAGACTGTACCCTCCACCTAACTCTCCCCCTTTTCCCAGGTTAGGTTCCCCTCCCTCCCTCCCCAATTCCATTCCCCCCATTTTCTCCTCTCAGCCTCTTTCTCAATTAGCCTCTTTTCTGACAGGCTTCTCAGGTGAGCGCTCCCTCAGACCTTCGAAAACGCCTAACTCAGTGGGTGACCTTTATTTTTTTTTTATCCCGCCTTTATTACTTTGTAAGTAACCCAAGGCGGCGAACATTCCTCACACGCCTTCCCCCTTCTATTTCCCTCCCCCTCCCCCCCAACCACCCCGTGAGGCGAGTTGGACTGACAAGAGGGTGACTGGGCGAAAACCACCCACCACATTTGCATGCTTTTAAGACATCCCCTCTTCACATCCGTATTTGTAAACAACCCCCCCCACCCGCACTTATTTCGCCCCTCCGTCAGAAGCCGGCCTCTCAGCCTTCCTCTCCCCGGTTATAGTCGACGAAGGACACCCGCGTCCCTCTCCCTAACTGTGCTAACAGAGACCGTTGAGGCGAGCATTTAAATACCTGCTCATGCCCCTCCCCTTTATCCTAGCCACGCCCACCCAGCGTCCTGTTCGTCGCACAGGTTCTCCCGAAGAACACGTGACCTTCGGCCGCTGGACGCTCAAGTGTCTTCGTGAAGGGCGAACTCCGGGACGTCGAGCGAGCTTCTTCCTCTCTCTCTCTCTCTTGCTGTTTAACGACCGTCAGGATTTTTGCAACCCGGATCAGGTGGCCCTAATCCGTAAAAATAACCCAGTTGACGATTACGAGGAAGTATTTTTATTTATTTATTTTATTTTAATTCCATTTATATCCCGCCCTTCTCCGAAGACTCAGGGCGGCTTATAAGCTTAGCAGTAGCCTTCATTCTATGTATATGCCTGCTTATTAGGGCTTTCACACACACACACACCCCAAGCGGCATTATTACAAAGTCAGCTTAATTGCCCCCAACAATCTGGGTCCTCATTTTACCTACCTGGGAAGGATGGAAGGCTGAGTCAACCTTGAGCCTGGTGGGATGCGAACCTGCACTAATTGCGGGCAGCTGGTGTTACTTAAGGAGGCATTAGCCCACTGCTCCACCAAGGCTCTTAATTTGTTGTTTTTTTAAAAAAATAATAATAACTGGGTTATTTTATTTGGGTGCCCCATCACTGGAAGTTTTTAAAAAGACTGGGCAGCCATTTGTCTGAAACGGTACAAGGTCTCCTGCTTGAGCAGAGGGTTGGACTAGAAGACCTCCAAGGTCCCTTCCAGCTCGCTTATTTTGCTAACATTCGACGATTGTTGTCAACGATTCAAGGCACCCTACAAGAGGGGCTGCAACCAAATGGAAGTAAACCCCTGCTGTCCTTTTGGGTTCGGTTGTTTTGAAATATAAAATGGAGTGGCTAGTGAAGCATGTGAAGGTAGCAACTTAATTTTTCCATAGTGTCTTACCAATTTCTCCACCCCCTTTTTTCTTTTTGAGTAGACCCTATATGGCTCTTAGGGACGCGGTGGCTCAGTGGGTTAGGACGCTGAGCCTGTCGATCAGAAGGTCGGCAGTTTGGCGGGTCGAATCCCGAGTGCCGCGTAACAGAGTGAGCGCCTGTTACTCGTCCCAGCTTCTGCCAACCTAGCAGTTCGAAAGCACGTAAAAATGCAAGTACGGTGGGAAGGTAACAGCGTTCCGTGTGCCTTTGGCGTCTAGTCATGCTGGCCACATGACCACGGAGACGTCCTCGGACAAATGCTGGCTCTTCGGCTTTGAAACAGAGATAAGCACCGGCCCCTAGAGTCGGAAACGACTAGCACGCATGTGCAGGGTAACCTTTACCTTATATGGCTCTACATTCTCATAAGCCACAGTATGACCAAGAGATGATGGGAACTGGAGTCCATCTGAAGGGATCTCATCATCCCCGTTTTGAAACTTTCCCTGCACTAGGAGATATTTTCTACGAGGAAAAATTACGTATATTTGGTACAGTATTTTTCTCAATGAGGAAGGTAAATGGGGGCGGGGACTATGACCTTGTACAGGATTACTTCAAGTTATCTTCTGCCTGAATCAGAGCAGGATGTGGTCATCCCCCATCTCCCCTGCCATCTCTCAAGGAGTATGACAGGGGTCTTCAAACGTGGCCCTTTTATGGCTTGTGGACTTCAACTGCCAGAATTCCTCAGCCGGGCATGCTGGCTGAGGAATTCTGGGAGTTGAAGTCCACAAATCATAAAAGGGCCATGTTTGAAGACCCCTGGAGTATGGTGTGCAAAGCCAGATCTGGTTAAGCATCCAAGGCAGAGGGCCTTCTCTTCAATGTCTCTTCAATGTCTTCTCAGCAATTCATAGAATTCTGCAGGTTATCAACAGTCAACTGACCCAACAGGAACCCCATGGGGCCACCTAAAAGAATCAACTCAAGGGTAAACATCCTTCACATAGTATGAAATTGCTACGGAACCCACTTTGGCAACATGGTTGTAGCAATGTAGACGGTTTCAAAATAGAATCAGTGTGAAATCATAGCAAGGATGGATCTCCGAACTTCATGTGTTGGGGAACATGAATGGGAGACTGTGCTTATTTATTTGACCTACCTCTTAGCTTTATTTTGATTAACACAAAACCGGGTACATACAGTAGTGCTCCCTCATCTTTTCCCTACAACCACTGCCCTGTGAGATGGGTTGGGACTTCAACTCCCAGAATTCCTGAGTCAGCTGACTCAGGAATTCTGGGAGTTGAAGTCCATGAGTCATAAAAGAGCCGACGTTGCCTACCCCTGGGCTAGGAGAATGATGGTTCTCAAGCATCTCGATGTGATGTCCCGTTGCCTGGAAGCGGTACAGATTTGGATGGGAAAGAACAGGCTCCGGCTCAACCCGGCCAAGACTGAGTGGCTTTACGTACCGACATCTTGTTTAGTCCAAGAGGTTCCATCTTTGATTATAGGAGGAGAGATGTTACCTCCCGTTGATAGAGCACGCAACCTGGGCGTCCTCCTGGATTCACGACTCAGTTTTGAAGATCATATTGGAGCCGTGGCTAGGGGGGCATTTGCCCAGATTCGCCTGGTACACCAGTTGCGCCCCTTTCTGGACCGAGATGCCCTACGTACAGTCACCCACACACTCGTTACCTCCCGTATAGACTACTGCAATGCTCTCTACATGGGGCTGCCCTTGAAGACCACCCGGAAGCTTCAACTGGTGCAGAGTGCAGCTGCACGGGTAGTGATGGGAGCACCCCGATACTCCCATATTACACCCCTCCTGCGTGAGCTGCATTGGCTATCGGTTGCCCTCCGGGTGAGATTTAAGGTACTGGTACTTACCTTTAAAGCCCTACATGACTTAGGCCCGGGACACTTGCAGGACCATCTGCTGCCGGGAACGAATTCCCATCGCCCAGTACGCTGACACAGAGAAGGCCTCCTCAGGGTACCGTCGGCTAGACAATGTCGGCTTGCGACCCCCAGGGGAAGAGCCTTCTCTGTGGGAGCGCCAGCCCTGTGGAACCAGCTCCCCCCTGAGCTTCAGATGGCCCAAGATCTCCAGTCCTTTCGCCGCGGCCTCAAAACACTCCTTTTCCACCTGGCTGACCTGGACTGACAGGGATTTTAATTATGTTTACAATTTTAACTCTAATCTTTAATTTATTTCAATTTTTAATTTTAATTTACTGTACAGAGACCTTTAATCTTTGTTGTTGTTAGCCGTCCTGAGTCCCTCGGGAGATAGGGCAGGATATAAGTCCCATTAATAAATTAATAAATAAATAAATCTCATGGAAAGTATAGCACTAAATGGACCTTCATTACATAGCAATAGCATGTAGACTTATATAGCACTCCATAGTGCTTTACAGCACTCTCTGGGCTGTAAATACAATGTCAGCATATTGCCCCCAGCATCCAAAATCAAAAGGATGGAAGGCTGAGTCAGCCTCAAGCCCATCGGGATCGAACTTCAGGCTGTGGGCAGAGTTAATCTGCAATACTGCATTCTAACCACTGTACTACCAGGACTCATTACATTCTGCCTGCATTTTGCAGTCTCATTGGACTGCATAGATTGGGCTTTTTGAGGTGAACCAAGGTCAGTGTCATGGTTCATCCAACAACACATATAATAGCTTCTGAGAGTATATAACAAGTCAAGCAATTATTGATTTGCAAATGAGGACCCAGATTGTTGGGGGCAATTAAGCTGACTTTGTAATAATGCCGCTTGGGGGGGGGCGAAAGCCCTAATAAGCAGGCATATACATAGAATGAAGGCTACTGCTAAGCTTGTAAGCCGCCCTGAGTCTTCGGAGAAGGGCGGGATATAAATGGAATTAAAATAAATAAATAAATAAATAAACTGTCTGGATATTTGGGAATGAAGTGGCTCTTTGGATTTGAAATGTTTTATTTGTCTTTGGTCAAAATATGATAAATCTAACTAACTGTTTTTAGGGCCCATCTTGCTCCAGTGAGAGACTAGACTCTCAAAAGTCTTGCGCAGAAGAACCCACTGACAGGAAACTATGTATGTATTTCCCGTCTTTTGTTATTTTTTTACAAATAACTCCAGGCTCTGAACATATTCAACATTTATTTCAATGAAGGAGAATATTTGTAGCTCAGGGTTGAAATATCAACACTTCTTCCTCCTCTTTCCCCCCCCCTCCCCACACGTTCTGATTTTCCATAATTAGAACTGACTGAAAGATGTAGAAGCTGAAATCAGTTTTCAAAATTGTCCACTCACCTGGAAGAGGTTCCGAGGCAGACGATGAAGATGTGCAGTGTGGTCCCTTGATGGCTACCTTCCGGGAGCTTAGATTAGGTCACTTCATCCTTTTCTTACCCGCAGTTCTAAGGCTACTGTGGTTTGTGATGAGCAAGTGCCAGTAATAAGACATTTTCAAAATTTCAGCTTGCATGACATACATACGTTGGAGAAGTAATTTTGTTCAGAAGACCATTTAAGAAACCAAAGTCGCATTATCAATAATTAGGGAATTTCTTCCAATTTAAGTAATCAGAAAAAGACAGTTGGGTAAAAGGAAGAGTGGTGTAATTTCTATCCTATTTCCTTGATTGGAAGCACTCTGGATGTAAAATATTATGCACCTGTACCTCTAGCAACATGCTGCAGTCAATTCTCATGTGTATCCGATGGCACATATAATGCAGTAGAAGTGCTGGACATGCTGAATTTAAAACACACAAGAGAACACTCTGTTCCAAGGTGACTCAGATTAAGCACATAAATCTTAGCTTGTCTAAGCGGGCCTTTCTTAATCTAGGAGAGCAATATTTCACAGAAAGGCCCAAAACAAGAACATAAGGCCAGGATAGGAATATATAACACCTCCATGCTTCTACTATACATGCTTCTCTTATTCTTACAACAGTATTATTCTGCATACTGCCATCATGTTCCAAGAGAAACAAACCAAGCTCCAAGTTCAGACGATCCACTAAGTCAACTGAGCCACTTAACATGTAAGTGTGTATGTGAGATGAATGCAGGTAGTCCTTGGCGTACGATCACAACAGAGCCCAACATTTATGTTGCTAAGTGAGACATTTGTTAAGTGAATTTTGCCCCATTTTATGACCTTTGTTGCCACAGTTGCTAAGTGAATCATTGCAGTTGTTGTTAGTAACACAGTCGCTAAGTGAATCCGGCTTCCCCGCTGACTTTGCTTGTCAGATCGCAAAAGGGGATCACATGACCCCTGGCTGCTACAACCGTCATACACATGAGCCCGTTGCCAAGCGTCCGAATTTTGATCATGTGACCATGGGGATGCTACAATGGTCCTAAGTGTGAAAATTGGTCATGAACCACTTTTTTCAGTGCCATTGTAACTTTGAATGGTCACTAAACAAACTTGTAAGTCAAGGACTAACTGTATGCTTAACCATGGTTAGGATTAATTCAGTTGCCACCAAGTCACCAATTAACTACCAGGATAGTGTAGCGTGTTATTGAGTTTAAGGACCGAGCTGTTCAGGTTGTTAGCTGCACCGCCAGCCCACTAGAGTCTAGACACAATTAGAACAGCCTCTAGCAGCCGTGATATACGAGTGTACCATATGTGTTTACAAATCTAGTCATCCAGTGTCATTAATTACTGCATTTAATCATCTGCCTCCTATGCATGGCATTTATAAGATTGGTTGTGCTAACTGGTTCCCTAAGAAAGTTTATGAATTAATCCATCAAAGTAATAAATGTGATTTTTTTTTGAGGAAAGACACATGAGTGTGAACTACTCAATCTACTTGTTTTGCTACTATCAATATTAATAGAGCACAAGCTCAGTCTGAAATAGATATCCAGAAAGGAAGAAAAGCTTCAGGATTATATTCCTTCTCTGGGAGAAGGATCTGAGACATGCTCTTCAAAGACAACCTTTGCACCATACAAGGTTAGATCGGCTTTCTTGAGGAAACCCCACCAGATTCATCCTTTTGCTGCTTTTTAGGTACCTTCTTAAATAGTAAATGTAGTGACTATTTAAAAGGGTGACCCACTTTTTCCCCGAACATACCTTCCCTTCGTAAGACGAGCACTTATTTGTGGTAACTATCCCACATTTGTAGACGCAAGAATTGAAACAAAGCTGGCTTTTTCTACTGTTTTTTTATTGTAGACCTTGATAAAAGGATTACATGCCATTAAGATATTTTAAAAGAAATGTTAAGATCAATCGTTGGCTAACAATTTGCTATTCATTACTGGTCGATACTGATAAAAGTTTTACAAGAAGAAAGGAAAAATATCTGACTGAGGACTTCAAAAATGCAACATTCCAAACCAAAATTGACACAGAAGAGAGACACAACCTAGTGACGGGAGTGAAAAATGTTCTTGGATGCTTCTAATCTTCGTATCAGAGAGCCTGGAAAACTAGAATAATAGAAAAGGTAGTGAACTGACACAGATTGAAACTGGATTTTTTTAAACTGTTTTTTTAATATATTTTTTTTGGCAAATGCAGTCAGGTGTTTGCTGGTAGATGTTGCCTGCTAAAGCAGGTTTCAAAACAGACAAACAAAAAACAATGAAGCTTGGTTATGAAACCCAAATATCCAACATAGGACCGACTGAAAAGCAACACTTTAAAAGCATCTGTGCTGCTGCTGTATACTTTTTGTCCCATATCAAATCTTCGTACAAGGAAGACTGATTAGAATCGCACTAATCTGGAAGGGGTGGAGGTCAATGTCGCCTCCCCAAGTAAGAGAATTCATATTTTTAAATGTTTGAGCGTTCATTATATACTCATGCAGCTCTGAAGCAAGCTGAAATCAGCAGGGTCACCCCCATCGAAACTGGGTTCAAAGAAACCATCATTTCCCCTGTCTGGAGATTTAGAGCCTTTCGTTGATGCCTCCCAAGAAGCGACAGCTCAGTTTTGGCCCACAAAGGGCACAGAAAAAAACTGGATTGAGAAAGTGCCCCACCCCCAGAGCGTAAGAGAAAACATTTGAATATTCATCTCAATTGGTGCAAATTCTGAAGTTGAGAGAGAAAATACTTTTAAGCAACTGGAAAGAATAGGAAAGCTGACTATTAAACAAAACATATTTTTTTTAAAAAAAAGATGATTTAACCCAACAGAAGTTGCATGTCTAGAGTATTTCAAGTTTACAGATCAAGCTAGTTGTTCCGATAGCAGGCAAACATTTGCGATGTGACGCTCTGTGATGTACAGGAAAGAGAAACCAACAACCCTAAAAATAAGGAGCTAGAACGGAAAAAGATACCAGGATGGTCTCTAAGCTTCAAGGCAGTGTCCATTGGGTAAGACCGGATCCCAAAGGCCTGGAGGATGGGAATTACTTAGAACTCTTCAACAATTCAAATGTACTTGCAAATATTTCAGTTCAAGCAAAGAAGCAGTTGATTTGTATCAGTGGCTTCCGATGGTCTTAGAAAGTGATGGAACACATCATTTGTTGCTTGCTAGCATGTTCTTCAAAGCTTTTATTCTGTGTCATGATTTTATCTGGCCTTTCCTGGAGCTCTAAAGCTTGTCTCAAGAAAGCAACTAGGAGAATACAAAACTAGGTACTGCAATATACGCCATCCACAAGTTTTTAAAATGAAAACGAGTGTGGGGAATCATGCATATTTCAAACCCCACCCCAAAATGGAATGTGGTGGGAAAAGAAACTCCATGGCTGTGAGAATTGAAATACAAAAAAAAAGGCAATACCAACAAGATGAAGACATCTTCTGGAGGCAATCATAGAAAAACTGAAACACTTGACAAAATTTGATGGCAAACATGCTACCGGAATTAAGAAGTATGAGTAATCTACAAGAATTTTAAAATCAAATCAGGATGCTGTGAATAATCAGTTTTTAAGTTGGATTTTACACACAAGAGTCTTAATGGCGCAAGATGTTATTTGATTAACGTAAGTCTTTGCCATATATGTGGCAGCTTTGGTAGACTCATGGGAAAAAAAGAGATGTTATCTTGAAGAGGTCCAATCGCCACCTTCAACAAACTGTAATCATATTTATTTAACAGGACATAAAATAGACATGCAAATTGCAGGCAGCTTTATCTCCTAAAACACAAAGAAAGCTGCCTGAGAATATCATGGAAGTTAAGAAAAGACAATCCGAGAATGTGAACAAAAGACTGGCTGGCTTAAATACTGCACATATTTGGGGAGGAGGCCAGACATACCGATTGCTGGTAAAGGTCCCCAAAACAAGTTCATGAAATTTATGCTAAGGTAATGGTTTTGGTCTGCTGCTGAATTTGTCATAAGCAACTTCCCGGACTCTAGAATTGATGAAAATAGCAGAATTTACCAAATTTAATTATACTCCCAGAGGCGATGCATACCAGGAGTTCGTATCAAAGATGATAAAATTGACACACTGAATTTGAGGAGGGGGAAATGGAGGAATTTCACCTATTTGGAACAGGAATAATCCAGCCTACCTTATTGAAAATAATTACAATGGGCTCCCCTACTGGGTCCCAACAGGAAGGCCCACAATTCTGACCATAATTTAGCCAGCCTAGACATTGCTGGTTGAGGTTGCTAGGAATTACAGCTTAAAACATTTGAAGGGGATTTGATTGGGGATATCATTATAAATTACTGCTAAGTCATAGGTGACTTTTGATGAAAAGCAGGACCGACTGCTCCTGCTTCTGAAAAGCAGCTATCTCCTCTTAGGATACCAGAGATATTTAAATTCTAGGCTTTTTGTATGTTGGGAGGGAACTGGGAAAGATCCAAACTTGAAATCAATTTCTTGGCAGACCGAACAGCAATAAAGGCATTCTAGCCATCAGCATTTAATGTCAGTAATGTCATTCTGGATTTTCAACGTGAATCAACAATGTGAAAAGCAGAAAAATCTCTCTGGACTTTTTTTTTTTACTCTTGCAACAATTTAAAATGAAAACGACTGGCTCCGTTTTACACACCTACCTATTTATTGGCTCTTTTCATATAGTACATCTGGATCATTCTCTGACGGAACGTAGCAAAGGTATCCTCTTTGTTCTTCCCTGCAACACCCAAGCCCTCCCCTGCCGAGGTAGAGCCCCTACAGGAGGCAAACAAAATTAAAATAAATATGGAGATCATCTCAACTTCTTACTGTCAGCTCCAGTGACAAAGTGCAGGATGAATAAGGGGGGGAAAAAACCCCTAGTTGCCAAGCTTTCAAAAAGATAATCAAGTTTGTAGTTGTTGATCTGTGAGTTATTGGGTTCCTAAAATCAGCTGTGGTGTAAATTTCAGAGGCTTGCAAAAAGTACCTAATCACCTTCCCAAAGGAGCTAAACCTGCTGCAGTTATTTAGAAGATATGTTAGAACAGGGGTCTTCAAACTTGGCCCCTTTTATGACTTGTGGACTTCAACTCCCAGAATTCCTCAGCCAGCATGCCCGGCTGAGGAATTCTGGGAGTTGAAGTCCACAAGTCATCAAAGGGCCAAATTTGAAGACCCCTGTGTTAGAAGGCATTAACTTTCACTAGTTAAGCAATACCCCAGACTGCTAATACGTAAGAATTTTATCCCAGAAAAATATTCTTTTATCCTGCTCTTTCTCCCAAGGAGCTGAGTGACATGAATAAGATTCTTGAGGGAGATTTAGCAAAAAAAAAAAGTAGCTAGAGAATCTTTCAGTAAACTCTCATTATCAAACAGCGATTTGAACTTGGGTCTTCCTGAGGTCTAAACCAACCATTTATCCACTACCAAACAACCAGAAGATATCCTTTCTTACAAAAACAGAAGGAGCTGCCATAAAGGCCAGGAAAAGGAATGGCCTTCCCAGCTTGTTTCCATGGGCGTAACTCAGTGGAATCAAAAGTCTTCTACCATTGAAAATAATGGACCTCTTGATTTGGTCTTTATCCTAGAAGAACCTTTGGAGACGATTCCTAAACTACTGGAAAAGATAGACCAGTATGGAGAAATAGCAGGAGTGAAAATAAACAGAGAAACTAAAGTAATCGTTAAAAATCTCTCAGATAAGAAAAAAAAAAGTCAGAAAAAATAGAACTACAAATAGTTAAAAAAGTTAAAAACCTGGGAATATACTTAACAAGATGTTCAACGATAAAAGAAGATAATTATGCAAAATTATTGAACCAAATAAGATTGGACTTGGAAAAATGGAAAACCTTGCAACTGTCGATATTAGGAAGAATTGCTACAGTGAAAAGGAATATACTACCAAAAATTTTATTTCTATTCCAAATACCTATAAAACGAGAAAAAAATTCTTTGAAGATTTAAATTCATTAATTTTGAAATTTATTTGGCAAGGAAAGAAAGCTAGAATCAAGATGAAAATGTTAAAAGAAGCCAAGGAAAATGGAGGTTTTGGTTTACCAGAGTGGGTCTTATATTATCAAGTATCTGTATTAACATGGGTAAAAGAATTGATAATTCTTAGAAACAAAAGGTTATATTTAGAGGGACATGATTTACAACTGGGGTGGCACACTTTTTAATGGTATGTCAAAAATAAAAACCGTAAGTCCTTTCCAAACCACTATATAAGAAATGCATGATTATCAACATGGGAAAAAATAACATGTGAAATATATCTGAAAATTCCAGGTTGGCTTTCAACAATGGAAACATTCGTACATCCAAATTTAGTCAATTTTGAAAAAAATCAGATATACAGAGATATTCTAAATTCTGAAGGGAACTTAAAATCTAAAAAAATGGAAAATCAGGGTATTAATCTATCATGGTGGACATACTTATAAATGCAAGTTAGATATGAGAAAGATGTTAAATGTATGGATTTTATAAGGAGCAAACCTTGTTTGATAAGATATTATTAATCTCTGATGAGAAACTAATTACAATGATAAGATGGGCAATTTTTTTTGCATACAATAAGAATTAGAAAAATGGCAAAACGTGTGGGAAAGATGATTAGCAAAAATGTTTAAAAACATGTCAGATAGATGTTGGAAATGCAAACACAAGTCAGGTACTTATTACCATGTTTGGTGGACATGTGCCAAAGCAAAGAGTTATTGGAAAAAAAAATACATACATAGCTAGAAAAGATGTTGGGAAAATATGCAGATTTTAAACCAGAACTTTTATTAGGTATAATGCCAGAAAAGATTGATAAACAAACCATATATTTGATTCTGTATATAACAACAGTGGCAAGACTTATATTCGCGCAGTATTGGAAAAATGAAGAAATACCATCAGATGAAGAAATAATTAAAAAATACTAGAATGTGCGGAGATGGAAAGACTTTGAGGTTGAAAGAAAAAGAAGAAACGGAATATTATCAAACTTGGGACTTATTTTATCAATGGCTAGAGGAAAGAATAAAGGATTAGGAATTAAATCTGTATTAGTGAATGTAAACTCAGACAACACGTTTGTTGAACAAGTACAATTGAATGTATGAAAAAAATCAATAAAAATCTTATTAAAAAAGAAAATAATGGACCTCAAAGATGTAGCAATCTCTTAATGATGATCACCAATACGCTCTCATTTTCCTTTTAATCTTC